>NC_042969.1:67859266-68202336 GCF_901001165.1 Salmo trutta | reverse complement strand
GGCAGGATAGTGGAGGTGGGGCAGGGTAGGGAGTGGAGAGAAGAGGCAGGGTAGGGAGTGGAGAGAAGAGGGTAGGTAGGGAGGGGAGAGAAGGGAAGAGGCGAGGTAGGTAGGGGAGAGAAGAGGTAGGGAGGGAGGAGAAGAGGGTAGGTAGGTAGGGAGGGAGGGGAGAGAAGAGGGTAGGTAGGGAGAGAAGAGGGGAGGTAGGGAGGGGAGAGAAGATGGTAGGGCGGAGAGAGAAGAGGGGAGGTAGGGAGGAGAGAGAAGAGGGGAGGTAGGGAGGGGAGAGAAGAGGGGAGGTAGGGAGGGGAGAGGGTGGAGGGGAGAGAGAGTACAAGGGGAGTGGGCACAATAACACCAAACCTCAAACACTTCTATCTACAGTATGATGTTAAACAAGGCGTTGTTCAAATGAACCACTAATTGCCACATCTGTTAGCCCCGTCGCAGCAAGGCTGAGGTGTCGACTGGAGTGCCTCACATCTGGTAATTGGTACAAACAGGTAGCAGATGCACGTCCCTGCCACTGAGCCTCTGCTAATTAGCCAGGCAGGGCTCAACCACAGGCAACCAGGCCGCCGTGCTGGCTCAGGGATGGGGAAGAGGAGGGATTTGCCTGGCAGTGGCCCAGCCAGGCTAGGGGAGTACGGAAGAGGATTGAGAGGGTTGGAGGTGCAAAGAAATGGCCCTAGTTTTCCCCAACAGGCTGCGTCAGGATGGTCTGTCCGGTTTGGGCCCAGCGTGAGTGGCGTACTGCCATCTGTGTGGTGGCAGTAGGGTTTCAGATGTCGGAGCCACGGGGGTGGGACTTCGGCCAGTCCAACCAGGAAACACAGATAGGGACGCAGCATAGAGCTTTGAGGAAGTACAGTGCCTACAGAAAGTATTCACACCCCTTGACTTTTTCCACATTTTGTTGTGTTACAGCCTGAATTTAAATGTGATTAAATTGAGATTTTGTGTCACTGGCCTACACACAATACCCCATAATGTCAAAGTGGAATTATGTTTTTAGAAATGTTTACTAATTAATTGAAAATGAAAAACTTATATCTGGAGTCAACTAGTGTTCAACCCCTTTATGACAAGCCTAAATAAGTTCAGCAGTAAAAATGGGCTTAAGTTGCATAGACTGTGTGCAATAATACAGTAATTTCCGGACTATTGAGCGCACCTGAACATAAGCCGCACCCACTGAATTTTTAATTTTTTTTTATTTTGAACATAAATAAGCCGCACATGTCTATAAGCCGCAGGTGCCTACCGGTACATTGAAACAAATTAACTTTACACAGGCTTTAACGAAACACGGCTTGTAACAAAAATAAATAGGCTTTAACGAAACACGGCTTGTAACAAAAATAAATAGGCTTTAACGAAACACGGCTTGTAACAAAAAATAAAACATTAGCAGTAAGCTTTAGTTGTCTTTTTGCACTGAGTCAATTCCTCACGTTGCTGTTTCCAACGTCTTATCATCGACTCATTAAGACCAAGCTCCCGTGCAGCAGCTCTATTTCCTTTTCCAACAGCCAGATCAATCGCCTTCAACTTGAAAGCTGCATCATATGCATTTCTCCGTGTCTTTGCCATGATGAGGGTGACAAAATGACTACCGTAATCAGAATGATGGGAAGTTTGAGAGCGCTCGATTTAATCTAAACAGTAAACAAAAAAGTTGTTTGACCTTAACCCGTTCGGCAATTTCATTGGTCTAATGAAAGCTTCATGCCGCCAAAAAACTGAGCACGTCACAGAATGTGTTTTTTTGTAGAAAAAAAGATTGAAAGCGGGAAAAAAACATATTAGCCGCGTCATTGTTTAAGCCGCGAGGTTCAAAGCCTGGGAAAAAAGTTGCAGCTTATAGTCCGGAATTTACGGTCGTGTTTAAAATGTTTTTATGAATACCTCATCTCTGTACCCCACACATACAATTATCTATACGGTCCCTCAGTCAGACAGTGAATTTCAAACACAAAGTTAAGGGAGGTTTTCCGATGCTTCGCAAAGAAGGGTAATAGGTAGATGGATAAAAAACCAAAAAAGCAGACATTGAATATCAGTTTGAGCATGGTGAAGTTATTAATTACACTTAGGATGGTGTATCAATGCACCCAGTCACTACAAAGATACAGACATCCTTCCTAACTCAGTTGCTGGAGAGGATGGAAACCGCTCAGGGATTTCACCATGAGGCCAATGGTGACTTTAAAACAGTTACAGAGTTTAATGGCTGTGATAGAAAACTGAGGATGGATCAAAAGCATTGTAGTTACTCCACAATACTAACCTAAATGACCGAGTGAAAATAAGGAAGCCTGTACAGAATAAAACAATTACAAAACATGCAACCTGTTTGCAATAAGGCACTAAAGTAAAACTGCAAAAAATGTGGCCAAAAAATGAACTTTATGTCCTGAATAAAAAGCATTATGTTTGGGGCAAGTCCAACACTGTTCATATTTTTAAGCATGGTGGTGGCTTTCTTTTGGTTGATAAAAAGAAACTGAATATAGCTAAGAACAGGCAAAATCCTAGAGGAAAACCTGGTTCAGTCTACTTTTCAACACTGTGAGACAAATTCACCTTTCAGCACGACAATAACCTAAAACATAAGGCCAAATATACACTGGAGTTGCTTACCAAGAAGACATTGAATGTTCCTGAGTGACCTAGTTACAGTTTTGACAGAACTTTAAGAATTTAAAGTTTAATGCAAATATTGTAAAATCCAGGTGGGCAAAGCTGTTAGACTTCCCCAGAAAGACTCACAGCTGTAATAACTACCCAAGGTGATTCTAACATGTATTGATTGACTCAGGGATGTGAATAGTTATGTAAATTAGATATTTCTGTATTTCATTGTCAATACATCTGCAAAAATGTCTAAAAACATTATGCGGTATTGTGTGTAGATGGGCGAGATTCATTTTTATTTAGTCCATTTTGAATTCAGGCTGTAACACAACAAAATGTGAAATAAGTCAAGGGGTATGAATACTTTCTGAAGGCACTGTAGATCCTGCTAGGGTTATTGTTTACCGTATATTGTGAGGAATAGGTAGGCCTATTTACTCAGTGTTTGTCTGTCATCAATACTTCCTGCTCATCTGTTTTTTTTTCGGAACAGTGTCGACAACACAAGAATGCAGAATACTCTTGAGTAGCCTATGCTGCATTTGTTCTGTCTGGGGGTCAAGTAAGGTCTTCAATTTAAAATCTCTGAGTAAGTCACTTCTTATTCTTAGCATTGATGAAGCCCATGCTTTAGTTGAATGGAAATAAATATCCAGAGAATCATGTTTTCCTCAGGCTGCTTTAGGGAAGAAACAGGAAGTAGAATGTCACACCAGCAGACCGCATTCCTGTGTGTTTACTTTGTTACCTCTCCTCCATCAATCCAAAGTGCCTTAAAGGCTGGGTATGCAGCCTAACATGATTTGAGGTCATGTTTAAATGGTAAATAAACTCATTTTGAGAGCCGTGGAGAGCACTGTTTATTATGGCCTCTTTAATGATGAGGAATGTTAAGTAATGACTCTTCTGTGCCAGTCACCGAGGTGACAGAAGTCGGTTATCTCATTAGTTCCCCCTCGTTGAATTGATGCCTGAGACAACATAATCTCAACTGCTGCTTTGCTAGCTCACGCTTGCACACAGCTCATGCTCGCACACAGCCGACAAATACCAGGTTGGAGGGACATTTAGACTCTGGAGCAATGGGTGGACGTTTTTCCCAAAGACTACCAGACCAGAGAGCTTTTTTTCTAATCCTCAGACGTCAGAAGCATAGTAAATAGCCTGTTCAGCTCAAAGCACGATTACTGACTGTGAGTCAGTTTATGTGGGTTTATTGCGTGTATTAAGATGAATGGGGTTGAGTTGTTCTGTGTGCTTAACCCAGATGGTTGAATGATTGATAAAGTACTCACTACTCTCTTTGTTTTCCAGCTGAATATCCTGGTTGATACAGGAAGCAGTAACTTTGCAGTGGCCGCAGCAGCACATCCCTTCATCACACACTTCTTCAACACAGCACTGTGAGTCGTCAGGCTCAATAAGAAGCCAACGTTATCTACACATTATATTTGATGGCCCCAATAATATTAGAAAATGCCTTAATTCAATAATCAGTGTTTTATATCAATCTCATAATTTATACTACAATCTGATCGTGTTTATTTTTGTTTAGAATTCGCTCAGGCATGCGTTTGATAAGATTTCCTTTGTCTAAGAGTACTGGTTACTCTCCCTGTCCCTCCCTGTGTTCAGCTCCAGTACGTACCAGTCCACTGGCAGGAGCGTGGCCGTCAAGTACACCCAGGGCAACTGGGAGGGCGAGCTGGGCACCGACCGCGTCCTCATCCCCAGCATCCCCGGCACCACCACCATCAACATCGCCACCATTCTCTCCTCCAACGGATTCTTCCTCCCAGGGGTCAACTGGCAGGGCATCCTGGGCCTGGCCTACCCCCTGCTGGCTCAGGTAAAGGGGGTGGGCTTGGTGCCCCCTGGGACTCTGGACATGTTTTATTTTTTTAACCAGTGGGTTAACTGCCTGTTCAGGGGCAGAACGACAGATTTGAACTTGCAACCTTTCGGTTACTAGTCCAACGCTCTAACCACTAGACTACCCTGCTGCCCCTTATGAAGGAAGGAAGGGGTTCCATGCCTATCGCCATGTCTGTTTGATTTGGCACAGTGGTGTACGTAAGCGTGGTGGGGCATGAAGAGCTGCTGAATGTTATCAAAGAGCAAATCAAGGTTCACACACATGATACTGTTCATAATCTCATCATCACATAGACCCATGGGGCGTGGTGGCTGAGGCTATTCTGAGCTGACACAATGTATGCCTTATGCAGATTTTGAGGTCAACCATTTTAAATCATTAACATACAAGAACGTACGGTGACCACTCTGTACTGCAGTTCTCAGCTTTTGTTCAGATGATTTGCAGAATGTTCGTCAAACATCACATGCATGTATCTGGCCTTTGACATATACACCATGTGAAGTCAAGGTATATGGGGGGGGGGTCCTGTTTAGTCACGGGGATAACTGATAAGACTTTCTCCTGTCATTCTCTGTGCTTACAGCTTCACTGTTGACCAATAGGACAGCCAAGACATTATACTATTTTATACTAAGTTAATGACCAGTGTTTTGTGTTTGTCTCCTGTTTCTCAGCCTGACTCCTCGGTGGAGCCCTTCTTTAACTCCGTGGTACGACAGACAGGCATCCCAGATGTGTTCTCCCTCCAGATGTGCGGAGCTGGGTTGTCAGCCAGCACCACTGCCGACCCCGCGGGGGGAAGTCTTGTGAGTAGTCAGGAGGAGAAAGCTAAAGGCTATGTATGGGAGGAGTGAATGCTGGGGGGGAGACTTCCTTACAAAGGCTGGTTATTGTACTGCAAAAGAGGATGATTATTGAGGCTGTTCATCTCACGCATGCTAGGCAGACTCTTGGCATAATATTGCTCCCAACTCCCAGACCAGATAAACCTTTCAAGGGCGGATGAGACTGAGCGGCATGATCATTTTTAGAAACATGATCGCTAGCAAGTCTCTGCGCCTCTCAATGCGTTTCCCCATTGGTCGCCCAATCTAGTTAGTGAGTGGCTAATTAAGCTAAGAGAGCCCCCTGCCGAGAGCAGGTCTGTCGGTGTTATACGAGCGGTCGAGCCGACCACGTGAGCCTCTGAGAGGGGCAGATGGGAGAGATGGTGGGGTGTAATCACTGCCTGCAATGCCATACCAAACTGTGCCAATGCATTTCATTGTAGTTTTAGTATAGTATTCAGGCTGTCATTGTATTCAGTCGTGTACGGTGAATGAAAACCCAGTTTTGTTTCAGGTCATGGGAGGGGTTGAACCAACATTGTATTCTGGGTCCATGTGGTACACCCCTATAAAGGAAGAGTGGTACTATCAGGTGGAAGTATTAAAGCTGGAGGTTGGGGACCAGAATCTAAACCTGGACTGCAAAGAGGTATGAGACAGACTGCCCCCCTGTTGTTTTCTAAATGTTTCAATCTGCATAACACGTCAGGAACAAAGACTTGGCCCTAAGCCTACGACTGTTTCTAGTCAGCATTCTTGGTGGATTAGCCTGTAGTGCAGGTTTGGAAAGAGGAAATAAAGCAACAGTTAATAAAGACAACAACATGCTAATCCTGTTTCTGAAGCCTTCCAGGAACCAAGGTGTACATTTCAGCTTTTTGTTTGATCAAGATCTTCTGAAAGGAAACCATGTAACTGAAGAAAACACAAATCTGTCTCCCCCTTTCTTTATACATCTTCTCTCTATCTCTCAGTACAACCAGGATAAAGCCATAGTGGACAGTGGAACCACTCTGCTGCGGCTGCCTGTGAATGTGTTCAGTGCTGTGGTGGAGGCCATCTCAAAAGCATCTCTGGTATGTCAGCCTCTGTGCCCATGATCAAATGACAAAGGACTTCTAGGATTATCTGGTTGTCTGAGGACAATTCAGTAACTGTGTAGACTGAGGACACTGCAAGTTATTTCCTTTTCATACAGTATGACCATGGCCTGTATTTTTCCACCCCAATATGGCCAACTTTGTTCTGGTCTACAGATCTGAGAGAAAATGTGTATTCATCTATGTAAAAGTACACTTTTTTTTCCACAACACAGTTTTGTTGGAGTCTTAACAATCAGTCACTGTATTTCTATGGCCCAGATCCAGGACTTCACCTCAGGGTTCTGGGGTGGTACTAAACTGGCCTGCTGGTTGAAGGGAGAGACACCGTGGAGGTTCTTCCCCAAACTGTCCATCTACCTGAGAGCCACCAACACCAGCCAATCCTTCAAAATCTCCATCCTCCCTCAGGTGACAACAAACGTCCCCCATGTTTCCCCCGTGTGTTTTGTTGTTTGCTTACTCCAACCAACATCCGCCATCTTGTTATGAGCTTTAGATCTGTTTGCCGACAGCTCTTTGATTGACATAAGTGTGTCTGTGTGGCTCCTCCCTGCAGCTGTATATCCAGCCAATCACAGACGTGGGCGGTAGCCTGAACTGCTTCCGCTTCGGCATCTCGTCGTCAGCCAACGGCCTGGTGATAGGAGCCACTGTCATGGAGGGCTTCTACGTCATCTTCGACCGGGCTGAGAAGAGGGTGGGCTTCGCTGTCAGCAGATGTGCAGGTGAGGGCTGGAGACACTTAGGGCATAAAGGATATTATTGGGTCTTACATAACCATATTGTATTGGAAGACCAAGGCTTTATGGCTCTAGCATCAGAAAATATGTAATTTTTTGGGGCTATTAAATGTTTATCTGCTTGGTCAAGTGCCCTTCGTATCAAAAATATCGCATTCCACAATACGTCAGTCATTATAACCCCGGACCCTCCTTCTCTCTAGTGAACGGTGGGCTAGCCGTGTCAGAGATCTTGGGGCCCTTCTCATCTGCAGACGTGGCATCTGACTGTGCTGCTGGAGGGCTGCTGAAGGAGCCCCTTCTCTGGGTCGTCTCCTATGCCCTGATGGCCGTCTGTGCTGTGGTACTCCTCATCCTGCTCCTCCTCCTGTCCTGTCGTCACCGAGACCGGTCCGGCGAGATCACTGATGAGTCCTCGCTGGTCCGCCACCGCATCAAGTGACTGAGGCGGGCCTCGGGTGGCACGACGGCGGCCACCGGCAGTCCCAGTTCTACTGAGGCTGGGAAAGGGGAGGGGTCGGGGCTTCACTGACCAATAGGACTGTTCTCTGGACACATCATGGGGGGAATAAACTAACCAGTTTGACCAGTGAACACTTGCCTTAGCTTAGACGTTACCAGTTCTTTGCACTCGTTTTACATCAACCTCTGATTAATTTAGACATGTTATAAGACTGAAGGTTGGGTAGCAGAAAGGAATTATGCTATCCTTATGCCAGCCCAGTCCCTCATTTCACATATTACCTGCTGATTCTCCACTGCCTACATGGTAGTGAAGCACACTGCTCTCAGCTGAGAGACAAGGTCCTAAGAACTCTTAAACAGTCAGGTTTCTTTTTAGAAGCCTCAACTCAAAATAGGGTATTGTAAATGATGCTTTGAAGTTTGTTGAATGTTCCCCACAGGTATCAATACCATTATTTCATGGCAACTTCTTCTCTGCGATAAGAATGTTTCGTAGCAGTTTCTTATTTTAATTCACAAAGCACAACCAGGAGTTCAGACAATTGAAGAGGCACACATTATTTTGGGGTAAGAAAATGACTTAGATTGATATACTTCCCTTCTGGTTTACAATGTCCTCAAATGGGAACTAGCATGGTTTGCAACATTTTTAATTGCACTTTTCAAATACTAATCAAGTGTCAAAAATATGAAGATCAATATCACTGCATCTGTATGAGTGAGAATGAAGCAATCGACAGCAACTGTGTTATAGGATATTGTTGAATGATGTACTTTTACTGCTATACATATTTGAAATGTCAATGTGATTGTGTAATATTTCAAAAACTTGCCATTAGTAGACATACAAATCAGTTTTCTGTAAGGGCACGTATATTTCTATGCTAATTAATATTTTCTAAATTGTACAACACCCAAAATTACCCATGATTTCAAAAGTGGAGATGTATTGTCCAAACAAATTGTACAAAAAAGATGTACTGTATTTTTCTATCAAAAGTTAAAGAAAATATTTTGCAAAGGTGTTGATACAAAATCAGGTGCAGATGATTTACATGAAACTGTTGAGCATGATCATGTTTGTTTAAATGTGTTTTAACTGTATATCAGTGCCAAAGTTGTGATTGTATATAATTACATTGACCAGATTAAAGTAAAGGCTCTCTCATTCCAGCGTGATAATAGTTCTAATTCTAACAGCCTTCAACCTGGATAAACAATCCACCATTCACTTGACTAGTATGACTAAAGAAAGAGTTACAAGTATAGGGCACCATGGTGCAGGTTCACTTTCTCTAATCTTGAGCTCAAGAGGAACTACCAAGAGCACTCAAGCACCATCTGGTGGTCAAATGTGGAACATAAATGTAATGACTTTTCAAACTGTACAGTATATATTACACAAAACAGTATCAGGATGTAGAAGTAGTAATTTAATGAATACATACGAGGACAAATTCAATATGTAGCATAAATGAAGGTTGTGTTGGTTATAGCATCGGAATTTCTGATGACACACTGTACGTACAAAACGTAGACATCTCTTTCTGGCTTTTCTATTCAGAAGAAAATAATGCTTCCACCAATAATTTCTCAGTTTTCATCTTTATTTCTGCAAAACCAAACACACCATAGTTACAACTTCCCATTATTAAAAAGTGTATGCATGTAAATCACAACAATGGATTTAATGGTTTCTTATACCTGCATTTGCTCATAGATCCAGCCTAGGAAGAAGGCGACGTTTCCATAGACGCCTGGTTTGTTCCTCTGGGCACAGACATCTCCCCAGCTTGTGTCCCCTACCAGCCACCATACTGAGTCCTTCTCTGTCACAAGCGGGCCACCACTGTATCCCTTGGAGATAGAGTCCATGTCACATTTAAGGAATGGTACCATACACAATCCAAGAGTCTTAGAGGGTTTCTTCTATTTATATGCTATTAACTGCAGTTTCATTGAGCTTGTTGTTCTGAAACTGAATAAGCAGTATTGATGTATTATAGGCCATTCTATCACGTAATGTGCTAGTGGACATACACTACACTCACTTAACTGGCTAAAGGCACAGTATATAATGGAGGTTTTGTTTGACCAAGGTCAGAGAGCATGTTACATAAAGGCATGAAAATCCTCTGTATGATCACCCTTGATGTCACTGCTATGTTTGTACAGGATAAGTGGAATTGTATGATTGAATGATTCCACTGGTATGATACTCTTTTGTTTGACTTTTATAGAAACAGAACAAAGGTACATTGCTGAGGCAGTGTGAAAGCCTTATCCAACTGTCTTTAAACATCTTGTTTATAAGTTAAGATGTTCTTAAATCAGAATGTCGCCATGAATGACCAGAGCAAGTGATCAAATGAAACATCATTTAGGCTCCTCATACTGTAGACTGCAGATACCTTCATGATATAATAGATAAATCGATTCTTTATTTTTCTTAACCTTCAAATATATTTTGTCATTCAGAGTAAACAGAATTTGAGTGGGTCTCTAAGTTTTTCTAAAAACCCTTAATCGGACCAGTAAAAACTCTGGACATATAGGGACCAGACCTGTTTGTTCCATCATTCCACTCCTGGCATATGACAAGGAGGGCAAGGAGGGCAAGGAGTGGAATGACCGCACAACCAGGTCTGGTACCCAGGCTAATAGGGACCTATGAGGCACAGTGGGTCAGCTATCTTTTACCTGGCATGAGTCCACTCCTACCTCCAGCCTGCCGGCACATTTCATATCCTGTGTGATCTTCCCATTGTAGACAGAGGAGCTGTTAGAGATGGTCCTGTCTATCAGTGACACCTCCGCTTCCATCAAAGAGCTTGAGCCTGAGCCTGGGACAGACAGGTGAACACATTGAACATCTCCCTTCATCATACTCAAAAGAACAGAGCTACAAAATATCTAATGGCTTCTGATTGTATTGATGTGTAGGGTATTTATTTTGACACCAACTGGGTTGGTAATATGCTGTTACTCAACACCATGTCATGTGCTGTACATCTTTTCTTAGTCAATAAAAAAATATAAAAAATAAATTATATATATTCAGTTGAAGTCGGAAGTCTACATACACTTAGGTTGGAGTTATTAAAACTCATTTTTCAACCACTCCACAAATCTCTTGTAAACAAACTATAGTTCTGGCAAGTCAGTTAGGACATCTACTTTGTGCATGACACAAGTAATTTTTCCAACAATTGTTTACAGACTGATTATTTCACTTACAATTCACTGTATCACAATTCCAGTGGGTCAGAAGTTTACATACACTAAGTTCACTGTGCCTTTAAACAGCTTGGAAAATTCCAGAAAATGATGTCATGGCTTTTGAAGCTTCTGATAGGCTAATTGACATCATTTGAGTCAATTAGAGGTGTACCCGTGGATCTATTTCAACGCCTACCTTCAAACTCAGTGCCTCTTTGCTTGCCATTATGGGAAAATCAAAAGAAATCAGCCAAGACCTCAGAAAAGAATTGTAGACCTCCACAAGTCTGGTTCATCCTTGGGAGCAATTTCCAAACGCCTGAAGGTACCACGTTCATCGGTACAAACAATAGTACACAAGTATAAACACCATGGGACCACGCAGCCGTCATACCGCTCAGGAAGTTGTTTGGAGGAAAAAGGGGGAGGCTTGCAAGCCGAAGAACACCATCCCAACCGTGAAGCACGGGGGTGGCAGCATCATGTTGTGGGGGTGCTTTGCTGCAGGAGGGACTGGTGCACTTCACAAAATAGATGTCATAATGAGGATGGAAAATTATGGGGATAAATTGAAGCAACATCTCAAGACTTCAGTCAGGATGTTAAAGCTTGGTCGCAAATGGGTCTTCCAAATGGACAATGACCCCAAGCATATTTCCAAAGTTGTGGCAAAATGGCTTAAGGACAACAACGTCAAGGTATTGGAGTGGCCATAACAAAGCCCTGACCTCAATCCTATAGAACATTTGTGGGCAGAAATGAAAAAGTGTGTGCGAGCAAGGAGGCCTAGAAACCTGACTCAGTTACACCAGCTCTGTCAGGAGGAATGGGCCAAACTTCACCCAACTTATTGTGGGAAGCTTGTGGAAGGCTACCCGAAATGTTTGACCCAAGTTAAACAATTTAAAAGACAATGCTACCAAATACTAATTGAGTGTATATAAACTTCTGAAGAACTGGGAATGCAATGAAAGAAATAAAAGCTGAAATAAATAATTCTCTCTACTATTATTCTGACATTTCACATTCTTAAAATAAAGTGGTGATCCTAACTGATCTAAGACAGGGAATTTTTACAAGGATGGATTAAATGTCAGGAATTGTGAAAAACTGAGTTTAAATGTATTTGGCTAAGGTGTATGTAAACTTCCGACTTCAACTATATAAATATATATATATATATATATAAGTATATTCTCATGATATTGCATAAAATATGACTTACCACTAGAAACTGTGCTGCCAAACCCTGAAATCCAGAATGTCTGGGGAGCAGTGAAGTCCAGCCTGACATTGGGCAAACACACAGGCCTTATTTGATCTCCATAGGAAAGAAAGCATAGTAAAGAATTTCTGTGCTATGAGCTTAGCCATGAGAAAAATATTAACTGCATGAAGTGCTGAAATAGTCTGCTGAGAAGGGAGAACAACAAGAGAATGTAAGTTCTACCATTAATCTGCAACGGTTTAATGAGTCTAATGAGGGCGATGCCATTATTCCCCGTCTCTGTGTTGTAATCATGGGTGACAATGTGGCTCACTGAAGAACGGCCATGGCTGAAGTGTGTAGATATTTGATTCCCAAATCCTGCATGTACTGTCCAGTCTTCAGGGCAAGAGCGACTGAAATTAAAGACAGCTGAACTAGTCAATTTAACCAGGATGCCACAGATTCAAAAGAATACGCTCAGAAGTGGACTGTGCTGGACTTACCCAATGATATACACTACCGGTCAAAAGTTTTAGAACAAAATACATTTGAAAAATAGGGGTGAAATTCACACAGTTTAATGTCTTAATGTACTCTGAAATTAAAGCATAGAACAAATAAACAATTGGAGACAAAATAAATCATGGAATCATTTTGTTTAACAAAATTGAGCCTACATTTTTGACTCATCAAAGTAGCCACCTTTTGCAGACATAACAGCCGAACACAGTCGTGGCATTCTTTCTACTATGGAAATCAAATATTGTTCGGGAAAGTTCTTCCCAACAAATGCGTTGCACTTGTAGGTTGCTTTGCTTTCACCCTTCTGCCCCGTTCATCCCAAACCATCTCAATGGGGGTTAAGTCTGGAGACTGTGCTGGCCATTCCACGATTTGAAGCCTACCGTCTTGTTTTTTTCTTCTAAGGTAGTTCTGACATAGCCTGGAGGTATGTTCTGGGTCATTATCTTGCTGTAGGATGAACCCCATAGCCTGGAGGTATGTTCTGGGTCATCATCTTGCTGTAGGATGAACCCCATAGCCTGGAGGTATGTTCTGGGTCATCATCTTGCTGTAGGGTGAACCCCATAGCCTGGAGGTATGTTCTGGGTCATCATCTTGCTGTAGGATGAACCCCATAGCCTGGAGGTATGTTCTGGGTCATCATCTTGCTGTAGGGTGAACCCCATAGCCTGGAGGTATGTTCTGGGTCATCATCTTGCTGTAGGGTGAACCCCATAGCCTGGAGGTATGTTCTAGGTCATCATCTTGCTGTAGGATGACCCCATAGCCTGGAGGTATGTTCTGGGTCATCATCTTGCTGTAGGATGAACTCCTGACCAACTAGGCGTACACCAGAGGGTATTGCAAGTCGCCGTCTCTGGATCCAGCAAAAGAGCCCCAGACCATCACGCTTCCTCCTCCATGTTTGACAGATGTCACACACTGAGGAACCATCCTTTCGCCTACTGAACGGCGCACAAAAACCCTGCGTCAAATGTTGATTTGTCGGTCCATAAGACCTTCTTCCAGTCTTCAGTAGTCCACTGGCAGTGCTTCGTGGCCCAGGCAAGCATTTTTCTTATTTTGCCATCTTAGCAATGGCTTTCTTACTGCCACTCGACCTGTCCAACCTGCAGCTCGAAGTCTTCTCTTCACTGTTTAAAAAAAATATATATATATTTTACCTTTATTTAACTAGGCAAGTCAGTTAAGAACAAATTCTTATTTTCAATGATGGCCTAGGAACAGTGGGTTAACTGCCTTGTTCAGGGGCAGAACGACAGATTTCTACCTTGTCAGCTCGGGGATTCGAGCTTGCAACCTTTCGGTTACTAGTCCAATGCTCTAACCACTAGGCTAAACTGAGACTTGCTTACTTCAACCAGTGTTAAGCTGTACTTGAAGCTGTTGTCCTGTGAGCCGCCTATCACGAAAGCTGTTGACTCTCAGAAACTTGTCTTCTGATTCTGTTGTGGTTTTGGGTCTGCTAGACCTCTTCCTGTCAGAGTTTCCTCCATTTTCCAAGTGCCTCTTGATGGTATAGGAAACTGTACTCACTGACACCTTGGCTTTCTTTGCAATTTCTCTAAAGGAAAGACCTACACTTTTAAGGATTATAATGGTCTGTCTTCCTTTGTTAATTGTATTTTTCCTCACCATTATGAGAGCAATATACTACTTCCTGCAGTACAATACTGTCCAAATAATGCTTAAGAGTGTGTAGTAACAGTCTGTTCCAACACTGCTTTTATACAGACAGAGGGTTGGTAAGTAATCAACAAAAGTTGAGACACCTGTAGGAAATGTTAGCATCATCTTTCAAGGCTTAATTTACTTCCATTTCTCCAGAACAGGTGTATGTTGTTAAACATTACTTATTCCCTGAAAAATGCCTTTTCTTATAACTCTGAAATGTACATTATTTTTCAGTTTTTGGTAACCTAAACTCTTTATTTTTTTACCTCTGGCAGTTTACCTTTGTACCATTTCAGGTTATTCACTGGACTTGAACTGTTTATGTTTCAATAAAAACTGGAAAAATGGGGGTGTTCTAAAACTTTTGACCGGTAGTGCATATTTCAATAATATAGTGCACATACTGTACAGTATGTATGTCTATGGACTTACTCCACTACGCAGTGTGCTGCCATCACTATCCAGTATGGGATGATGATGGAACCGTCGCAGACGTGAAAGACCTGGAGGCTGACCTGCCATGGCCCCCAAACTAGCCTCCTGGCCCCCCACTACACGACTCAAATTGGAGACTACTCTGGTACCACAGTCTGGAGACAGAGGTTTATCAGGTGGTAACACTTTACATGAAGTTGCTCTATACCTTATTACTGAGAAAGTTACATAATGACTTACCTATGCACTTCAGGGTTACCCCATTAACACTGGGACAGGTTTCACTGAGGAGAGTAAAAGGAATCACAAAAATACAGATGGTGTTATCAAGAGTTTAACAACATACCGTTGGGAAATGGTATGATATGAAATGTGATTGGCTCACATTTTGTCACTGACGTGCCCTCAAGCTATTTCATCATGGGTGTCACAGGGCTTGACCCAGACTTCAGCATTAAGAATCCACTGGCATTTGTCTTTTGTTGGCCAAATTTAACATATGTGTCTCTGTGAACCCATAGCAAAGAAATTAAATGAATTACCATAACACATGCTCACTGTTTTACATTCACGTTTACGCTTGCTTGACTATCTCACAATGCATATGGGGAAGATTGAATTGTCTATACTATACCAATGGGAATAAAAATATAAAAACGAAATGAATCTGAATCTAGATACAGTATGTCTCACCTGCTGTATCCTAAACGCTGTCAGGATGCCTTCCCATGGTGATCAGCCCATCCATATGAGCACACTGTCCTCCACGATCCAATTGCAGACAAATAGGCTTGCAGAAGAAAACTGGAGCCACACAGCCTCACTGTAGAAAAACAGCCTCACTGTAGAAAAACAAAGAGCACAACACACAATGTTAAGTAAAAGAGCAAAAACAAACATAAGTAGACACACAGTACCTGTACAGTAACATTTCCCAGCCAGGTTTTTGTCAGGGCAGATGACCAGAGGTCTGAATGGATAAAGGTAAAGCATCTGAAAACCTATGTTCAAAGAGTACCTCGTTTGAACCCTTTAGCAAAAAGAAATAAAACAACCTCATACTTACTGTTGTACTTGCCTTTCTTGCACTAACACTAACGCTTCTCTGTTCTTATTAGCTACGGTTTTGCTGATAGCTGCTTTATTAAGAAAAGTTTAACTTACACTCACTGATGTGGTTGCCATACTACCTTAAGTGTAATGCACTGACTGTAAAGTGTTCTGGATTGGAACATCTGCTAAATTACCAAAATGTAATGTAAAAATGGATACTTACAACACTGAGCTTCATCCTGCCCTGCTGGACAGTCTCTTACCCCATCACACCAGACTGCCTGACACAGTGAACATCGCCACATGCAACCCCACGCGCACAGATGGAGGACACTGAAGGGTGAGGTTAAGGATGGTCAGAAGGGAACAAGTTAATTCATCAAATTGAAGTGAATGAAGTGCACTACATGACCAAAAGTATGTGGACATGTGCTCGTTGAACATCTCATTCTAAAATCATGGGCATTAACATTGAGTTGGTCCCCCCTTTGCTGCTATAACAGCCTCCACTCTTCTGGGAAGGCTTTCCACTAGATGTTGGAACATTGTTGTGGGGACTTGCTTCCATTCAGCCACAAGAGCATTAGTGAGGTCGGACACTGATGTTGGGCGATAAGGCCTAGTTCACAGTCTGCATTCCAATTCATCCCAAAGGTGTTTGATGGGGTTCAGGTCAGACCAGTCAAGTTCTTCCACACTAATCGACAAATCATTTCTGTATGGACCTCGTTTTCTGCACAGAGGCATTGTCATGCTGAAACAAGAAAGGGCCTTCCCCAAACTGCTGCCACAAAGTTGGAAGCACAGAATCATCTAGAATTTCATTGTATGCTGTAGTGTTAAAATTTCCCTTCACTGGAACTAAGGGGCCTAGCCCAAACCATGAAAAACAGCCCCAGACCATTATTCCTCCTCCACCAAACTTTACAGTTGGCACTATGCATTGGGGCAAGTAGCGTTCTCCTGGCATCCGTCAAACCCAGATTTGTCAGTCGAACTGCCAGATGGTGAAGCGTGATTCATCACTCCAGAGAACTTGTTTCCACTGCTCCAGAGTCAAATGGCTGCGAGCTTTACACCACTGCCGACGCTTGGCATTGCGCATGGTGATTTTATGCTTGTGTGCGGCTTCTCGGCCATGGAAACCCATTTCATGAAGCTCCCGACGAACAGTTGTTCTGCTGAAGTTCCTTCCAGAGACAGTTTGGAACTCGGTAGTGAGTGTTGCAACCAAGGACAGACGATTTGTACGTGTTTCAGCACTCGGCGGTCCCATTCTGTTAGCTTGTGTGGCCTAACACTTTGAGGCTGAGCTGTTGTTGCTCCTCGACATTTCCACTTCACAATAACGGCACACACAGTTGGCAGGGGCAGCTCTAGCAGGGCAGAAATGTGTTGAACTGACTTATTGGAAAGGTGCAGTGGTGGAAAAAGTACACAATTGTCATACTTGAGTAAACGTAAAGAAACCTTAATAGAAAATGACTCAAGTAAAAGTCACCCAGTAGAAATACTGCTTGAGTAAAAGTTTCTGGATTTAAATCTACTTAAGTATCAAAATTAAATGTAATTGCTAAAATATAATTAAGAATCAAAAGTAAAAGTATAAATCCATTTAACATTCCTTATGCTAAACAAAACAGACAGCACGATTTCCTTGTTTTTTTAAACTTACAGATAGCCAGGGGCACACTCCAACACTCAGGCATTATTTACAAAGCATTTGTGTTTAGTGAGTCTGCCAGATAAGAGGCAGTAGGGATGACCAGGGATGTTGTCTTGATTTGTGTGAATTGGACCATTTTCCTGTCCTGTTAACCATTTGAAATGTAACGAGTACTTTTATTTGTCAGGGAAAATATATGTAGTAAAAAGTACATTCTTTTCTTTAGGAATGTAGTGAAGTAAAAGTAGTCAAAAATATACATAGTAAAGTACAGATCCCCCCCAAAAAACAAATGAAGTAGTACTTTAAAGTATTTTAACTGAAATATTTTATACCACTGTAAAGGTGGCATCCTATGACGGTGCCACACTGAAAGTCACTGAGCTCTTCAGTAAGGCCAGTCTACTGCCAATGTTTGTCTATGGAGATTGCATGTCTATGTGCCCGATTTTATACACCTGTCAGCAACGGGTGTGGCTGAAATAGCCGAATCTACTAATTTGAAGGGGTGTCCACATACTTTTGTATATATAGTGTGTGTTTTAGGGTAGAGGCCAAATGATGAGGGAAAAACACTAATACTTACAGTAGTATCCAAGCAAGATCCCAGCAACCAATAGGAGGAACGCACTGATGACCGTGGTCATTAAGTACTTGATGCGCCTGTCCCTCACACCTGAAACAGGTTAAGGTATATGGACGAATTCCTCTACATTCTACTTCAACATTCTTCTTCAAAGACTACTAAAAAAAGTTGTAAACATTTTTTTTTTTGCTTAATTACAATAACACATTAGTCTGACAGGAAGAGGACCAAATGTATACAGGTAACAAGGTAAAGAGGCAGTGCTATCAGGGGGAGGTGCAGAGCCCAGTTCATGTACAAACTGGTGTAGTTCCTCCGCAGATGGTTTGAGAGGGGATCTCCCGAGTCAATTAAATCTCCTGATCTCCAGAATCAATTATCTCTTTATTATCTTACATGTCAGCTATTTACCATCCAATGGTACAATGAACATATTCAAGAACAATCATTTTTCACTTCAAAAGTGACCAAAAATAATCGAATTCATATATAATCTGACACTTGATACAAAGAATTCAGAGCAACACAAGAAAACAAGTCATTTACATGTTGCATTAGAAACCAAATAATTGATTACAGTCTATTAAATGCAGAAAGTTAAAATATCAGCTGTGATTGATAAGGAAGCACATGGTGCATCAAGTATGTCAAAGCATAAACATTCATTATTCCTACATAGTACTTTGTAGAAAGCGGACTAAGATTGACCCAGGCCCCCTGGTTTCTCCCAGTATGTTAGCCCTAGACCCAGGCCTGCCAGCCGGGGAAGAGGCGGCTGAGATTGTTAGGGTCCATGGCCTGCTGGATGAGGAGGTTGACCTGCCCTCCTACACTGAGCACCCTGCCATCCTCCACCCCCTTCAGCTTCTCCTGCAGGCGCAGCAGCACGCGCTCCGCCACCTTGTTGAAGCTCTGGCTATCACTGCTGAGAGAGAAGAGACAGGATTATGAGCAGCCAATATATGAGATTAAAAATATTTATAGCACAAATGTAAATGACCAACACCAAGCCTTGCCACATGATTTTCTTTAACAAGTCTGACACGAAGGATATACTGCTTTCTCTGGAATGGGCCCAAATCCCCGTCATTTGTGTGAAGAAAAGACGGAGAAAAAGGGGGTGAAGGTCGGGCTGCCTTCTATTGGCCAATGTGCAATCATTGGAAAACAAAATGGATGATATACGATTAAGATTATCCTACCAACGGGACATTAAAAACTGCAATATCTTATGTTTCACCAAGTCGTGGCTGAACAATAATACGGATAATATAGAGCTGGCGGGATTTTCCATGCATCGGCAGAACAGAGAAGCTACGTCGAGGGGCGGCAGTGTGTGTCCATTTGTCAATAACAGCTGGTGGGCGATGTCTAATATTAAAGAAGTCAAGGTATTGCTCGCCTGAGGTAGAGTACCTTATGATAAGCTGTAGACCACACTATCTACCAAGAGAGTTATCATCTATATTATTCGTAGCCGTCTATTTACCACCACAAACCGATGCTGGCACTAAGACCACACTCAACCAACTGTATAAGGCCATAAGAAAACAAGAAAATGCTTGTGGCCGGGGACTTTAATGCAGGCATGTGGTCAGATGACGCAGATGCTACAGGACTGTTTTGCTAGCACAGACTGGAATGTCCAGGATTCATCCAATGGCATTGAGGAGTATGCCACCTCAGTCATCGGCTTCATCAGTAAGTGCATTGACGACGTCGTCCCCACAGTGACCGTATGTACATATCCCAACCAGAAGCCATGGATTACAGGCAACATCCGCATCGAGCAAAAGGCTAGAGCTGCCGCGTTCAAGGAGTGGGACACTAATCCGGATGCTTGTAAGAAATCCCGCTACGCCCTCAGACGAACCATCAAACAGGCAAAGTGTCAATACAGGATTAAGATTGAATCCTACTACACCGGCTCTAACGCTCGTCAGATGTTGCAGGGTTTGAAAACGGACTACAAAGGGAAACCCCACCACGAGCTTCCCAGTGACGGGAGCCTACCAGATGAGCTAAATGCCTTTTATGATCGCTTCGAGGCATGCAACACTGAAGCATGCGTGAGTACACCAGCTGTTCCGGACAACTGTGTAATAACGCTCTCAGTAGCCGATGTGAACAAGACCTTTAAACAGGTCAACATTCACAAAGCCGTGGGGCCAGATGGATTACCAGGACGTGTACTCAAAGCATGCGCGGACCAACTGGCAAGTCTTCACTGACATTTTCAACCTCTCCCTGACCGAGTCTGTAATACCTACATGTTTCTAGCACACCACCATAATCCCTGTGCCCAAGGAAGCAAAGATAACCTGCCTAAATGATTACCACCCCGTAGCACGGTAGCCATGAAGTGCTTTGAAAGACTGGTCAAGGCTCACATCAACAGCATCATCCCGGATACCCTAGACCCACTCCAATTTGCATACCAACCCAACAGATCCACAGATGACGCAATTTCAATCTCACACCTATGTGAGAATGCTGTTCATTGACTACAGCTCAGCGTTCAACACCATAGTGTCCACAAAGCTCATCCCTAAGCTAAGGACCCTGGGACTAAATTACCTCCCTCTGCAACTGGATCCTGGACTTCCTGACGGGCCACCCCAGGTGGTAAGTGTAGGCAACAACACGTCTGCCACGCTGATCCTTAACACTGGGGCTTGTCAGGGGTGTGTGATTAGTCCCCTCCTGTACTCCCTGTTCACCCACGACTGCGTGGTCAAACACGACTCCAATACCATCTTTAAGTTTGCTGACGACAAAACAGTGGTAGGCCTGATTACCGACAACAATGTGACAGCCTATAGGGAGGAGGTCAGAGACCTGGCAGTGTGGTGCCAGGACAGCACCTCTCCCTCACTGTGAGCAGGACAAAGGAGCTGATTGTGGACTACAGGAAAAGGCGGTCCGAACAGGTCCCCATTAACATCGACGGGGCTGTACTGGAGCAGCTCGAGTGTGTGTCCACATCACCAATAAACTATCATGGTCCAAACACACCAAGACAGTCGTGAAGAGGGCAAGACAACACCTTTTCCCCCCTCAGGAGACTGAAAAGACTTGGCATGGATCCCCAGATAGTCACTTTACCCCTACCTACATGTACAAATTACCTCGACTAACCTGTATCCCCGCACATTGACTCTGTACCGGTACCATCTGTATATAGCCTCGTTATTGTTATTTTATTGTGTTACTTTTTATTAGTTTTTACTTTAGTTTATTTGGTAAATATTTTCTTAACTCTTTCTTGAACCGCATTGTTAGTTAAGGGCTTGTAAGTATGTCACAAGTATGTCACAGTGCCTTCCCTGTGGCTCAGTTGGTAGAGCATGGTGTGTGCAACGCCAGGGTTGTGGGTTCGATTCCCACGGGGAGCCAGTACAAAAAAAATATGAAATGTATGCATTCACTACTGTAAGTCGCTCTGGATAAGAGCGTCTGCTAAATGACTAAATTGTAAATGTATGTCACCTGTTTTATTCGGCGCATGTGACAAATAACATTTCATTTGATGTTTCAAAGGCATGTGGAGGGTTTGGTGAATAACATCAGGACTGAGAGTGTGCTCTGTCAGGCATATGATTCCACTTGATGGTATACTAGTTTGGGGGGTTTATAGTACTGAAGAGTACCTGGACTTGGGGTGGGCCTCCAGGATGTCTCCCCCCAGTGTAGAGTTGAGCGTGGCCTGGAGCTCAGCCTGCTCATCATGCTGCTGCTGCAGGTAGAAGGCCTTGAGAGGGTTCATGGTCCAGTCAAACAGAGGGTCGTACAGCAGTACCTACACCACAGGGCAAAGGAATAACAGGAGTTATCACATAAACATGTAATGAACATACCCTCCAAGCTCACATACAGACATTGAGTGAATGTGAACAGTATTTGTGTTTGTGTTTATACCTCTACAATAGTCACCAAGGCCTCTTGAGAACTCCTCATGACCTCCATGGTCTTCTCACAGCATCTGAATGGTAGAAATGAACACGGTAAAAATTATATCCTGATTTTTAAAAAATTGCTTGAATAAAATCCATCCAGATCTATCTGCATTGGGAATGGGTCTTGTTGTCTGCTCACCTTCTGAAAACGCCCTCCACCCCTGTTATGCCCATCCCATCCACAATATCTCTGGAGAGCCTGAAGGGAACAGTCTCAGGAGTTGGGAGAATCTTGCCCTGTTCAAACGCTACACCTGAAGAGAGATAAACGCATTATACCAAATACCTAACCAAAAATGTTCTCAAGACACGTTTCTCAAATGTCAACTCAGACACAGCTATTATGAGTATCCTCCTTACCCAAATCAATATGCACCAGTTCAGCTGTCTGTTCGTCTATAAGGATGTTCTGAATGTGCCTGTCCCCCAGTCCAACAATGTAGCCCACTGAGGAGAACAAACACAGAAACAAAGGAAGAATGTGTTGAAGTACATCAGATGAATAGCCCCAAAAAATTGTGTAGGTATGGTAATGATTGTATTGTGGAGAGCAGAGGTGATGGTGTTTGTACCGATGGAGGAAGTGGCCACACTGCGAGTGTAGGCCAGCCGTTTTTCCAGCCACACTGCCGGGTCCAGGAATCGCTCCATGCAGAAGTACCGGAAGACAGGCTGGAAGTTCTGACACACCTCACTGAAAGCCTGGGTCTTCCCACTGGAACCAAGCCTCTGAGACTCCTACAGTAAAAACAATGTTACTACAAAATTACAGTACAGTACTACACAATTCAGCCATCAAGGGACTAAAAATAAATGAGTAAAAGTGAGACTCACCATCATCTTTTTCCGGCAGGTTATGCTGGTCCAGTCTTGGGGGCAGAAGCGTGTGTGAGCACCCTTTTGGGGGTCTATGAGGAAATCCCCTATAGGGATGGTCCCCGAGCACCACTCTAGAACCCCACTACGCTTGGAGAAGGGCACCACCTGGGGGCAGAGACAGGGGCCTCAATCACTCCAATCCACCAAAATTGATAACAGCTCCTTAAGAATATTTGTGTCACATTTATTTTTACATATAACATAACAATGATATAATGAGGAATAGTCAACTGAGTCATTTAACAGAAGCTCGTCTCTTGTGGATCTATGTCTGTGAAATGTTAAGTTGTCTATTGTGTAAGAAGATTTTTTTAAAAATAAAATCGTACCCCCCTCCCAAAACAGAAACTCCTCTACAGAGCAATTTACAGTACCGGCAAATGTACCGTAATTTCCGGACTATAAGCCGCTACTTTTTTCCCAGGCTTTGAACCTCGCGGCTTAAATAATGACGCGGCTAATATATGGATTTTTCCCGCTTTCAAATAATAATAAAAAAAACAAACACATTATGTGACGTGCTCAGTTTTTTGTCGGCATGAAGCTTTCATTAGACCAATGAAATTGCCGAACGGGTTAAGGTCAAACAACTTTTTTGTTTACTGTTTAGATTAAATCGAGCGCTCTCAAACTTCCCATCATTCGGATTACGGTAGTCATTTTGTCACCCTCATCATGGCAAAGACACAGAGAAATGCATATGATGCAGCTTTCAAGTTGAAGGCGATTGATCTGGCTGTTGGAAAAGGAAATAGAGCTGCTGCACGGGAGGTTGGTCTGGAGCAATGACTTTCTTGGTAGGCTATTGTTTCCTGCAAATTTTTTATTTTTTGTTACAAGCCGTGTTTCGTTAAAGCCTATTTATTTTTGTTACAAGCCGTGTTTCGTTAAAGCCTGTGTAAAGTTGATTTGTTTCAATGTACCGGTAGGCACCTGCGGCTTATAGACATGTGCGGCTTATTTATGTTCAAAATAATATATATTTTTTTTAATTCAGTGGGTGCGGCTTATATTCAGGTGCGCTCAATAGTCCGGAAATTACGGTATTTAAATAAGTTGAGCTGTGAGACTGGGGCAGTGAGTGACCTTGTAGCGTCGGATGTTGAGTTTCCTCTTGCGTGTCTCGGTGTTGCGCTGCAGCAGCATAGAACACATGTGGAACACCTGCTGCATCACAGCATCCTGCCGCAGGTCATCCTGGCCCTGAGGATACAGAGGGGCAAAGGTCACAGGGGGTAACAAACTACATAATATCAAAATAAAACACTACACCGGAACTGACCAATTCTCTATAGGGTTTGTGTGATGGGTGTACTCCCACATGCTATGTGCTATGTTGAGTGAATTTACCCCCCAAAAAATGGCAGAAAATGGTCTAATATACCAAATCTTTTTTTTTCAGGACCATCAGGTAAGAAATTCAAGAAGGATTCCTTCTTGGCATTTCCCATGAGCTAATTTCTTATTTCATCATGAAACTCCAACATCTTAACTGTGCATTTATTAGACGGAGTGACAAGCTTTCCAGCAAATAAACAAAACGTGAACAGTTCCTTAAAGAATGCACTCATGATGAACACAGCATTGGAGAGTTCATTTTGTTAGACTAGAAACATAGGGGATCAATAATTACCCTCAGGCCAACATGGAAAATAACTGAACCCACAACAGAACCTCAAGTCCTCTATTGTCTTTAACAAGGCAGTGGATTTCCCTTCAAAGGGTCGGGAATGCTTTGAATTGCATTGAACACACAGTTTACTCACAAAATGACTTGCAGGGGGACCAGCGATATAAATATATGGTTCACAGTTTATCTCACCTTGACCAGTTGTCGTCTGCTCTTCCCGTCTGATCCCACACACTCAATGATCTTGGGCAGATTGACCCCTCCGGCCAGGTGAAAGTGAGGCTTGAAGGACTTGATGGTCACCAGGTTGTCATATTTACCCGAGGGGTCCACCTGTTACACAGAGACCAATATGGAAACAAGTCCTTCTTACATCCCTTTTCAAAGCACGCCATGGGTGTGACATGGTATATACATACATTACAGTGCAAATACTATACAAACTGGCTGCAAAACATCCTATTGCATAACAACAACAAAAACGTATGTCAGGTGATAGACTAGTGAGGGATCCACAGATGATCAAACCCATCCTCTACCTTGATCTCCATTGTAGGAATGATGACATCATCTAGGTTCTTTATCTGCATGATGGGCTGGTCAGAGGGGATGAGGATGGCTTCTACAGAGGAACACAAGGTACCGTTACTTCACAAACACATTAGCATGTTGTAAAAACTCAGTAGTCATTCATGAAGGTGGTTATGTTTTTTTATTTAGGTAAGTTGACTGAGAAAATATTCTAAATTTACAGCAACGACCTGGGGAATAGTTACAGGGGAGAGGAGGGGGGATGAATGAGCCAATTGGAAGCAGGGAATGATTACAAGCTCCATGACGGTATGAGGGCCAGGACACCGGGGTTAACACCCCTACTCTTTCCATAAGTGCCATGGGATCTTTTAGTGACCATAGAGTCAGGACACCCGTTTAATGTCTCATCCAAACTACACAGGGCAATGTTCCCAATCACTGCCCTGGGATCTTTTTTTAGACCAGAGGAAAGAGTACCTCCTACTGGCCCTCCAACACCACTTCCAGCAGCATCTGGTCTCCCATCCAGGGAGCGACCAGGATCAACGCTGCTTCAGAGGCAAGTCAGCAGTGGGATGTAGGGTGACATGCTTTGTTCAGTGCTGTAAGGAGTGTGCCATTGTCACTCACTTTTCTCTGTCTTGTGTCGACTGGCGTCCATGTAGGCCAGAGTGATGTAGGCATCACAGAGGACCTCTATGCCTCTGATCATCTGGGCTCTCTTCTTCCTGATCTTGTTCATTATCCTCTGGGACACCTCTGACCGCTCCTACAAGACATCACATCTTTCCTTCATTCTCACGCGACACACACTAAAAACAAACTCAGTTCCTAAGAGAATTCCAACAAGACAGTAACAGGTCATGCACACAGTAAAGAGACCCAGTTCCCTCTTTCTTTTATTGGCAGTGTTTAGCGAGGTGTTGGGCCTACCAGGTCCAGTTGGGAGGAATGGCGCGGGGTGCTCTTGGACAGGCGGCTGCGGGAGAGGCTCTCGTCCTTGTTAGCGTTGACCAGAGCCAGGATGATGAAGAGGGTGTGGTGAGGGTGCTCCAGACACGACAGGAAGATCAGCTGGGATGGATGGATGGATGAACGGATGGATGGATAGATGGAAACATGCTAAGCTGAGGAACAACTCTATAGTTCAAACAGACTTCTGTTGCCTATTGAAACATATTGAAGTCTCACCTCATTGAGAACACCATGGAAGCCCACATCCTCTGCCACTGTAGCAGACATTTTGGTCCCCATGCGGGCAGCCAGCTGGTACATGAGAGGCAGAAACTTATAGGACGGGATCCTGTTCACACCTCCCTGAAGCACAAGAAATAGTCAACAAATTGTAGTTTCTCTCATCTGAATGGGAAGACACACTAATGCCAGGTAGCCTGGGATCCAAACAGAGAGATTTCAGTTTGGAATGGAGCCCAGACTAAACAAATAGTGCAACAATCAATCTTGTATCAATGTAGTGAGTGTTTGGTGATGTTAGTTAGTGTGATATCACCAGCTCACCTTCATCATGTCGTTGACTGCCTTGACGTCAGCGTTCTCCAGCCACAGTGAGGCCAGGCGGAACACCCAGGTGTCGTGCTCCTCACCCTGCTCCAGACAATGGATGTAGTTCTCCACAGCCTTACACAGGAACCTCCTTCTGTCAGCCTGCAGGTTGGACAGAGCCCTCTCATCCAGCTCCAACTCCCTCCGCACCTTCTCTGTGTACCTGGGAGAGACAGCGAGTTGGAATATCACACACACTAGGTATTGAGCAGAGAGGACAGTGGAAAATAAAATCTTCACACAGCCCGGAGGAGGCCAACTCTCTTTCAGCATGTCACCTACACTCAGCCGGTGTAGAACCTGCATAAAACAAGCCGATTCAAAACCACACAAGGTTAACAGTGCTCTCATTCTCTGCTGTGAGTTTGTGTCTGACCTGTTGGTGCCGACCTTGCGCTCCCTCATCAAGTCCACCTCCTCCTTGGCCTTCACCAGCAGAGCCTGTTTGTTCTCAAACTCAGATGACTTCATGTAGTTATGAATGCCCTGGTACTGGGCATCTGAGAACCTGGCCAGGGACAGGAAGGCCTGTGTCCTCTGGCTCTGCAGCTTGGTGTCTGAACCTATCGCATGGCCCTCGATCACCTCCACTGCCTACAGGAGGTCAAACACACAGACACACACAGACCCAGACAGTCAGTCTCACACACACACACACACACACACACACACACACACACACACACACACACACAGACAGACAGACCCACAGTCTCACACACACACACACACACACACACACACACACACACACACACAGACAGACCCAGACAGTCAGACAGACCCAGACAGTCACACACACCCAGACAGTCACACAGACAGACAGACACACACACACACACACACAGACAGACCCAGACAGTCACACACAGACAGACCCAGACAGACCCAGACAGTCACACAGACAGACCCAGACAGTCACACACACACAGACAGACAGACCCAGACAGTCACACACACACAGACAGACAGACCCAGACAGTCACACACACACAGACAGACAGACCCAGACAGTCACACACACACAGACAGACCCAGACAGTCACACACACACACACACACACACACACACACACACACACAGACCCAGACAGTCACACACACACACACAGACCCAGACAGTCACACACACACACACACCCAGACAGTCACACACACAGACAGACCCACAGTCACACACACACACACACCAGACAGTCACACACACACAGACAGACCCACAGTCACACACACAGACAGACCCAGACAGTCAGACAGACCCAGACAGTCACACACACCCAGACAGTCACACAGACACACACACACACACACACAGACAGACCCAGACAGTCACACACACAGACAGACCCAGACAGTCACACACACACACACAGACAGACCCAGACAGTCACACACACACACACACACAGACAGACCCAGACAGTCACACACACACACAGACAGACCCAGACAGTCACACACACACACACACACACACACACACACACACAGACCCAGACAGTCACACACACACACACACACAGACCCTGACAGTCACACACACACACACACACACCCCCCCCAGACGGTCACACACACACACACACACACACACACACACACACACACACACACACACACACACACACACACACACACACACAGACCCAGACAGTCACAGAAAGACCCAGACAGTCACAGACAGACCCAGACAGTCACACACTATAGATCAACTGTGCCCAAGGAGTGGATTATACTATATGGGCCTTAGTTTTACCCTCTCCAGGTACTTCTCCAGGATGACCCCAGGGCTCTCCAGGCACGTCTCTGCCAGCCAGTTCCCACACAGCCTCAGGCACTCCGTGAACACCGGCACCAGGGCAGGGTTAAACAAAACCTGGCCAAGACAGAGGAACAAAATTAAGCTCTAGTTATAGGCCGAGAGTTTTTCCCTGGTCAACAAAAACTCCTGTCCCCAAGACTGAGTAGTTAACATGTAGACTGACTCCCACTGACCTGCTCCTCCAGAGTGTGGATCATCTGTCTCAGTAGCCCCAGAGCAAGACCCTGCTCTCCCTTCGCCCAAAACACCTGGGCCTCCTCCAGCTGCCATGACGACGCTGTGGAGCCCCGCCCCCCTCCTCCGCCATGCTGCTTCATCTGGAAAACCGCCCGCTCTGCCAGCTGGGGAGGGGTGAGGACGGCACAGGGGTGAAAAGGGCACAGCGGTAAGACGGGCACAGGGGTGAGGGGGGGCACTATACATTCACTCACACATAGAGACCAATATAGTCACTCACATAGAGGTATAGAGTACAGTGAGTGAGGGTAGGTAACAACATCTCCACCCCGCTGATCCTCAAAACTGGGGCCCCACAAGGGTGCGTTCTCAGCCCCCTCCTGTACTCCCTGTTCACCCATGACTGTGTGGCCATGCACGCCTCCAATTCAATTATCAAGTTTGCAGACAACACTACAGTGGTAGGCTTTATTACCAACAACGACGAGACACCCTACAGGGAGGAGGTGAGGGCCCTCGGAGTGTGGTGTCAGGAAAACAACCTCTCACTCAACGTCAACAAAACAAAGGAGATGATCGTGGACTTCAGGAAGCAGCAGAGGGAGCACCCCCCTATTCACATCGACGGGACAGTAGTGGAGAGGGTAGAAAGTTAAGTTCATCGGCGTACACATCACGGACAAACTGAAATGGTCCACCCACACAGACAGCATGGTGAAGAAGGCACAGCAGCGCCTCTTCAACCTCAGGAGGCTGAAGAAATTTGGCTTGTCATCTAAAACACTCACAAACTTTTACAGATGCACAATCGAGAGCATCCTGTCGGGCTGTATCACCGCCTGGTACGGCAACTGCACCGCCCTCAACCGCAAGGCTCTCCAGAGGGTAGTGAGGTCTGCACAACGCATCACCGGGTGCAAACTATCTGCCCTCCAGGACACCTACAGCACCCGATGTCACAGCAAGGCCAAAAAGATCATCAAGGACATCAACCACCCGAGCCACTGCCTGTTCACCCCGCTATCATCCAGAAGGCGAGGTCAGTACTGGTGCATCAAAGCTGGAACCGAGAGACTGAAAAACAGCTTCTATCTCAAGGCCATCACACTGTTAAACAGCCATCACTAACACTGAGTGGCTGCTGCCAACATACTGACTCAACTCAAGCCACTTTAATAATGGAAAAATTGATGTAATAAATGTATCACTAGCCACTTTAAACAATGCCACTTTTATATGTTTACATACCCTACATTACTCAACTCATATGTATATACTGTACTCTATACCATCTACTGCATCTTGTCATCTTGATGTAATGTATCGCTAACCACTTTAAACAATGCCACTTTTATATGTTTACATATCCTACATTACTCATCTCATATGTATATACTGTACTCTATACCATCTACTGCATCTTGTCATCTTGATGTAATGTATCGCTAACCACTTTAAACAATGCCACTTTTATATGTTTACATATCCTACATTACTCATCTCATATGTATATACTGTACTCTATACCATCTACTGCATCTTGTCATCTTGATGTAATGTATCGCTAACCACTTTAAACAATTCCATTTCATATAATGTTTACATACCCTACATTACTCATCTCATATGTATATACTGTACTCTATACCATCCACTGCATCTTGTCATCTTGATGTAATGTATCACTAGCCACTTTAAACAATGCCACTTTTATATGTTTACATACCCTACATTACTCAACTCATATGTATATACTGTACTCTATACCATCTACTGCATCTTGTCATCTTGATGTAATGTATCGCTAACCACTTTAAACAATGCCACTTTTATATGTTTACATATCCTACATTACTCATCTCATATGTATATACTGTACTCTATACCATCCACTGCATCTTGTCATCTTGATGTAATGTATCGCTAACCACTTTAAACAATGCCACTTTTATATGTTTACATATCCTACATTACTCATCTTATATGTATATTCTGTACTCTATACCATCCACTGCATCTTGCCTATGCCGTTCTATACCATCACTCATTCATATATTTTTTTTGTACATATTCTTATTAATTCCTTTACACTTGTGTGTATAAGGTAATTGTTGTGAAATTGTTAGGTTAGATTACTCGTTGGATATTACGGCATTGTCGGAACTAGAAGCACAAGCATTTCACTACACTCGCATTAACATCTGCTAACCATGTGTATGTGACAAATACAATTTGATTTTGATTTGATATAGTCACTCACATAGAGACCAATGCAAATGCATGTTGTGCTGCACTATTTAAGAGAACATACGGGTAAATGGGTCAGGAGTGCTGTGTGAATCCAGACCAAAACAAACCCGTTACGTGTGGAGTAGACACACTATACATGTGGAACACACTATATAAACCCTGTACATGTATGAAACACCCCCACAGCGAGTGCTGAGCTCCAGTCTACCTGTGTGTTTCCTGCGGCGCGGGCCAGTTGGCAGAGCTCCATGAGGTGGGAGGTGAGGAAAGTGCTGAGGTACTTGTTCTTTTCAGGGTCTCTCTCCTGGGAGATTAGGGTCTCCTGGGCCACGGAGCGCAGGGCCAGGATGGGCTCCACCAGCGTAAAGTCACTGTCCACCAGCAGCTGGGAGTGCTGCTGCCAATGGGAACACACCTCGGCCAGGCCTACCTCGGTCAGGGGCCTGCCACAGGCCAGGGGAAATATAAGTTACATGACTTGTATTACCTAAGAGATTGAAGTATCAAAACCCTGCACTCTCTAAAAAATCTGATCATGTGTTTTTTGTATGTTTTTTTATAAATAATAATTGAAAGAGGGAGGAGCCTACAAGTCCCTTTGTTTTTGTTTTTTTTAATCTTTATTTAACCAGGAAAAGCCCATTGAGACCCAGAGTCTCTTTTTCAAGGGAAACCTGGCCAAGAAGGCAGCAACTATCAGTACATTACATCATTAAAACATACAACAATACAACATGATCCTGCCTAAAAAAAAGCATTTACACTCCTCCATAACAGTCTCCCTCGTTCTTTTCGTTTACCTTTTAAACCATCATATTGTTTTGTATTTTTTTCCCTTGTGTGCAAATAAAACAACATCTCTAGGTTTGTGGATGTGCATTGTGTTGAGGTATGAGGCACAGTGGGTTTCAAATCAAATATAAAATACACTATTTCTACACTGTATAGATATTTGAAATTAGCGATGTTGATATGTTGGGAAGGAAGATCATACTTGGAGAAGAGTTGTCGGATGCTCTCTAGCTCACTGATCCTCTGGAGGTTCCGTAGAGCAGGGTAGAGAGAGGACACTGCCTCCAGACTGCCTCTGCACAGTTCCTCCACCTCATTGCCCCTGATGCCACACACAATTCATTTCAATGAGTATAGTTGTTTGTGTAGTGAAATTTTGATGGCTGAGAGATAGTTGTTGATTTCCATGAGGGAAACCTTGTTTTACCTGGCATATTTAAGAGTTTGATCGAATGTGGAAAATTCTTTGTCTCTCAAAGCCTGCAGGGAGCAGAACACTGACTCGTTGAAGCCAGGGTTCAATTTCTCATTCCTGAAACAAGCAAGAAGGCAAGACACCAAGGGCACATGTCAATCCATTTAGCAATATTTTCTTCACCTTCTAAAATACCATCTGAGGAACCCTTACTCACTCACCTCTCTGATAGGCCACAGTCCTGAGGCCCCTCTCACTCACCTGTCTGATAAGTCACAGTCCTGAGGCCCCTCTCACTCACCTGTCTGATAAGTCACAGTCCTGAGGCCCCTCTCACTCACCTGTCTGATAAGTCACAACTCGAGGCCCTTTCCACTCACCTCTCTGATAGGTCACAGTCCCACTGCATGTTCCTCCAGGCAGCCTGAAACCTGAGCTCCCTTAGCTCCGCCCCCCACTCCACCCCCTCACTCTCCAGACCCTGCAGGTAGGTGGCCAGGATACTGCTCAGACCAATGTTCTGCAGACCCTGAGGGACCATTGGACAAGCAGCATTAGGTTTTGTCATCTGTCACCAACAATGGTTTACACAGACAGACAGAGACGATACAGATTTGGAGTTCAAACAAGTTTCTGCTTACCTCCACAATGCCCACTTGCCGTGTGCCATCAGGAAGATTGGAGTGGAGGTCGTAGGAGGTCAGAGCCTTTCCCCACATCGCCTCATGCTCATAGGTCCGAATCCTACAAAACAGACACACAAAAAGAGAATTCTCAGCTAACAAAACTTTGAATATCCAAGATAGAACAAAAGTAGGATAACAAAGTTCACCTGGTGAGAGCGCTGGTCATCTTCCCACCTCCACACCCATACAGACTGTCTGGCTCCCCAATACTACGATACACCTCAATCAGTAGGTCCTAAGACATGGTAAAGAAATGACAGTACAGAGCTATGCATTGGACAACAACACTAAAGGTTAATTGCAAAATCAACTGTACCTGTAGACTGATACCAGTGTCTTTCACACTCTCCTCTGTCAGACTGGAGATGGTGAAGTTCTGACTGCTCTCATCAAATGTGATTCTGCGCGACGCTCTGACCGGATTTCTGTAAGCAGAGGTAAAGAATGATGAGAACAACACAGAATGAAAAAAGGCATGAGAGACATCAGTATTTCCCCTCATGTGTAGTGTACCTGCGGTTCTCCTCCATGTTAGTCTTGATCTTGTCTACGTAGATCTCAGAGTAGAGCAGGGCTGTGAAGTGTGCTGAGCAGGACTGGGCCGCCCTGGCCACCTCCAGGTAGTTCAGCTCCAACCAGAAGTTAGAGTGGCACACCGTACCACACAAGTTACTAGAACCAACACAACAGCATCAAACACCGTACCACACAAGTTACTAGAACCAACACAACAGCATCAAACACCGTACCACACAAGTTACTAGAACCAACACAACAGCATCAAACACCGTACCACACAAGTTACTAGAACCTACACAACAGCATCAAACACCGTACCACACAAGTTACTAGAACCAACACAACAGCATCAAACACCGTACCACACAAGTTACTAGAACCAACACAACAACATCAAACACCGTACCACACAAGTTACTAGAACCAACACAACAGCATCAAACAAGTTACTAGAACCAACACAACATCAAAACAAGTTACTAGAACCAAAACATCAAAACAAGTTACTAGAACCAAAACATCAAAACAAGTTACTAGAACCAAAACATCAAAACAAGTTACTAGAACCAAAACATCAAAACAAGTTACTAGAACCAACACAACAACATCAAAACAAGTTACTAGAACCAACACAACAACATCAAAACAAGTTACTAGAACCAACACAACAACATCAAAACAAGTTACTAGAACCAACACAACAACATCAAAACAAGTTACTAGAACCAACACAACAACATCAAACACCGTACCACACAAGTAACTAGAACCAACACAACAGCATTAAACACCGTACCACACAAGTTACTAGAACCAACACAACAGCATTAAACGCCGTACCACACAAGTTACTAGAACCAACACAACAGCATTAAACGCCGTACCACACAAGTTACCAGAACCAACACAACAGCATTAAACGCCGTACCACACAAGTTACTAGAACCAACACAACAGCATCAAACACCGTACCACACAAGTTACTAGAACCAACACAACAGCATCAAACAAGTTACTAGAACCAACACAACAGCATCAAACACCGTACCACACAAGTTACTAGAACCAACACAACAGCATCAAACACCGTACCACACAAGTTACTAGAACCAACACAACAACATCAAACACCGTACCACACAAGTTACTAGAACCAACACAACAACATCAAACACCGTACCACACAAGTTACTAGAACCAACACAACAGCATCAAACAAGTTACTAGAACCAACACAACATCAAAACAAGTTACTAGAACCAACACAACAGCATTACAATTCCATACCACACAAGTTACTAGAACCAACACAACAGCATCAAACAAGTTACTAGAACCAACACAACAACAACAAACACCGCACCACACAAGTTACTAGAACCAACACAACAGCATCAAACAAGTTACTAGAACCAACACAACAACATCAAACACCGTACCACACAAGTTACTAGAACCAACACAACAACATCAAACACCGTACCACACAAGTTACTAGAACCAACACAACAGCATCAAACAAGTTACTAGAACCAACACAACATCAAAACAAGTTACTAGAAACAACACAACAGCATCAAACGCCGTACCACACAAGTTACAAGAACCAACACAACAGCATTAAAATTCCATACCACACAAGTTACTAGAACCAACACAACAGCATCAAACAAGTTACTAGAACCAACACAACAGCATCAAACAAGTTACTAGAACCAACACAACAGCATCAAAACAAGTTACTAGAACCAACACAACAGCATTAAACGCCGTACCACACAAGTTACTAGAACCAACACAACAGCATCAAACACCGTACCACACAAGTTACTAGAACCAACACAACAGCATCAAAACAAGTTACTAGAACCAACACAACAGCATTAAACGCCGTACCACACAAGTTACTAGAACCAACACAACAGCATCAAACACCGTACCACACAAGTTACTAGAACCAACACAACAGCATCAAACACCGTACCACACAAGTTACTAGAACCAACACAACAGCATCAAACACCGTACCACACAAGTTACTAGAACCAACACAACAGCATTACACAAGTTACTAGAACTAATACAACAGTATCAAACTTCATCCTAACAGAGAGAGGGGTGCAGTAGATTTTATAGTCGTACAGGTCAGGAAGAAAAGAGCAAATGCATCTACAAACCTATCAGATTCTAGAGGTCTTTGTTGCTGCCTCAGATAGTTAATGACAGAGAGCATGGTGCGCAGAGAGGCCTTATCCAACGGACCCTGGTTGGAGATGTCCGACTCTCCTGCTGAGATAATAAAAAACACTGTGAAGACCTCATCTTCAAGAGAAAAAGCTACTAGAAATGTCTAAAGTCAAACATACACAGCGAGCGAGCGAGAGAAATAGAGAGAGAGAAAGAAAGCTAGAGAGAGAGGGAGAGAAAGAGCTAGAGAGAGATGAAGAGTAAAACCCACCAGAGTCTGAGGGGAGAGGAGTGGTGGAGCGGCTGGAGGCCCGGGCACGACTGGTGAAAAAGTCCTGGATGTGTGTGGAGAGGAGCTTCCTCCAGGAGCCGTCAGAGTCCCCCAGCAGGATGTCATGGATGATGAGCGGCAGCACCCTCTGGCAGAAGTCTGTTTTCACCTGAGCACATGGGAAAGGATAGGGGTTAGAGACAGGGATATGTGTGTACAACAGCGATAGCGAGAGATGCCTGACTGAACAGGAAATTAGCATTAGCACAAGTGCTTCCCTAGAGTTATAACAGCCATGTCCTCACCAGACACATGGGCCGGGAAAGCAGCAGAGCCTCACTCCTGACCCCTCCACTGTCCAGCAGAACCATGCAGAGCGTCTTCAACCAGACCTTATGGCCGCCAGCCTCAGGCACCCACAGGTCCTGGCTCTCCAGCCGCTCCCTAGCCACCAAGCTCACCTCCTCACTCATCCCGACCACCTGCACAAGTGAATGGATAATTAACACACACACACACACACACACACACACACACACACACACACATATATATATGTATGCAAACAAATTCACACACTACGAAATTCAGACACACATACGAGGATGTGATATTTCAGGTCTTGAAAAGTCTGCCCAACCTTCTTCTTGGTAGATCTAAAAGGGTTGAGGTAAGCCAGCATGGGGTCACGGTTGTCTTTATGGATCTCCCAGAAGTCAGCTCCAGCCTGAGTGGCCAAGATGCCCTTCAGACTCTGGACAGCAGCTTGCCTCACCTCAATACTGACAGAGAAACACATGGGACCACAACAAAACATGACAGCATGTCAAGACACACTCACTATATGAAAACCTTATGACAATAGAGTGGCTACTTCCCTGGGCTAAATTCAGTGTTGAATTAGGAGGAAAGTGTCATTGGCCATTAGATACAGTATATGGCAGGGCTCTAAACTGCTACCATTTTGGTCGCATATGCTCCTAAATATTTTACTGTGCTAACTGGAATTGTAATTTGGGAGCACAAGTGCCCCTAAAAAAATGTAAATGTATTTTGTAATTGGTGGCAATTCTTATCATTTATACCTATAATATTTTGATATACTTCTATACTAAAATTCTAAACCTACATTTTTCAACTTTGGAATGAATGTACTCTTTGAAAGAATTTCAGCGTAGACCCCTGTATGGTGTACCAGTGGTGAGTGAGGGCATTGTTGATGCAGTTCAGGATGATGTAGAGCCACTGTGGTTCCACTTGAGGGAAGAGTGATACAGCTCTGGCACTGAGCTGGTCCTTCCCATGGAGCAGTGTGATGGTGGAGAAATCCACAGGCCCCAGCTCTCCCAGACAGCTCCCTGCAGCCTCTAGAAAAACATAGGCACATGGTCAAGGAAAAGACTAAGACCCTTTTCACACAACGGTGCCAAGCCGGCCGAAACAACTTCCTATCACACTAACAATTATTGTTGCTTTCTTGGGCTGAGAGAGGAAACATACGCAGTGCCAACAGTGAGGTTGTGGTAACCTTACGTACCTAAGATGTCTCTTCCTCCAGGGTGATTGGCTGCTAGCTTACAGAGCTGTAGTAGGTTAAGGACCAGCAGCACCAACACACTCTCTGCAGGGTCCACTAGAATGAAGAGGTACAGAGATAGGATTCAAAAAGGGCAAACTAACACACACACACTCACCCCCACACACTCACCCCCACACACAGATACATGGGTCTGGTAACATATCTAGACTACGGTAGCCCTCCCCCTCTCTGACCGAGGCACTCTCTCAGCAGCGGTCTGATCTGGCTCTTGTTGTTGTGGAGCTGTCTCCTCAGGTCCTTCAGCCCCTCCAGTCTAGTCAGAGGCAGGGAGTCACAGGAAGCCACAGACAGGAAGTGGGCTATCTCCTGTGGACGAGACACAGAGAGGCTCATGGGATGTGGCAATAGTGTGACAGAAGTGTGAATCAGCTGTAGAGGTCATACATAAGTGGTTAGAGGGTGTGTGCTGTGCCCTGTGTGAAGGGGGTGCCCTTACCTGTCTGAGAGTGAATTTCCCTGTGCTGTACTTCAGTGTGTGCTGCACGGCCCTCAGCTCTCTGAACTCAGGTCGGTCTGGGAAAGGTTCTAACTTCTGGATGGCACTCTTTAGCTTGTCCTGACTCTCTACGACCAGGAACTTCAACAGACTGAGCACCTGAGAGAGAGAGGTCAACAGAGAGGGGGGAGAGAAAGAAAAACAGAACAATGAACAATGTAATACTACTTAGAGCAAATTATTATTTGTCATACAAAGAGTCTACTGGCCATGTAATACAACCATGTCTTACCTGCTGTGAAATAGCAAGTTGGTTTGTCACCTGGGCAGTGAGAGTACCAACAATGACCTGTAGGTGGCTCTCCACAGCGTCATCACAGAATTGCACGGCCGTGCGACACACAGAGGTCAGTAGGTCACAACACAGGGAGAAACTACGGCCGGACACCTCGTCCAACTGGGCCGGCCTGACAGAAAACAAGAACAGGCAGAAAAACAGTTAACTACTAGAGAGAGCAAAAATGATGAGTCACTCCATTGGATCTGTGTGTGAGCAGCAGACTTTGTGTGTGTGTGTGTGTGTGTGTGTGTTTACCCCTAACCTGCTGTTGATGTGGTGGATGAGTGTGTAAATGATGTCTCGGAGGACAAAGGCCCAGGCTCCCCCCAGGCCGTCCTTGACCTCCTTGAGCAGCAGGCTGACAAACAGGTGGTACATCAGCAGGATGCGGTGCCTTTCGTAGGCATTGATCATCTCAGCTGCCTTCTGACACACGGCCAGTAGGATCCTCTGGATGGAGATCTAGAATAACACCACAAGAGGATCACACAATCCGGATTCCTTTCCAGATAAAACGTTTTGAAAAATTGGGCTCACGAAACCACTCAACTTTGTAAAGCCCTATTCTGTTCCATTGTGTAATAACATTTTACAGCCATTGCAATACAATGATGAGAGCAGGAGAGCATTTTACCGGAGTCTTGGATAAAATGGCCACCAGGGACTTGAGATTGGCACTGTGACACGAGCTGAGATAGTCCAGTGTGGCTTTTATGACATAGGAGCTGAAATAGGGTGGGTTTGGGGCTGGGTCCAGTTCCCTACAGAGAACATATTAACATCACAGTCAATGAAAGGTTCTGAATGCAAGTAAGGGTGGTTGTGGAGTGGTAAGGAGTGATGTGTAGTAAACATTACCCTATGAACCTTCTCAGGTCCCCTCTGCCCCCCTCCTCAGTAGCAGCCCCTTCATACAGGGTCATCAACAGCTCCACCACAATGTCTGACAGGTTACTGTGAATCAGGCTGTCGATTTGCTGTGGAAAGTCCAACAGTGATACAGTAAGTTAGGTCTGTGAGAGAGACAGACATTAAAGACTGATTTTACAGCTTCTAATACAGGTTCAGTTGACTGCTGCTGCGGATTGTAGCTAGCTCAACCTGAAAGGGTTGTATGGTGGGAAAATTAGAAACTCTGTTATGCACATACGCTGTATAAGCCTTAAACCTGTACATTCCCACTGTCTGTTTCTGTCACGTAAGAAGAAGTTAGTGTTCTTCCACTCTTGTGTAACTTAGTCACACGGCCAAAGACAAAGGGCCGTCTGAGAGTGACCCCAATTTTTGGTCCATCCTGTTCTTTTTGTATCTTTCAAGGGCACAGCTGTGTGGAGATATGAAGAGAACAGATGCTGGCTTGAGCAGCAGCAGCTAGATAGCGTACAAACAAGTGACAACGCCAGTTTTGTTACTATGTTCCCACCAGGCTCTTACACATTTGCTAAACTGCCACGTAGACAAAGGTTATAGAAGCTGAGACCCAAATCTTGCTAGTTGGGCTCTTAACTCTGCACCATTGAGTGAATTGTGAACCGCTCCAGAATAATAAAGTTGTTATTTGAAGAATCTACAGCCTCTCTCTTCCTTTCTGGTTAGAATTTCCACGACAATTCTTGGCGATGAGGATGGGATGGCCAACTCCGTTTGCTGATCGGACACCAAGGTTAACAGCGCGCAGGGGCTACATTAGACGTAGCTCAGGGAGCCCACACTTCGTCTGAGTGGAGCAGAAGGGACCCGCCACGGACCTGCCAGGGAGCGTCAGTGGACAGATACGCCATCCCGAACAATCAAATTATGGGTGAGACTGACTTGCTTTAAAAGGACAACTAAAGTGCACATTAAAATATATATATTAGTGACAGAAGACTCTACTGTGTGTAGAGGAAAATTTGGTGTGTGAAGAAGACCTTGTCTTAGTGACATGGAAGGCTCTAGTGTGTGTGGAGAAAACCCTGTTTTATAACAGAGGTATTCCCGTGTAAATGAGCATTATTTGGCAAAGTACTAAATTAATATTAATTGAGATGCCATGGTTTGCAATCGTCAGATGTAAATGCATGATGAAAGGGTTCCGGGACAAGGTCCTGAAGTATTCTAAGGTACTGCAGAGATACCAGGACAGGGTCGTGATGAAAGTGTTCCGGGACAAGGTCCTGAAGTATTCTAAGGTACTACAGAGATACCAGGACAGGGTCGTGATGAAAGTGTTCCAGGACAAGGTCCTGAAGTATTCTAAGGTACTACAGAGATACCAGGACAGGGTCGTGATGAAAGTGTTCCAGGACAAGGTCCTGAAGTACTATAGATACCAGGACAGGGTCGTGATGACAGTGTTCCAGGACAAGGTCCTGAAGTATTCTAAGGTACTACAGAGATACCAGGACAGGGTCGTGATGAAAGTGTTCCGGGACAAGGTCCTGAAGTATTCTAAGGTACTACAGAGATACCAGGACAGGGTCGTGATGAAAGTGTTCCGGGACAAGGTCCTGAAGTATTCTAAGGTACTACAGAGATACCAGGACAGGGTCGTGATGAAAGTGTTCCAGGACAAGGTCCTGAAGTATTCTAAGGTACTACAGAGATACCAGGACAGGGTCGTGATGAAAGTGTTCCGGGACAAGGTCCTGAAGTACTACAGAGATACCAGGACAGGGTCGTGATGAAAGGGTTCCGGGACAAGGTCCTGAAGTACTATAGAGATACCAGGACAGGGTCCTGATGAAAGTGTTCCAGGACAGGGTTCTGAGATAGAAGTAAAAAATATTCCTGCAGGATAGAAAAATATTGTAAAATAAAATATATTAATCAATGGACTGGTTCTGTGTGCAACTGGATGACTGCCCGATCAGTCATTGGTGGGTAATGTTCCTTTATGGGATCACATCTGGATACAAAATTCAAAAATTACATAGAGTAATTCAAAAATATTTTGATGAGAAGAAATGACTCCCTTTTTAAATGATAAGAAAGGAAGACTGTTTGTTTTTGTTTCCTGAATGTGTGTGTATTGACGAGATTCATATTATGGACGGAAGATGAACCTTATCAGGCCCAACTGGCTGTGATCGCATAAAGGAACATTACCCACCAATGACTGATCGGGCAGTCATCCAGTTGCACACAGAATGTATACATATTTTTTTTTTATTCAACATTTCTTAAACTAAGCAAGTCAGTGAAGAACATTCTTATTTACAATGACGGCCTAGGAACAGTGGGTTAACTGCCTTGTTCAGGGGCAGAATGACAGATTTTTTACTTGTCAGCTCGGGGATTCGATCTAGCAACCTTTCGGTTACTGGCCCAACGCTCTAACCACTAGGCTACCTGCCGCCCCAGAAAGCCAGAGTCACTGGAGGACTACATTGGAAAACCGTGACAGATTAGGTGGAAGAAGAAGAAGCTGAACCCTGGCAGTGTGGACAGTGTCAACGTGACGATTGTCCTCTTTGTACAGACGAAGTGTGTACTCCTGTGTGACTGTTCAAATGATTTGTGATTGTTCAAATGATTTGTGACTGTTCAAATGATTTGTGACTGTTTAAATGATGTGTGACTGTTCAAATGATTTGTGACTGTTTAAATGATGTGTGACTGTTCAAATGATTCCCATAAGAATGTTTTGTACCATGTGAAGGTAAAAAAACTGGCTCAACAGAAGCCATTTACAAAGACCATGTACTAGTGTAAAAAAGCCCTGTCCTACAACGTTTTATACTTTGCTTGGTTGAAGTTTTGTTGAATCTAGTCTTTCTCTTCCTTTCTGATTAAAATGTCCACCACAGTTAGTAACCCTGGCACCAGGGTTGGAGTCAATTCCATTTCAATTCAGCCACTTCAGGGGATGGATCCCAATCCTGGTTTATACATGATAACATCCTACAGAGTTAAGCACATTCAGCTGCAGGCACAGAGACTCCAAGCATCTCTTCCTCACCGGTTTGCCCAGGCAGTTGCTGTCCTTGAGTAGGTCATAGACCCTGTGGGCCTTCTCTCTCTGCTGGGCCACTTGGGCGTCCTGGCCCGACACGGCAAAGTAGGGCAGGATGTTAACCATGATCTTAGGGAAGCAGTTGGCCAGCAGCTTCTTCCAGTCCTTACCCAGGTGAGTGCTGATGGACTTCACCTGCTTAAAGTCATCCAGGAAGACCAGGTGTGGGATAAGGACCTGATAGGAGGAGCTGGAATAAAACAAAGAAATCGATCTTTAGATGCATCATTCCTTCCTTCCTTAAGGTGATCTGACATGATTGAATAGGTAAAAGCAATATGGTAAAAACTCTACTTTCACCTGAATTCTGTCAGATCAGTAAATTCACAAAAAGTCATTTTATGGACATAAAACGTATGGGATGCGCCGAAATTGAATAGTAACCGAGTTAAATAAAGGTAAAATATTTTTTTTTTTAAAATACAACAGGGGCAGACCTTACCGTGAAATGCTTACTTACAAGCCCTTAACCAACAACGCAGTTCAAAAAATAGAGTGAAGAAAATGTTTACATAATAAACTAAAGTAAAAAATGAAATGTAGAAGGTAAACTAAGCATGTGTACCTACCTGTAGAAGTCCTTGAGAGTGGCGTGGTTGAGCAGAGTGTATGGGAAGGACTCCAGAGTGTAGCCATGCTGGCCCAGCCACTCTGCCACCAGGTAATCCAGGTGAGAGCTGACAAACCCCTCCACACTCCTGTAGCCCAGCGCTCTGGACACACTGCCCAGGACCTACAGGGGGTGAGAGACAAACCAGGTTAACATTCAGTCTGTCAATATCATAGCATATTGATACAGTAGTCAGAGAGATACTGTATGTAGTGACAGTGGAAAGCAGTTGTGTAAAGTACTTAAGTAGTACTTTCAAGTATTTTTACTTAAGTAGTTTTTTGGAGTATCTGTACTTGACTATTTATATTTTTGACAACTTTCACTTCATTACATTCCTAAAGAAAAGTATGTACTTTTTACTCCATACATTTTCCCTGACACCCAAAAGTATTTGTTACATTTTGAATGCTTAGCAGGACAGGAAAATTGTCTAATTCACACACTTATCAAGAGAACATCCCTGGTCATCCCTACTGCCTCTGATCTGGCGGACTCACTAAACACATGCTTCATTTGTAAATGATGTCAGTGTTGGAGCACGCCCCTGGCTATCTGTAAATAAATAAAAAACATGAAAATGATGCCGCCTGAATTGCTTAATATAAGGAATTTGAAATGATTGCGACTTTTACTTTTGATACTTAAGTATATTTTAGCAATTACATTTACTCAAGTAATATTTTACTGGGTGACTTTCACTTGAATCATTTTCTATTAAGGTATCTTTAATTTTACTCAAATATGACAATTGGGTACTTTTTCCACCACTGGCGGAAAGGGAAAGTTACCCACATACACTATAAAGTGCTTTCAGTTTAAGAAACATGAATAGAAAACATAATAATTGATGAGACCGTAAATATGTGTAGCCAAATGATTTTCCCTTACCTTTTTGATGAGCGGCTCCTCTATGTTGTTCTCCTTGTAGGACTGGAAGAGGGCGAAGAGGGACTGTTTCTCACAGACGGGGCTGCAGCACAGCACCACCGACACACTCTTCAGCAGCGTGGCCTTGCGGTTAAAGGTCTCGTCACTCAGGTCTTCAGGAGAGCTGTTCTTCTGTGACACACCAGGGAGAGCAGAGGGATAGTGAGACAGACTGGCCATAGAAACGTCTGTCAGAGTAATATCTGAAAGACAGGCTTACCTGGACCCTCATCCCTTCTTGGGCTTTCAGGTAGACGTTCTCAAAGGCTGTCTGCTGGCATTTCAGAGGAAGCATCTTTCTCTTCTCCAAGCTGTCCGGTGTCATCTCCAAAAACAGCCTATGGATGGAAGAGAGCATGCATGGTAGATATGTCAAACATGTAAATATTTACTTTTTAACTTGAGAGACATTAGCCTCTGATGGAATTAAGGCTGGTGAGAGAGTGTTCTGTCGGTAAAACCAACCTCTCCACTGTCATGGCTGCAAGCATTCGTACGTGATGGTGAGAGTCAGACAGGTGGGACGGGAGGATGACGGACACTGGAAGCTCCTCCTCCCTCAGGGTAAGGACCGCCCACTTACAGCAAGGGTCAGCCTGACATAGGGGGAGAGACAGGGAAGTAAACGTTTGGTGTTATTACTCTCTATCTACCTAAAGACAGGGTGGTTATCATGGGCAGTTACTATGCTGTGATTTTAAAACATTGTGAGCTCACCTCCAGTAGAGCCAGTAGACAGTGAATTAATGCCACCTTTACAATTGCTGTGCATTTCCCCGTTCTGCCCAAAATGCTAGAAGAGACCATTAAAAAGTTGGAAGTTCAATTCTAGAACAAAGAACAAGAATTATTGTGAAGTCAAAATACAAAAATGGAGACTTTGGTGCTGACCAGAATCCAGAGACCACTTGGAGCAGAGCTCCCTGGACGTGTCTCATGTCATTCTGCTGGTCCTGAGTACGGCCCAGACTACGGATAGACGGTAGCAGACCCAGCAGCACTGCAGCACAGATCTCCTGGTCCTGGCGGTACAATGAGCAAAGATCCCTGCAAGCACAAAAAAATGTCCTAATGTCTCCAGCACCTACTGTATAGCATACTTGACATATGAATCTAGAAACAGAGGCCTTTCTTACGCCAGAGGTCTGAGGAGTGAGTCAAAGTCTTCAGCTGCCAGCGATGTGTCCTCAGCAGGTAGTTTCTTCAGAAGGACCAGGTACTGAGGGGGGACAGGAAAATAATGAACTATTAGTATTCCATGTTAGAGATAGAAGATCATCATCAGTCATCATTTCCAACATGATTGGTAGGGAACAACGATTATCTGTGCAACATTGACCACACTACACCGTCCTGGTCACTCACCATGTTGAGGTGTAGTGGCTTGGTGCAGTCTATCTGCTCCAGCAGCAGTAGTAACTTGCGGCGGATCTCCACTGGTTTGAAAGAGAGCCCGTGGATAAACTCAGCCGATACACACAGGGACAGGAACTCCAGACCGGCCAAGATGGCTAAATCCTGCTGGGCCAAATGCTCCTCAGCCAGGAGGCTTTTAGCATCTAGGAGAAGATAGAGTATTTAAATGACCATCTGGTCATTGGTTGATTCATAGAAATGCATAGAGGACAATGCCTGGTCTGATTATCATCCCCCAAGCCCCTACCTCTGGAAATATTGATCTGAAAGAATCAGATGGGGTGTACACAATAAGTCAATAGCTCCACCTCAACCTATAGTATCCTGGCATAGCGGCTGACGCTGAGGGGTTAATTTTACATGTGGCATACGAGGGCTATCATCCACTTGCCAGGACCACACTGGGTGTCATTGGGGTCCACATTCTGTCTGTGAGTCCCCTTAGATGTGCTGGTCTGTGGTCCGTCTCCATCATCAAACAGGTCAATGTCCTCCTGCTGGTCAGCTTGTGTCCTCGTCATGTCCCAGTCCTCATCGGTGGTCTCCTCCTCAATCCCCACACTACCTCTCTTACAGGAGCTGTTCAGCTGTGTGTTCCAGACACAGACACAGGGTAAACTTACAGAATTCAGATCATTACAGAGTGGTTATACAGGTCCAAATGATGGTTATTCAAATGGTCAAAATGATGGTTGATGGGACAGAAAGCAAACTCTCCATGACTCACCAACAGTTTGCATATTTCTGCCAGTTCAGTCAAAAGTCTCGCAGGGAAAATCTTCATGAACAAGTTGCAAGAGACAGAGCTCATACTGTCCTGTGGGAGAGGATATGTGGAAGTCAATGAAAGTACAAATAGAGAGGCAGATTTTAAACACAGATGTTGATGGTGATGATAACGACAAGGAAGAAAGCTTGTCTTACCTTAACCCCTCTTTTGACACACTGTGTGCACAGTCGCATGACAGACCTGAGTGTGGTCATTGTCCCATCCTCTGCCATCTTCACCTTCACATTAGATATGTACTCACTAAAATCCTGGACCAGTGCCTTCGAAAAGCCAACAGAATATACAATGAATTACATATATGTGGATTTCAGCAGGCATTAAAGAAATGTTATCAACCCGTTCAGACTACCTTGGCCTTTAGGAAGAGTTGGGAATGGCAGGCTTCTTCCTCAGTCAGGAGACCAGTAGAGACATATCCTGCTAAAACGCCAGTAAGGAGACTTGAACAACGAACCAGGCATTCTGGTGGCGTGGACTGAGACTGAGGAGAAAACACACACAGTACTTAGTTTGAACATACAGCAACTCACACAACCATGGTTCTAACATAGGCATTCACTCACATCTGGGGAGTAGCAGTTGAGTAGGTGGTCAGCCACAGACAAGAGGCCCTGCTCCAGCTTGTGTTTAAGGCTGGGGACAACAGTGAGCTGAGTGCCGGCTGAGGACACCATCACTTTCACCATGAGGTTAGAGGGCATCTCGTCAAAGCTGAACTGCAGGTACATGCTCTCAATCTCACTCAGGGCACCTTTAACTTCCACTTGTGCTTGATCTTGCATCACAGCACTTTAAGCAGAGGGAAAGATTGAAGGCGGCATGAAATCTATGGATTTATGTTGACACTGATGACAATACGGTTGAATTTATTGGTTTTAGATAAATATTTCCCTCACTTCTCAAGTCCCTTTGCCCCAAGGAGAAACATAATGCCAGCTCGGGTGTCTTTGAGGGTCAAAGGCACAAGGATTCTGGGGATTAGGTTATGAGGAAAATCCCTGGGAAAAGAGGAATAAGACAAACTCTTATTAGGAATGTGTTAAAACAATTACAGACATAAAACATTGTACCAAGACAAAATAATCCCACTCATAAATAACAGCTGGTGCACGATATCTAAGGAAGTCTCAAAGTTTTGCTCGCCTGAGGTAGAGTATCTCATAATAAGCTGTAGACCACACTACCTATCGAGAGAGTTTTCATCTGTATTCTTCGTAGCTGTTTACATACCACCACAGTCAGAGGCTGGCACTAAGACAGCATTGAATGAGCTGTATTCCGCCATAAGTAAACAAGAAAACACTCACCCAGAGGCGGCGCTTTTGGATAGTGGTCGATCTGAGAACAATGAGACGGGTGCGCGCGTGCACGTGAAGAGTCCATTTGACATTTTCAGTCTTTGAACAAAAACAACGACTCCCGGTCGGAATATTATCGCTATTTTACGAGAAAAATCGCATAAAAATGTATTTTAAACAGCGTTTGACATGCTTCGAAGTACGGTAATGGAATATTTTGAAATTTTTTGTCACGATACGCGCGGGCGCATCACCCTTCGTTACCCTTCGGATAGTGTCCTGAACGGACGAACAAAACGGCGCTATTTGGATATAACTATGGATTATTTGGAACCAAACCAACATTTGTTGTTGAAGTAGAAGTCCTGGGAGTGCATTCTGACGAAGAACAGCAAAAGTAATCCAATTTTTCTTATAGTAAATCTGAATTTGGTGAGTACCAAACTTGGTGGGTGTCAAAATAGCTAGCCTGTGATGGCCGGGCTATCTACTCAGAATATTGCAAAATGTGCTTTCACCGAAAAGCTATTTTAAAATCGGACACCGCGATTGCATAAAGGAGTTCTGTATCTATAATTCTTAAAATAATTGTTATGTTTTTTGTGAACGTTTATCGTGAGTAATTTAGTAAATTCACCGGAAGTGTTCGGTGGGAATGCTAGTTCTGAACGTCACATGCTAATGTAAAAAAGCTGGTTTTTGATATAAATATGAACTTGATTGAACAAAACATGCATGTATTGTATAACATAATGTCCTAGGAGTGTCATCTGATGAAGATCATCAAAGGTTAGTGCTGCATTTAGCTGTGGTTTTGGTTTTTGTGACATTATATGCTAGCTTGAAAAATGGGTGTCTGATTATTTCTGGCTGGGTACTCTCCTGACATAATCTAATGTTTTGCTTTCGTTGTAAAGCCTTTTTGAAATCGGACAGTGTGGTTAGATAAAGGAGAGTCTTGTCTTTAAAATGGTGTAAAATAGTCATATGTTTGAAAAATTGAAGTTTTCGGATTTTCGAGGAATTTGTAATTCGCGCCACGCCCTATCATTGGATATTGGAGCGGTGTTCCGCTAGCGGAACATCTAGATGTAAGAGGTTAAAGCAGACCACCATAGTGCCTGTGCCCAAGAACACTAAGGTAACCTGTCTAAATGACTACCGACTCGTAGCACTCACGTCTGTAGGCATGAAGTGCTTAGAAAGGCTAGTCATGGCTCACATCAACACCATCATCCCAGAAACCCTAGACCCACTTCAATTTGCATACCACCCCAACAGATCCACAGATGATGCAATCTCTATTGCACTCCACACTGCCCTTTCACACCTGGACAAAAGGAACACCTGTGAGAATGCTATTCATTGACTACAGCTCAGCGTTCAACACCATAGTGCCCTCAAAGCTCATCAATAAGCTAAGGACCCTGGGACTAAACACCTCCCTCTGCAACTGGATCCTGGACATCCTGACGGGCCGCCCCCAGGTGGTAAGGGTAGGTAACAACACATCCGCCACACTGATCCTCAACACAGGGGCCCCTCAGGGGTGTGTGCTCAGTCCCCTCCTATACTCCCTGTTCACTCATGACTGTGTGACCAGGCACGACTCCAACACCATAATTAAACTTGCCGATGACACAACAGTGGTAGGCCTGATCACTGACAACGACGAGACAGCCTATAGGGAGGAGGTCAGAGACCTGGCCGTGTGGTGCCAGGACAACAACCTCTCCCTCAACGTGATCAAGACAAAGGAGATGATTGTGGACTAAAGGAAAAAGAGGACCGAGCACACCCCCATTCTCATTGACGGGGCTGAAGTGGAGCAGGTTGAGAGCTTCAAATCCTTGGTGTCCACATCACCAACAAACTAACATGGTCCTAGCACACCAAGACAGTTGTGAAGAGAGCACAACAAAACCTATTCCCTGTCAGGAGACTGAAAAGATTTGGCATGGGTCCTCAGATTCTCAAAAGGTTCTACAGCTGCAGCATCGAGAGCATCCTGACTGGTTGCATCACTGCTTGGAATGCAACTGCTCGGCCCCGACCGCAAGGCACTACAGAGGGTAGTGCGAACGGCCCAGTACCTCACTGCGGCTAATCTTCCTGCCATCCAGGACCTCTATACCAGGCGGTGTCAGAGGAAGGCCCTAAAAATTGTCAAAGACTCCAGCCACCCCAGTCATAGACTGTTCTCTCTCCTAACTCACAGCAAGCAGTACCGGAGCGCAGAGTCTAGGTCCAAGAGGCTTCTAAACAGCTTCTACCCCCAAGCCATAAGACTCCTGAACATTTAGTCAAATGGGTACCCAGACTATTTGCATTGCCCCCCCCCCCCTTTACACCACTGCTACTCTCTGTTATTATCTATGCTTAGTCACTTTAAAAACTCTACCTACATGTACATACTACCTCAACTAACCAGTGCCCCTGCACATTGACTCTGTATGGGTACCCTGCTGTAAATAGTTTTGCTATTGTTATTTTACTGCTGCTCTTTAATTACTTGTTACTTTTATCTCTTATTCTTACCCATATTTTTTTTAAACTGCATTGTTGGTTGGGAGCTCGTAAGTAAGCGTTTCACTGTAAGGTCTACAGCGGTTGTATTCGGCGCATGTGACTAATAACATTTGATTTGATTTAGACAACACTAGCAGAGAGGTTAAGCGTAAATAAAAATGCGATATGAGCCCAGTGATAAACTGCCCACCTGCAGATGATGGGGTGTGGTCTTGAGCTCTCCTCTGCCTCTTCACTTTGTTCCTTCATCAGCAGCCAGCTCATGATGTTCTCCTTGAGGCTGGGTGGCCCGACCCCCTCCACGGCCCCTGCATGGTCCCACCCAGTGCCCAGGCTCTTAAGAACAGAACACTTGAGAAGGGCCTGGGCCAAACACAGAGCAGCAGCACTGCAGACATAGAGACAGAGGATGAAATGGTCCTTCAGAGATAAAAACATAAAGCACTATAGTTCGCAAAGAGTAAATTAGTAAATCAAATGTTGAGGAAGTGACTTTATATGACAAAATCATTCATCAAAGCCAAGGACTCACTCAGAGGGCTTGCAGGCTGAGCCAGAGAAGAGCTTCCAGAGCTCTCTGTCAATGGGAATGAAGGCTCCCTGGAGGATTGTGGACAGCAGGGCCAGACTGAGGGCCTCAGTCTGGGGGGAGCTGACCCCCCGTAGAGCCAGGACCCAGACACGGCCCCACAGCCTGCCCAGTTCAGCCCTGTAGGATTGGGCCCTCTCTGGGTGTGTGGCCTGGCAGCGAGCCACCTCCCTCAGGCAGCGCAGCACGTAGGGCCCCCTGTCACCCCGCCGCTGCTCCCCCAGCAGCTGGCACAGGACGGACAGCAGAGGAACCAGCTCCTGGCCAGGCACCATGGAGGGGTACTTAGAGGTCAACACTGATGTGATCTGTAACCTAGATAGGAACATTGTATTGTTGAGTTGGGGAACACAGAGGATATGGAAGAGTTTGATTGTACTAAATATAAGGATATTTGGCAAGTTAATGAGCACTGAACCTTGGTGTGATTTTGTCTTTTCTCACCATGGTATGATGTCAAAGTCACTATGGTGTGGCTGCAGGTGGTCTCGGAGAACCTCCCAGCCCAGCTCGATGCGTCTACGTTTGCTGGGCGTGCCGTGTGGACTGCCTCTCTGGGTGGCTCTGAGGTGGGCCTGAGTCACCTCCAGAATCTGGAGGTTACAATCCTCGCTAAAGAGCTGAGAAACAGTCAAACACCCAAAACATAAAGATGAGACCAACAATACTAAAATCATCTATTTTCTTTCTTAAAAACAGGAGAACGATGTCAGATGATGTCAGCACAGCTCAGGTTTTAGTCTTGAACTAAATGAAGTCAAGATGGAAAAATGAAGGATCTTAGCTTTATCACCTGATGGCAGATTTCTGCAGTTAGCTCCATAAGGTTCTCCTTCACAGCGATGTGGCGCGACCCTGTGGCATATTTCCCCCGGCTCCCAATCTGGCTGATCTCACTCACCAAGGCATCGTACAGGTTATAGAGTAGACTCTGCCATTTGACCCAGTCCTCAGCGTAGGCTCCTGGAATAGTGAGGGGTGGCATGGGCAAGCTGTCAGATGGGCTGTATCAATCATGATCTATAACATAATTCTACTTCAAGGGTTTCTGTGATGAAAACACTTCACACCTGTCTGTTGTTCAACACCATTTTTCATCGTTCAACATCAAAACAGATTCATAAAGACAACGGTGTTTTTTCAGTTTTCAGTCTGTCCACAAAATTGCAACCATACCTGTGTCTTGTGTCTTTGATCCTTTGGGATGATGTACACAGAGCTGCAGGTTGAAGAACTCCACTATCTCCTCTTTGAGAGTGGTGCTGGGCCTCATCTGTGTCCACACATAGAGCACAGAGGGCAGGAGCTCCTCACCCAGCCGACACACCCTGATACGGCAGTTCATGGCAGCTGACCTCAGGAAGACGTTCAGAGCAGAGATCAAGTGCTCCACCACTGCCAAGTGTCTCTCCTGCCTGGAGAGAGAACATATCACATGCAGTGTAATGGATGAAGTCTCTTGATGGTAGGTCTCACTGTAGACCAGAGGAGGCTGGTGGGAGGAGCTATAGGAGGACGGGCTCATTGTAATGGCTGGAATGGAATCAATGGAACAGTATCAAACATATGGAAACCACATGTTTGACGCCGTTCCATTAATTCCATTCCAGCCATTACAATGAGCCCGTCCTCCTATAACTCCTCCCACCAGCCCCCACTGTTGTAGACTCAATTTCTAAGAGTTCAGTTCAGTAGGTTTACACATTAGACAACTTACACCTACAGTCTCTGAGGCGCATAACTACTGGAAAATGACTGTGGCAAGTAGCAACTCCCTTGCATGATACAGGTCACCTCTCGCAGTTATTGTCATCGTACCTGGCATTGAGAAGTGCTCTGGAGAAGAAACTGAAGAGTGTATGGCTGAAGCCCTCAGTCTGCAGACAGCAGCCCTTGACTACAGTGTGGATGATCCTGCTCACAAGCACACGATTTATGGCCTTGGAGGAACCAGTGAAAAGGCCACAATACAGATCCAGCAAATCTAGATGAATATTAGAGAATTAATTGTTTACAAACGAACAAGAATGAAATCAAAATCTGGACATTACATTGCATTGCGGACCATGACCTCAATCAAGCATTTACATTGTGTTTGTATTTCCTATTACTAGCTGCAATTACTCCAAAACGTCACCAATTACTTCCCCCTAACATTCATAGATTACATTCAACAGGGGTGGCAGGTAGCCTAGTGGTTAGAGTGTTGGGCCAGTAACCGAAAGGTTAGCTTAACCACCTGACAGCAGATTTCTGCAGTTAGCTCAAGGTAAAGAAATCTGACAAGGTAGTAATATGTAATTTTGCCCCTGAACAAGGCAGTTACCCACTGTTCCACAGTAGGCCGTCATTGTAAATAAGAATTTTCCTAGTTAAATAAACAAATAAAAAAAAGTCTCTGCTGTATTGAGAGAGGAACAATAAGAACCACTGACTGTGCCACTGCTGCTTGGTGATGTCACACCAGTACTTGCGGACAGACAGGATGTTCTTGAGCAGGATGCTGCTGTAGTCCTCCCCATAGGCCGAGCAGCTGAATGAGCTCTGCAGCACCTCCATCACATGATTCAGGAGCTCGCCACAATTCAGCCGAGGCCCTCCTGTAGGGAGAGAAGTGGGGGGTTAAAGTACCCAGAGGGACTACAATAAAGTCAGTACGTCTAAAATGGAACTACTTTTCATCAGAGCCCTATAGGCCCTGGTCAAAAGTAGTGCACTATATAAGGAATAGGGAGCCATTTCAGACACATATTGGTGATTCCCATTGCCATTTTATTGTTAAGCCAATTGATTTTAGTTTTGTCTTGCCTTCACCTACTCAACATGGCATCTTATTGGTTGGTTTGCGTGACTTGCTTGAGGGAGGATGTTTAAGTTAGAATCGTCCCAGTGAACAAGCACCAAACCTGTGTGCAGAGTTGGATGGTGAGCCGTGCATTGTATGACGTGCTGTTTCTATCAGAATAAATCTCCATGACTGGTGCTACAAATTGGAGTCTGTGTCGATGATTGTACACAACGTAAGACGAGTACTGTTGCAGTGGTGCCGTGACCGTTCTTCTGGATCGGATCATCCTTCGCTGGATTTCCATCTCAGAAATCCGCGATGGTTGCCATTGGAGAATCACATAAGACTTTGCTAGTGCAGTTTATTTCGATATCGCGTTTCGCCACAAGAGGGTGCTGGTGTGTCATTTTTTTTATTACTTAATCTTACCACACTGTCCGATTTCAAAAAGGCTTTACAACGAAAGCAAAACATTAGATCATGTCAGCAGAGTACCCAGCCAGAAATAATCAGACACCCATTTTTCAAGCTAGCATATAATGTCACATAAACCCAAACCACAGCTAAATGCAGCACTAACCTTTGATGATCTTCATCAGATGACACACCTAGGACATTATGTTATACAATACATGCATGTTTTGTTCAATCAAGTTCATATTTATATCAAAAACCAGCTTTTTACATTAGCATGTGACTAGCATGTGACTAGCATTCCCACCGAACACTTCCGGTGAATTTACTAAATTACTCACGATAAAACGTTCACAAAAAAACATTATTTTAAGAATTATAGATACAGAACTCCTATATGCACTCGCTATGTCCGATTTTAAAATAGCTTTTCGGTGAAAGCACATTTTGCAATATTCTAAGTAGATAGCCCGGCATCACAGGGCTAGCTATTTAGACACCCACCAAGTTTAGCCCTCACCAAAGTCAGATTTACTATAAGAAAAATGTTATTACCTTTGCTGTTCTTCGTCAGAATGCACTCCCAGGACTTCTACTTCAATAACAAATGTTGGTTTGGTCCCAAATAATCCATAGTTATATCCAAATAGCGGCGTTTTGTTCGTGCGTTCAAGACACTATCCGAAGGGTAAATAAGGGTCACGCGCCCGACACGTTTCGTGACAAAAAAATTCTAAATATTCCATTACCGTACTTCGAAGCATGTCAACCGCTGTTTAAAATCAATTTTTATGCCATTTTTCTCGTAAAAAAATCGATAATATTCCGACCGGGAGTGGTGGTTTTCGTTCAAAGAGAGAGAAAGTAAACATGTAGTCGACTCGGGCACGCACACCCCGTCCCATTGTCCTCAGATCGACCACTATCAAAATGCGCTACTGTTTTTCAGCCATGGGCTGCAAAGCCACGATTCAGCTTTCTGGCGCCTTCTGAGAGCCTATGGGAGCGTTAGAAAATGTCACGTCATGCCAGAGATCCCCTGTTTTTGTTAGAGATGATCAATAAGGCCATGAAATGGTCAGAGAGAGCGCTTCCTGTTTGGAATCTTCTCAGGTTTTGGCCTGCCAAATGAGTTCTGTTATACTCACAGACACCATTCAAACAGTTTTAGAAACTTTAGGGTGTTTTCTATCCAAATCAAACAATTATATGCATATTCTAGTTACTGGGCAGGAGTAGTAACCAGATTAAATCGGGTACGTTTTTTATCCGGCCGTGCAAATACTGCCCCCTAGCCCCAACAGGCTAAGTTGGTGATTTCTATATATTGATTGGAACGTTCTTTTCACAGATAAACGATAACTTTTATGTTACTTGTTTATTTGCAATTCTAGTGTATATCTGGTATAACGAGGCTGGGTTTTTACCAGTGTAAATGTTACATTTTGAGGTGAGTTTTTATTTATTTTATTTTAAAATGTTTAGCATTTTTGTTTTAGTGTGTTGATTTCCCATTATTAAGATGGAAGGTGAGGTGTTGGGAGAGGTAGGGGTTTCCTGACATTTAATCTGTCACCATCTGTTGGTAGGGGTTCAGCCAGAATTCTGGTTGCTTCTACACACATGCCTAAACTGGAGGGTTTTGGGGGTTTCGATGATAGTTTCAACAGGGAAACGCCCAAAGGATGTGAATGAAAGAGGTTTGCCAAATACAGGGAGCTATGATTGGTCATTCCATTGGGGAGAACATTTCCTCCTGTTTGGAGTCAAAGGCAATTGTTGGACATGTTGGGGACAATGTTATGGGGAATGCATGCAGCTCTAGGGTTATGGATGTGTTGGGCCTGAAACCTGGTATTGAAGTCTATCAAGGAACCGGTGTACTTTAGAGGGGATGGCTCTGTTGTTAAAGTGGACATACGCAGCAATCCCTCTGTTGATTTATATAAAAGGCCCAAGTCCCATACTGAAACAACATTTTAGTGATACTGCTATTTCAAGCATGTCCCTCGCTGACTTTTATGCCACATTACCTCTGACTGATGAACAACCATTAGACTATTGGCTCAGACTAAACAGGGCTATGGAGGTTGCTGAAGATTGTCTAAAAAGACAAAAGAAAAGTGTTGAAGACCCATCTCGTGAGCTCACAGTCATGTTCCTCAGACATTGCCCAAACGCTGAACTGTCGCTTATCTTTAAGTGCAAGCCATTACAGCAGTGGACCGCTGAAGATGTTCATGAGAGGTTGGATGAATACAGGAGGGAGCGGAGGTACTCCCACTTATCTAAGGTGACTCCAGCCAACGCAACAATGAAGCAGGAAGTTGGTGCTGTCAGGCCGCTCACCATGCCTGTTGTGGGGCTCCACATGGAATCACCAAATGCGTTGCCTTCCCCAGACCAGGCTACTCAGGGCTCAGTGCCCAGGGCTCTGAGCCGATGGAATGTATCCTTGCAATGCTGGAGCGTGTGCTGGAGCAGAGGCCACAACAGTCTCACCGTCAGTTACAAGGGAATAGGAACAAATTGAGGTCTAATGGGCCATGTGAAGTGTGCAGGGATGCTGGACATGATACTTTCACTGCAGGGCCAATCACCTATGCTTTCTTTGTCATGTAGCTTGCCACGCACACTCTCAGTGCCCCAAGGCCCTGAGCACAGCTGTTGGAGTCCCTACAGTAATCACTGCTCAGCTCATGGAAAACTAGTAGACCTGCATGTAGAAGGGGAGAGTGTTTGGCCTTTTGTAGTCCCCATCAGTGAGAGATGTTGATTTGGAGTCTGTATAAGTGTTTGTGATGAAATGGAGACTAAGAAGAGTATCATGATGCAGAACACAGTGACTTTCCCTGTATGATGATTTATTCTATGCCAAGGTGTTAATAGGAGGAGAAGGGGAAGTGAGAACTATGCTTGACAGTGGGTCGATGGCTTGTACCTTGAGCTCTAGGGTCTTACCTGAGCTGTTGCGTGCAGGAGTGTTGAAAACTCCATCATTGAGTCCTACAGAGGTAGCCTTGGTTGGTTATGGTGGGACGAAGATGAGGCCTTTGGGAGTATGTGAGCTGGAGATGTATGCCTGTAGTGTTGCAGTGCCTACACTGGTGGTTGAGGGCCAGAGTGATGACCTCATCTTGGGCAGAAATCTCCTAAAGCACTTAATTCACCACCTGAAGACTAATGGAGATTTCTGGAAGAGGGTTTATACTCCTGTGTGTGACGGCGGTGAGGAGAGCAAGCTAATCAACATGATGGTTATGTGGAGAGATAGTGAAGTACCTGACAAAGTTGGAACTTTGAGACTGAAAGGGGCTGTGACTCTAGAGCCTATGCAGGAACACAGTCTTAGGCAGACCACGAAACTCAGAATCTATCAGCTGGCAGTGCTGGTCTCATTGAGCCCAGCAGTTCAAGGTCAACACCAAGGTCAATCCTGGTTGGGAGGATGGTATATCTGTTGCGAGGGGATGGGTGGCTCACTGTTAAAGTGATAAACCCTTCTCAGAAGACATTGAGACGAAACACCACTTCAGCCGATGTCTTTCCTTGCATGGCTCTAGAGGACTTTGACTGTGTGTGAATGATGATTCACCAGCAGCTTTACAGCAGCACGTGCAGAGAACGGCTGACATACTCACTGACTGCTAAGATGACTTGACTCTGACTGATGACGGTTCCAACCGAGTTGATGATACTGACGGACCTGACAGTTCAAACAGTCCTGGGGTCTTACGTGACTTACGTTTGACTGATATTGACGTTACCTCCTGTCAAGTGTCTTCTGCTGGTAAGAAGAAACTCATCCAGCTCATAACTGAGTACCAGTCCATCTTTTCCAGGCACAAGTTGGATTGTGGAAAAGCTACCGGATGTTTTTAATCGCAGTCGACTGAGTGGTGAGAAACCCTTTCGGATGCCATACGGATGCCTTTCACCAAATCATTATGAGAAGCTTAAGCAAGCGTTGAATGAGATGGAATAACGTGAAATCATAAGGAAGTCCAGTAGTGAGTTTGCCTCACCCCTTGTCCTTGTCTGGAAGAAGTCTGGAGACCTGAGACTGTACTGATTTTCGTTTGATCAATGCACGCACCATCAAAGACGCCCACCCACTCACTCACCAGGCTGACACGCTGGCTGCTTTAGGTGGAAGTGCCTTTTTCTCGACAATGGACCTTAACTCTGGCTACTACAATGTGGATGTGCATGAGGATGACTGGAGATTCACAGCTTTTACGTCGCCATTTGGATTGTACGAATACAACCGTATGCCACTGGGGTTATGTAATAGTCCTGCAACCTTTACAGTGAGGGGAACAAGTATTTGATCCCCTGCTGATTTTGTATGTTTGCCCACTGACAAAGAAATGATCAGTCTATAATTTTAGTGGTAGGTTAATTTGAACAGTGAGAGACAGAATAACAACAAAAAAATCCAGAAAAACGCATGTCAAAAATGTTAGAAATTGATTTGCATTTTAATGAGGGAAATAAGTATTTGACACTTCTGCAAAACATGACTTAGTACTTGGTGGCAAAACCCTTGTTGGCAATCACAGAGGTCAGACGTTTCTTGTAGTTGGCCACCAGGTTTGCACACATCTCAGGAGGGATTTTGTCCCACTCCTCTTTGCAGATCTTCTCCAAGTCATTAAGGTTTCGAGGTTTGGCAACTCAAACCTTCAGCTCCCTCCACAGATGTCCTGTCCCCTTAGCAGAAAAACACCCCCAAAGCATAATGTTTCTACCGCCATGTTTGACGGTGGGGATGGTGTTCTTGGGGTCATAGGCAGCATTCCTCCTCCTCCAAACACGGCGAGTTGAGTTGATGCCAAAGAGCTCCATTTTGGTCTCATCTGACCACAACATTTTCACCCAGTTGTCCTCTGAATCATTCAGATGTTCATTGGCAAACTTCAGACGGGCATGTATATGTGCTTTCTTGAGCAGGGGGACCTTGCGGGTGCTGCAGGATTTCAGTCCTTCACAGCGTAGTGTGTTACCAATTGTTTTCTTGGTGACTATGGTCCCAGCTGCCTTGAGATCATTGACAAGATCATCCCGTGTAGTTCTTGGCTGATTCCTCACCGTTCTCATGATCATTGCAACTCCACGAGGTGAGATCTTGCATGGAGCCCCAGGCCGAGGGAGATTGACAGTACTTTTGTGTTTCTTCCATTTGCGAATAATCGCACCAACTGTTGTCACCTTCTCACCAAGCTGCTTGGCGATGGTCTTGTAGCCCATTCCAGCCTTGTGTAGGTCTACAATCTTGTCCCTGACATCCTTGGAGAGCTCTTTGGTCTCTGCCATGGTGGAGAGTTTGGAACCTGATTGATTGCTTCTGTTGACAGGTGTCTTTTATACAGGTAACAAGCTGAGATTAGGAGCACTCCCTTTAAGAGTGTGCTCCTAATCTCAGCTCGTTACCTGTATAAAAGACACCTGGGAGCCAGAAATCTTTCTGATTGAGAGGGGGTCAAATACTTATTTCCCTCATTAAAATGCAAATCAATTTATAACATTTTTGACATGCGTTTTTCTGGATTCTTTTGTTGTTATTGTGTCTCTCACTGTTCAAATAAACCTACCATTAAAATTATAGACTGATAATTTCTTTGTCAGTGGGCAAACGTACAAAATCAGCAGGGGATCAAATACTTTTTTCCCCTCACTGTATGAGGATGATGCTAAACATCTTTGAGGATCAGAACTTTCTTGGCCTGCTGTGTTACCTTGATGTTGTCTTGGTCTATGTGACCACTGAAGATCTGGCTGTACAATGCCTGAAAATGGTTTTTGAGTGTCTCAAGACTCACAACCTGAAGTTGGGGCAAAAAAAGTGTCACTTTACACAGATGTCTGTGAAGTTTCTGGGGCATATCATTAGGGTGGATGGTGTAGCTACAGACCCTGAGAAGGTGAGGGCCATTACAGGAGTGACAGAAGCTGTTCTGATGTAAGATGGCACTGCCATTCCATCTCAGAAGAAATTGAGAGCATTCATTGGGATGGTGGTGTATTACCAACAGTTCATTGAAGGTTTGCTCGACCATCACAAAGCCTCTCTTTGGATTGACAACTGGACACAAGGCTCCACGCTGGAAAAATAAGTGACACTCCCCTGTCAGGAAGTTGACTGCTGCCGACTGGACAGCAGAATGCAGACAGGCCTTATTACAGCTAAAGCAAGCCTTACTGGACCAGATTTTGTTGGTCCCACCCCAACTTTGACAAACACTTTCTACTCTCAGCAACGGCTTAGGTGCTGTCCCAGGTACAGGAACAAGAAGCTACAGAGAGACCTATAGCCTTCGCGAGCAAGACCCTTAGTTATGTGCAGTCAAGGTATCCTGCGCACAGACTGAAGTTCTGTGACAAGTTCCACCACTGGTTACGGGGTCAGCAGTTTGCGGTATTGATGGATAATAATCCCTTGACATACATCCTGACCAACGCGAAGCTCGATGCTTGTGAACAGAGATAGGTCGCCAAGCTGGAACCGTATGAGTTTGACATCCCTGGGCCAAAAATTGTTGTTGCAGATGCTTTGAGCAGAGAGCCCTTCATACGACCCAGTGCACTCCATAGACTGACAAGGATTCGGTACGAGACCTTACTAGCTGAAGCTAACGCTGTGCGCACAGACAGAGTGCAAGATGTGTTTCGCTGGTCCAACCACCCCTTTGACAAAGCCTCTGACACCAACGAGGTGGTTATTAGCTGCCAGGCTACTGTTGACCCCCTCATCTGTTGCTTTATCAAGACAGGAAGTTGCTGCGGTTCTTCATTCACACAGGTGCTGGGATGGTGATGTGGGCTCACATGCACTGCTGTTGTCACAGCTGCCGCAGGCTGTAATGCCATCAGAACAGACAAATGTCAATGTCCTGCCACACAATCTACTGATGAGTAAGCACCGTGATGAGCAGAGCGATCTTCTTTGTGGAGAGGGGGAGAAGACCATCCTGGAGAGACCGTGCCCATGAGTGTTGAGGTTTTGTGTCTCCTCAGAAGTTGGGACAAGTTGACCATGAAGATGGGCGGTACTGTATCGTGTTTCGAAGAATGTGCTTACAAAGAGAAATGTATCTGTATGTGGTTCCAGCCTCCATTAAAGTGATGGTGTTGAAGGGTGTCCATGATGAAGCTGGCCACCAGTGACAACAGAGAACAGTCTACCTGACAAGACAGAGGTTCTTCTGGCATGGCCTGGAGAGGGAGGTAAAGGAATATGTTGTGCTGCAGGAGATGCATCGTGAGAAAAACTCCTGATCCGGAAGCCAGAGCTCCTCTGGAGAGCATAATAACAACTGAGCCTCTCAAACTAGAGTGCATCAACTTTTGGTCTGCAGAAAATTCTTCAAACAAGTCCCTGGATGTGTTGTTACTGGCCACTTTACAAAGTTGGCTCATTCCTTATTGTGTCCGAACCAATCTGCTAAGTCTGTTGCTCATCAGTTGTGGAACAAGTATTTCTGTGTCTACGGGATGCCTCACCGTATACACTTGGATCAAGGACCCAACTTTGAGAGCGCTTTAATAGCAGAACTCTTGAAGGTTGCAGGTGTTCAGAAGTCTCACACCGTACCATCCGATGGGGAATGGGTCTTGCGAAAGGATGAATAGGATGTTGGGAAACATGACCCGGGCCCTGCCAACGAGAGCAAAGCACAGATGGCCTCAGGCGCTGAAGTCCCTTACGTTTGCGTACAATTGTACAATCCACGAGACCACAGGCTTTGTCCCTTTACTGCTAATGTTTGGGAGGACACCAAGGCTGCCTGTTGATAGTCTTTGGCTCGGTCATAGAGAACCCAGAAGTTGTCGACTATGACCAGTTTGTTCAGTCCTTGAGGAGATATCTGAAAGAAGCCATGAATACAGTACAAGCATCTGCAGCTAAGCAGTTGAAGAGGCATGTTGACCTGTACGACAGAACGGTCAGAGGAGCACCAGTGTAGATTGGTGATCGAGTGTTGCTGGCTAAAAAGGGGGAGCGCGGAAAGGGGAAGCTCGCTGACCTTTGGGAGGATACTGTCTATCTTGTCACTGGATTGAATGCTGACAGTCACACCTTTAAGATTCAGAACAACTCCACTGGACAGGAGAAGATGGTACATCGCAACCTGATAATGCCAGTCAACTTTCTTCCTCTTCCCCATGCTGCGGTTGATGATGGAACAGATGTCTAGATTAACAGAGTCTGAGGACGGCTTTGTGGTCTCAGCTGCCATGGAACTGCTGTGGGTGATGATGATGAGGATGCTGAGTAGAGAATAAAAGTGTGGGTGTCAGAGTTGCCTTCTGAAGGAACAGGTGACCCAAGCTTGGAGGGTGATGTGCGATCCTTGGATGCTCAGGACATTCCACCTTCGGATTCTGTTGAAGATGTACTGCAGCTGGAAGGTCTGCCTTGATCAGAGAGTCTTCAAGAATCTGACCCAGACCGTAACAGTGTAGTGAGTGAGCTAATTGACCAGTCTGCTTACAATATCCATACTGACCTACCAAACTCGGACCATTCCTTACCAGATCAGTTACGCACTGACTGTGTTGACAGACCCACTATTGCAACAGTACACAACACTGTCACTCTTTATGCAGTTGAAGGTACTCTGGGTCGTATTAGGTAGGAAGACTATTTAAACCAGTGTCAAGACTGATTGTAAATATTATTAGATCATCACACAAGATGCAGTGTATCAGAATACATCTCCAAGACCTAGTGCTACAAGTTGGAGTCCGTGTCGATGATTGTACACAACGCAAGAAGAGTACTGTTACATGGACATTAGGCTCTATAGGTCTATGATCTTATCTGGTATGTGATTCTCCAAACCCTTACTCTTGTTGGCACAGCGGATGAAGTATTTGACCAGGCTGCTGATCTCCTGCATCTTCTTCTGACGGTTAGCCTGTGTGGTGGCTGACACGTTGGCTTTCCCTGACTGGAGCAGCTCAGTCTCTTTCTGCAGATACTTCTGCAGAAACCTGAAAGAAAGGCAGTGAGAATGCAAACAGTGAGAACGCAAACAGTGAGAACGCAATGCGATGATGGACTTAACCAATAAAATAGTAGCCTGGCTACACCTTACACGGAACCCAAACGGCTGCGCGCGTGCGCCATCGTGTGCTATCGTGCACCATCGTGCATAAATATATTTTGTCCCCCTACACCAAACGCGATCACGACACGCAGGTTAAAATATCAAAACAAACTCTGAACCAATTACATTAATTTGGGGACACGTTCGAAAAACATAAAACATTTATGGCAATTTAGCTAGTTAGCTTGCACTTGCTAGCTAATTTGTCCTATTTAGCTAGCTTGCTGCTGCTACCAAATTTTTCCTGGGATATAAACATTGAGTTGTTATTTTACCTGAAATGCACAAGGTCCTCTACTCCGACAATTAATCCACACATAAAACGGTCAACTGAATCGTTTCTAGTCATCTCTCCTCCTTCCAGGCCTTTTCATCGTTGAACTTATATGGTGATGGGCATCTAAACCTTCATAGTATTACCACGACGACCGGCAAAACAGTTTGTCTTTCAATCACCCACGTGGGTATAACAAAAGAGGAGATGGCACATGGGTACCTGCTTCTATAAACCAATGAGGAGATGGGAGAGGCAGGACTTGCAGCGCGATCTGCGTCAAAAATAGAACTGATTTCTATTTTAACCCTTGGCAACGCAGACGCTCGTTGGCGCACGCGAGCAGTGTGGGTGCAATAATTGAATAACATGGATTTCAAAATGTATTTTGCAATGCTCACGTCACGTGCGCGAGCGGTGTGGTCAGCCTATTAGTCCCCTAATAGTGGGAATTGTGTAATACACAGTGCAGGAAGCAATAGTACCTGAAGACTGCATTCCAGGTGAGCTGCTTGGAACTTTTAGCAGCTCTGGTTCCAGAAGTGCGATCCAGCTCCTCCACTGTGTCAGGAGACCGGATGAGCTGTCTGAAGCGATCAGCCTCTTTCTGGTTACAAGAACAGAATGTTTTGTGTACAGATGTTGAAATACCATTGATTCAATGAACTGATTTTATGAGTGACATAAATTACCTTTCTTTCCGTTGCTTTGTCATTCTCTAAAGCTCTGCAGCAGACCAGCAGCTCGTGAAGGACCAAGCTCATGATGCTCTAGGGTCGTGTATCAGGTTCCATCAACAGATTTGGGGGGGGCATGCATCTCTAAAAACAAATGATAATGACATGTATGAAGCATGATGTTGATGACAAATATGACAAATTAAACAGACATGATGCATTGATCAAACAAAAGTGTCAACAATTTCATCACTTTGGAAAGAGTGTAGCAAGCCTAGCTTCATAACAAATCATACTAATTCACAATGAATACTCCTGGTTGCTGAAAAATAGCTAGCTAGCTAACTAGCAAGCTAAAGCTGCTGCAGTTAGCTTGCAATAATAGCAAGCATGGTATTGAATTCACACATAACACCAAAATAATCAATTTTAAAAGGGTCACATATCAAAGCCATCACATTTGATATTGATGCTCGGTTATTTCATACCTTGATGTTTATTCTCCTCATATAAAGTGAAACTTCCACCAAAGATAGAAGGGATTTTGACATGTTGACGTGCGCACGCAGAAAAACCGCGCCCCCCACGGTTGAAAAAGATACATCACAACCGGGTCACAGAGAAATCGCACGAGTGTCTAGTTTTTCTGGTGGTGGCAAAAGTGAGTCCATTTACTGTAATAATAATCAGCAAAACAAACTCCAATGACATCAGATTATATCTGTAACTTCGTGGAAGTAACTTGAAATGTGCTAAAAACTGAAAGTGGACACTCACCATTTAAACACTATTTCCCATAATGCACATCTGTCAAATATTATGGATATTCCGGGTTACATGTGCTCGAGTTCCCCGCCTTTTCACAACTCGTAGGACGTTCCTTACACAACACACTGGATGTTTTGACAAATGTACTTGCTTTATTCGAGATTAAATGTATTCTTACTTGATTTGACAGAGAATGTAATTTGTAATTGTTGCAATTATTCGACATTGCAGCCATGTTGCTTCCGTCTGACATGGCGCGTCTCGTTTTAGGTAAGTCTGAACTGGGTCCTGTTTGTGTTGCTAGCTAACCTAACAACTGAAAGATGGCGAGCTATGGCAGTAGCTTGCTATCTGTAAGATCCTGCAAGGAGGGCTGCACTGTAGTAAGCAAAAATCTAGATGATTTTGACAAGCTAAGCCTCCAATTCAGCTACTCTCTTGTGCACTGTTTTTACAGGATACCTGCAACAAGAGGGACTGTGTAATACAAGCCAGGCATTCATTCGCGAAAGCCCCAATTTGAAGGAGTACGCAGAACACAGCTCAGATGATGGAACTATTCCTGCTTGTGTGTTTGTATGTTGTCAGTTCAGACTGCATATAGCTGTGTTAAACTCTTGTCATTGTAATGACAATATCTAGCTACAGTAAGTTCTTTAGTGGATTACTTAGCTAGGTAGCTAATTCATGTGTACTCCCATTGCAGTCCCTCTTTGGAAAAAACCTGACAACCATTTTGAATGAATATGTTGCTGTCAAAGCTAAAGGTAAGCGTAACCTCTGACCTCTACCACTTTCAGTAAATGAGTACAGGACTTTCACGTGTATGTATTGTATTATTGGTTGTCACACCCCCCTGCTATTTCTGCTTAGAGACCAGTGAAGAGACCCAGATACCCGTCATGATGACATCGTTGTGGAAAAAGCTTGATTTCACACTCAATCAAATAAAGTAAGAAAAACTCACCAACAGATTGCTGTTTGATGAGGTCACTCAGTCATCGTGCACTTACTGACGTCTTCAATTCAACTTCTTTCTTTCCTTAGGTCTATGCAGAACTCCCCAGCTGTTAGCCAGAATCAAAGACGTAAGTGCTTTATTAAATATTCTTGAAATTAAATATTCTTGAAATTTAAATGGTTATGATCTTAGTATGACCTCTGAAATTGGATTTCATTGTCTCTTTGTAATGTTGTGTGGCTCAAACAGTCAGGCAGAGCGCAGAACTCCATGGCTGTATGACAGGGGTCCCTAATTACATTCAGCCGTGGGCCGGTTTTTATTTCTTGAGCAGGGGCGGACTTGGAACATAGTAAAGAATAATTTGGAGTGGCTGTGGTATCAGACTTGCTGTTGCAAAAAATACAAAGATTTCTGCGCATGCAGGATCCACTAGCCTACCTCCTTTCAGTTGCTGCTCAGTCACTCATGACGCTGCCACTTGTTCACAAAACAGCAGTCAATAGCGATTTAATGCTCTTTTTCATGGTCATTGCAAACATTGGCTAAACATCAGGCAGACTGCTGGCTATATGGCAGCATAACTATAAAGGTTACATCACACAAATAGCTAATTGTTTGGTACACTGCAAATTGACCGTAAGAATCCTAAACCAGGTATTTGAGAAAAACTGAATTATTTTCAACCTTCATTACATTGGTATACGATCCAATATTCCTCCTTATTTATGCGTGGGAATACAAATTTCCTGGTGACTTTACAATCTTTTATGTCCAAGCAATTATATATTTTCTGCTCAGAAAACACGGTGGGCCGAATGAATTCACCCACTATTGGGGAACCCTGCTGTATGACTTGATTCATAAACCTATTTCCTCTGCAGTCCGCACACGTAATGGGATCGTGAACATGAGGGGGCGACAGAAAGCCTTGTCATCAACGCAGTCCCCCAGCTCTGGGTTTCTGGCATCGTCAGCCCCTCTGTTGGCCCAGGGCATTGCCAGCCCCCTCGACACCCCTCAGAGCATCTTGGGACACTCAACCCCAGTCTGCTACAGCTCCCAGCTGACCAGACCCTCCCCCATCTGCATCACATCGCCCCAGATCCAAGATGGAGGACGTCTGCTCATCAATGTGAACCGTAAGTAAACACAAACACGTCCATGAGCAGCAGTGTACTGGGGAAGGTTGTTACAGTAGGTGTATGTCTATCACATCTCATTTTAACCATCGATTACTGTAATAATTATGGACATTAATACCAACTTGTAGGAAAAGTTGTCAATAAAGCTTCATTGAATAATCAACACTTGTTTTTGTTTTTTTATTACAGGAGAATCACCTTTGCAAATAATGGTTCCAGACAACCGGTTAACACCAGGACCATTATCCCCAGGGCGTCGGAAATGGTGAGATAGTCATTGTCATCCATTTGTAAGGTCTTAGAAGTTCTTCTTACCCGTGTGTAGATTCTAGTGATGTAACAATTCAACTATACGCATTGGTCTATTATTAAAATGTTTAAAGATACAACTGCATCGGTCCGTGGACCCCAAATAAGCCAAATGTAGCATGCATCGGTCAAAGTTGATTTAAACATTACGAATTGGCGGTTCACAATTATGTTTTGTTGTTGCTCATATTACATTGTTTCTAGCTTTGGGAAATACCTCATCTTTGTTGACAACAAATGCATCCTCTCCTTGTAGATCAATGACTCTCAACACAGTTACAGTGCCTTCAGAAAGTATTCAAACCCCTTGACTTATTCCACCTTTTGTTGTTACAGCCTGAATTCAAAATGGAAATAATTTGTTTGTCTCACCCATGAACACACAATTCCCCATAATGACAAAGTGAAAACATGTTTTAAAACATGTTTTAAAAATCATTTACATAAGTATTCACACCCCTGAGTCAATACTTTGTAGAAACACCTTTGGCGGCGATTACATTTTTGAGTTGTCTTGGGTAGGTCTGTATCAGCTTTGGACATCTGGATTGGGGGATTTTCTCCCATGCTTTCCTGCAGATTTTCTCAAGCTCTTAAATTAGATGGGGCATGGTGGTGAATGGCAATCTTCAAGTCTTTCCACAGGTTTTCAATGGGATTCAAGTCTGGGCTTTGGCAGGGCAACTCAAGGACTTTCACATTCTTGTTCTGAAGCCATTCCAGCGTTGCTTTGGCTGTAGGCTTGGGGTCATTGTCCTGAACGTAAATCTTCGCCCCCAATCTGAGGTAGAGTCTGCGTAGTTCCATATTTTATCCATTTCCCAATGATGGAGACCACTGTGCTCTTAAACTTTCAACATTCTTGAAATGGTTTTATACCCTTCCTCAGATATATTCCTCATCACAATTCTATCTCGGAGATCTACTGACAGTTCCTTGGACTTCATGGTGTAGTTTCTGCTCTGACATGGACTGTCAACTGTGGGACCTTAGACAGGTCTTTCTTTCTAAATCATGCCCAATTAATTGAATTGTCCACAAGTGGACTCCAATCAAATTGTAGTGACATCGAGGATGATCAAAGGAAATTGGATGCACCTCTGAGCTCAATTTGGAGTGTCATAGCAAAGGGATGTGAATACTTATGTAAATGAGATGATTCTGTATTTCATTTTCAATAAATTAGAAAACATGCCTAAAAACATTTTCACTTTGTCATTATGGAATATTGTGGGTAGATGACTGATGGATTACATTAAATGTTTCTGTTTTGAATTCAGGCTGTAACACAACAAAATGTGGAATAAGTCAAGGGGTATGACTATTTTGTGAAGGCACTATGACTGTTGTCAGTCATTGATCTACAAGCCATTTTGAATGCCGAACAACCCCAGGCAATATCAGTAGCCTAGTCAAACTGCGCACTGTGCCCAGCTTCGTGCACATCTGCGCAGCACCTTCAGCATTCAAATACTACAATGGCTTGTGTGATATTAGGCTTTATTGGTTGAGTGACAACCTATGTAATTTGCTAGGTTATTGTTATCTATGCACTGTTAAATGCTTTTTTTACCGGAATAAAAGTAAGCTACCAGAGACACAACTCTCATCTGGCTATATCTGCTGAATGGGGTTTACAATAGATTTTTACATTTACATTTTAGTCATTTAGCAGACACTCTTATCCAGAGCAACTTACAGTAGTGAACGCATACATTTTATTAAAAAAATTCTGTGCTGGCCCCCCGTGGGAATCGAACCCACAACCCTGGCGTTGCAAACACCATGCTCTACCAACTGTTCAGGTTTACCATCAGCAATAGTTTGAGTAGTTTTGCTTCAAACAATCAGTGTATATTGTCATTAAAAAAAAGTAGTACAGTGACCCTGAAGCAAATTGTGGTCAACTGCCTTGTTGACCACAAATACCTGTCTGCTCAGGTATTCAAACCAGCAACCTTTTGGTTACTGGCCCAACGCTATAACCGCTAGGCTACCTGTCACCCGATATACAGAGTAAAGTTGATCATTTCATAATGAGGACAGCAATCACTTTTGCGAGACGGAGTACATGGCTTCCGCGAAAGATCATTCAAAACCATTTGATTTTGTGATGGGGGGTGAAATCCAAAGTTGTTGCTATATATTCATTGGCTATGTCATAGATAATTTGTAAATGATAAATATTGACACATTACATTATTAGTGGGTGACGATGACATAAACAGGCTACATTGCCCCCACCCAATCTGGTAGTGGGAGGGTAAAAGCCTTTATGGTTCAGCTCAGGTTCCTACATAGTACATATACCATAGACATGCATAATTTACACACCACACACACTGAAGTCAGCTCAGAGAGACCCAGCTCATGAGCTCCCATCAGCAGCAGAATTTGAATGTGTTTATGCAAGAAATGTGTATCTAATCGCATCGATTCGTTCTCTAATCAAACCGAATTGCACCGTTTCTGACTAAAACTAATTGTTCCTGTAATGTTTTGAAGCCCATGTATCTAGATGCGTATTGAATCATCTTGAAAGTGAAAGATGCCCATCCCTAGTAGATTGAGTTATGATGAGTAATCTTCCCAGTGACTCCCCCAGGAGGAGAGGTGGGGGCTTCAGTGGATCTGGTGGGACTGGAAGAACCAACATGGCGGCCAGTAGCCTGACAGCTGAGCCCCAGAGTGAAGAGACAGTCACAGAGAATTTCCCTGTGAGTACAAAACTAAGTTAATACTCTGTTTTTCTATAAATATGTTGCATTTAAAAACTCTTAACCTGTTGAATCATTGAATTGTTTATCCTTGCAGCAAATGGTGATACAAAATGCAAGAGAGAGGATTCTAAATGACAAGTCCTTACAAGAGAAGCTTGCTGAAAACATCAACAAAATTTTAGCAAGGTAATAATAAAAGTACATCTTCTTTTGTAACATTTGAACAGTACTGACTTAATTACTTATTACATTTGGCTGTTGAGTAGATATTTATTACCTGTACATGTGTTTCTTTCTCTCTACTTGTAGTGATGGCAGTCCACAGGCTTTAAAGGCATCATGCAGCACCATGGAGCCTGACCAGTCCATAGATGAAATTCTGGGCCTGCAAGTAATGTCATGTTCTGACAGACTTGCTATTCCTAATTTATCTACTTGACCTCAGGGAACATTGTCAGTCTTTAGTGCATAGTGTGGATATGTGCTTTCTCCTGACATTTACTCTGTGCAGGGGGAAATCCATATGTCTAATGATGTTATACAAGACATCTTGGAGCAGACAGAGTCCGACCCAGCCTTCCAGGCTCTCTTTGACCTCTTTGATTACGGTAAACATTTTCAACTTTGCTGATTTATTTAATCTAGATCATGTGCAGGATTTTGTTGCTCCTGACAATGCATGAAGTGGGCCTGTTGATTTAATGTTTGACTAAGATTGTATAAAATCACATTCTTCCACTAAATCTCTTCATTCTTTGTCTTAAGGCAAAAGCAAAACCAGTGAGGATACTGAACAAGGAGCTGGGAACGTGAGCAATACCACCACAGAGAATGGTGAGACTGAGACTAGATGTATTGATGGCTCTCCTGGGACTGGAGATTCAGGTATGGACAAAGTCCTCATGATCTGATGGAATCATATACTAAACAATATTGCTACTTCATCAGAAATCTCTTTCTGACAATGGGATTTTTCTCTCATTTCTCAGGTACTGGGCCTGAAAATTCGACACAAGGACAAGAAACAACAACAAGAGCAACAAAGACAAAGTCTAGTCAAGAGCCCAAGAGTAAGAAAACAAGGAAATCTGCACCTCCTGTTTCAAGCACTTCAAATGCAACTCCTGGACCCAGTACCAGAGGGTCAAGAAGGGGAGCTAGCGCAACAACTCCTGGACCCAGTACCAGAGGGTCGAGAAGGGGAGCTAGCGCAACAACTCCTGGACCCAGTACCAGAGGGTCGAGAAGGGGAGCTAGCTCAACTCAGCCGTCAGCACATATCAATAAACTTACTGTTGCTGCCTTTTCTGCCGCCAAGGACTCTGATACTGTTGACTCCGGCTCCATCTTTGATCAGGATGGATCAGGCGTGGATATAGATGAACCTCTGGATACTCCTCCCCTTCACAGTATAGCTATCCCAGATCTCTTTGAGCCAGTCAGACAGGAGAGTGGAACAAATAATCCGGTGTCAGCATGCAATGCAGCTTCATCTGAAACCAGTATGGTCTCTGCTGTCAAAAACATATTGGGCAATGAGAACCCCGCGGAGGTTGATGATGGACAAGTAATGGATAACCAAGCATCACTTCTTAACTCTTCACCTGCCCTGTCCAATTCCATGCCAGTGCTGGATCAGTCAAACAAGGCTCCCATACAGGCCTCTAATCTGTCTCACAGGAATATGACCCCTCCCAGCAGCGTAGAAATATCCCAACCTCTACCACAGACCATACCCTCTATGGCTGTCCCATCAACAGTTAAAACATCCACCACTTTTGCTGCCCCAACCTTCATCCCAAATCCCAACCCCACAGGCAAGGAAGTTGACCCCAGTAAGATTGTAGCCTTGAAGATTATCATCAGTGATGAGCAAGGGGAGCCCTCTTGTGACTCAGCCCTGAACCAGGCTGTGTCCAGCATCACTGGGGACAGGATCCCCACCATCTTCCTCTCCTCCCCCACCAAGTCACCTGCTAAGGCCCCGGCCCTCAGTGGCGCCCCCATGGCTCAGGAGGAGACGGTGCAGGCGGTGACCAGTTTACAGAGGACAGAAGTCCTCCAGCCAGCAGAGACTAATCCTCTTAGTGAGAAAGCAGGGGAGGTGGCAGCATTGGCAGGGACGTCAACTGCGTTGACACAACCAGGCTACTACATTCAGCTGCCCTTTGATTCAGCTACATCCACCAACAGCTACATCTTAGTGTCAGACACAACAGCCACAAACCACCAATCCAACAAGGTGACGTTACCCAGTGGCGCCCCACAGGTACCGACTGTACCCCCAACCTCATATGCTCTGGCCACTCCACCCCGCTATTCCCCTGGTAAGACAGTTTAAATACTTAAAGATGCACTATGTAAAAATTCTAATAGTTCGCCTAATTTCAGTTTGTGACAAAACAAGCAAGTAAAGTGTAGAGAATCATTGTACCATCTAAACTGCTGTGAAGTACATTTTCCATAACTAAATATATTGTATTTTCAGCTGTTGGAAGCTTGTGTACAAAACCGAAAGTAAGACTCAAACTAAACTTAAGAACGGGAAGCATAGAAATAGTGCACATAAAACTGATCTACCGCTTCTTTGACTTGCATTCAATCAGATTGACAGATCTATAACACACATTTCTATGTGAATTTGGTTGGGTCACCCAGAAAGTTAAATATTGCCGATTTAATATTTTGCACTTCATAAAGCTATAGGTAATTTCCATGTAAAAGGACGAATGAGCACCAACATATGAAGTTCATAGGAGCATGTCAAATTGGGTGTCAGTTTTCTGACCATTTTCCATCCTAAAAATTAGGAATAAGCAAATGCTTTGATTTCTGGTCAAACAGATGTAAAAGGAGTCTTAGCAAACATCTACCAGAATAAGTATTAGAAATACATCAAAACACAATGTTAAAGAAATGACCCCTGCCAACTTATATCAACACTTGTATGTAGTTTTGGAGAAATTGTTCTGCTTTCTGTAAATTTAAGAAACATGGCCTAGTGCCTTGGAATTTCATTACCAAAAACCCACGTCTAAGATCTTTTCTAGTTCATCTTCCTCATGAAGAGGGAGGATCATGGATGTAGACCTATCAATTAGTTATAGTGCTTTTACTGATATCAATTGTGTTCATGAATTAAGTGATTAAAACTTGACTTTCTGAGAAATCGTTAACCAATTCAAAAGCAGAAATTCCGTTATGTCAGGTTCTAATTTTCAGAGAAACTCTACGGACACTATGAAAGCTTAACCAAGTTTATTTTTCCCAGAGGATCAATACAGCTGCATTAGACAAACATTTTCACACAAGCATTGATATTTAACCCTTCCTCCCAGGCTGAGTCTCCTACACATCTGAACAAACATTGTATCTTTACTGCTAGGCAGGACACTAAGTGATACGGGCCATAAACTTTTCTTTCTCCCTTAGCGTGACCTGACCTCGACCCCACCCCTTCGTCACTAATCCATGGCTCTCTCCCCTTATCAATGCCTGCCACATGATCGCTTTCCCTGCATTCAGTACAGTCCAAGCTTAATTTCACACACTATAAACCTTCCTCCCACAGATAACCATTAACTTCTGGTGTAGACCCTCTAACCCTAAGCACGCAATATTTCAATAGGATACCTGATATAATGTAAACGTTATACATTACCCTCTCTCCCTCAGTGACATGAATAAGTATATTTCATATTCTCAGAACCCAACAGCTACAATGAGAAATCATAGTAGTCACAAACCACAGTTTGGTTCACAAGTTTGAACAGTACAGTAGAGCACAATAAGGAAAAGTAGAGTATTGTACTGTTCTGTACTCTACTGTGCTGTGCTTTGATGTCCAAACTTGAGAAACATAGACGTCTATTATTGGTTAAGATTTGGACCGGACCAACCAAATTTGTTCTTGTTTGGGGACAGAGCTCATTAAAATAATAGCCAGTGTGGAGAACAATACCCAAATATGCAAAGGAGGATATGGCATTACACCTTTGTACCTATTTAGGATACATCACCATGAAGGGAATGATATTCATAATTATGCATTTCTGTGTAGTACAGATCAGGGATCCATGATGAAATTCCGTTACCGCAATTATGTTAACGGGGGTAAATCCACTTCAATTACTGTAGTTCAATAACCAAAATATATTTCAAAAATTCAATGTGTCATTACATAGTTGACACATCATTCTTTCTGCAGTCATAGTTAAATCTTCATATATTTAAAACATGGACACACATACTTTTTTTTTTACCAGAAATTCTGTTACCAAACTTTGCTTCTGCCCAGTTCTAGTAAATGTTATTTTTTTTTATTCTGTGTAAATTGTTAAAAGTATTACTTGTGCATAAAGTTGTATGGTTTGTTAAATGTTGAAATCAATAGCTTTTGTTTGGCATACTTTAAGTCTTAACGCAACTCCCTTACTGTGGAATTACCCATTTAGTCATCACTCACTTAATTTGCCATGCTGTTTTGCTGGAGGGAAATGTCTTACCAGTTATATCCTTCCAGGATCTAGACTCATCATATCTTCACCAGTTCAGCCCATGATGCAACACATGGTGGTTCCTGTATCTGTTGTTGGGCAGAATAATGCAGGACAGTTCTCAATAGTTCCTAATCAGGTAAGCACTCCTTTTTATTGTATAAATAAAAAAAATGAAAATAAACAGTTTTACATATTTGCATTTAATCCCTTTTCTTTAACTGATAGGCTACCTTAGCTACAGTAACATGTACATCTAGTGATCATTTGTCTGTTACAGTTGATAGCCATGCCTAGCCCTGTTTCAGCAAAGCAGCCAGCAGCAGTGAAAACCAAGCCTAAACTGGCACCCAAGGACACCACAGTCTCAGGTAAGGATTAGTGTTCAGTTATATATAATGTCATTGTCTGTTTACTGTTATTTTGTTCACAAATGTTGTTGCTTGCGTGTGCATTTCAGAAAAAATGGGAGCTTCTGGATCGAATATGATTACAAAGCAGGTTCAGGGGCAATCCTCTGAAAGCACAGGGCAGCAGAAGGTAGCAGTTGGCTCTAGCCCCAGCCATAGAAGGATGCTTTGCTTTGATGGGTCTGCTAGTAAAACTTCCACTCAGACCAGAAAAACTGCTTTCTCCTCCAAAGCTCCAGCAACAGCTACTCCTGTATCACCTTCTGTCCAACAGCTGGAGAAAAAGAGAACTAAATCTGCCTCAGCAAATTCTGCTATCTTGGGTAGCAGCAGGCCGAAAAGGAGAATAGAGACTGTAAGATGCACGGACAACACTCAAACATCATGGACCGGAACAGAGACCGAGAAATCCTTCACTCACCAAAATCAGAAAGAAGCTGTGAAAAAGACCCCTTCAAAGAGGGATGCAGATCAAAATGCTAGAGGTCAAACTGCAAGTACCAGTAGATTTCAGAGTGCTGGTAGCAGTAAGACTGATGCCTCACAGTCAGAGTCCAGAAAGAGATCACAATCAGCAGACCAGAAGGATGATGGTGGAACAGAACCTAAGGATTCCCAGAGCTCCAGGTCTTCTTCCTCTGATCACAGACTGAGATCAGGGAGCAGGAAAGAAAAGGAGGACCCAAGTAGACAAGAGTCTACTGAGAAATCTCCTGCCAAGGAGTGGGAGGGACAGACTGAGAAAATTACATCTTCTCAGGACCTCCCTCATGTCACTGCCAATAAGGAGAATGAGCTGGAGGGAGGCAGGCGAGAGCAGCAGCCCACACCAGCACCAAGAGAGTTCAGCCAGGCCCCAGTGGGCTCACAAACCCCTGTCCCCCAGGCTAGCTCCAGCAAAACCCCCTCCAAGACCAGCCCGCTGACCAAGCAGGCGGCCGAAATGCTCCACGACATCCAGGGTCTAAACCCTCCCTCCACCCATTCTAAGAGGCCAGGCATGGGCTGTCCGGACCTGCCTCTTCCTCTGACCCCTGGCCGTCTCCAGGAAACTCTAGACTGCCCCAGGACCCCTGCACGTCAGAGGCTAGGCAGGGATGGAGAGGGCACCCCCAGGCCCCTGGTCCCTCCTGCCACCCCGGACCTTCCCTCCTGCAGCCCAGCCAGTGAGGCAGGGAGTGAAAACAGCATCAACATGGCGGCCCACACACTGATGATCCTATCCCGAGCTGCCATCGCCAGGACAGGCACCCCACTGAAAGACAGCCTGCGCCAGGAGGGGGCTGGAACAGTGGCCACTGTAGCCGCCAAGAGCAAGAAGCGCAAGCAGCCCGAGCCCCTTGTCAGCCCGCCAGCAAAGAAAGATCTCTCAGGTTCATCTGGTAGTAAGAAGAAAGCAAAGGTGTGCAAAACATACAGAATTTTCTATTCAAGCTGTGTATCCTAATCTTTCCTAAGGTTAAAAATGGAATGTAATCGCATCAACCCAATCATAGATATTTGACATAATGACCGTGAATTAAATGTAAATTCCGTTTTCTTTTTGCTTGTATAGTGAGAAAGCACATTAAAATGACTGTCTCTATTTCCCATCAGAAACAGCAGAAACTAATGGATTCCTTCCCTGATGACTTGGATGTGGATAAGTTCCTGTCTTCACTGCATTATGATGAGTGATGGGTTGAGTTATAGCAGTTTGACAGTGAGATGGGAATCTCCCAAACACTACCTACCTACTCTCCAGGAATAGAACAAGCCATGATTTAGTGTCACAGTGCCTATGGTTAACCCATCATGCCTTTTAGGATTTAGGCACCTGTGGTCTAGTGGAGCATGTCCTCAGATTACATTTTTTCTTTGTACTGTTTGCTTGTAGGGTGTGTCCCATACCCTTGGACTTAACTAATTATACATGTGATGTATGAACTGTATAGTAATTATTGTAGAAATGCCAGATAGAGAGCACTTTGATTCCATGCAAGGACTGTAATGTTAAGAATGGTTTCCCAATCTTGTTGTATCAATAATTTCAAGAAAACAACCCTTTCCTTGGTCAATGTTTGACTGTGTCTAAACTTTAAATGATCCACCTTACACACTATGGCTGCATTTAGACAGGTGGCCCAATTCTGATCTTTATTTCACTAATTGGTCTTTTCACCAATCACATCAGATCTTTTCATATTAGCCCTTTTTCAGAGCTGATCTGATGGGTCAAAAGACCAATTTGTGGGGGGAAGAAAACATCAGAATTGGGCAGAATGTGTACATGCAGCCTAAACGCAGACTTTGGTGTGTGTGTGTGTGTGTGTGTGTGTGTGTGTGTGTGTGTAAAGTATGTTTCTGCAGATGTTTTCTTCACTAGTGATTTTATATTAAAGTAAAATTAAGAATCTTAAGTAATCATGATCTTTTTCTAGAAACATTTAGTTCCATTCAATATCGTCTCTGTGCAGGTAAAAACTGACCTGTTTTTTTTGTCCAAAGCAAAGCATCACGATCAGAATAGTCTAACACTATAACCAAGTTAATATTGCACTATTTTATTCCCTTGAATAAATGACTACTATATAGTAGGCTTACAGTTGAAGTCGGAAGTTTACATACACTTAGGTTGTAGTCATTAAAACTCGTTTTTCAACCACTCCACACATTTCTTGTTAACAAACTATAGTTTTGGCAAGTCTGTTAGGACATCTACTTAGTGGATGACACAAGTCATTTTTCCAACAATTGTTTACAGACAGATTATTTCACTTACAGTGAATTGTATCACCAGTGGGTCAGAAGATAACATACACTAAGTTGACTGTGCCTTTAATCAGCTTGGAAAATTCCAGAAAATGATGTCATGGCTTTAGAAGCTTCTGATAGGCTAATTGACATAATTTGAGTCAATTGGATGTGTACCTGTGGATGTATTTCAAGGCCTACCTTCAAACTCAATGCCTCTGCCCCCCAAAATGATATTTTGGTATTTGTTTCATTAGTCCATTGATATAGTCCTACAATGTTTTGAATGTCAGAAATCAAGTTAAGGTATGTAACTTTCAAAATACAGAAATCTGGTCCGTATGATGCGACAAGGTAAGCAACTCCAGTGTATATTTGGCCTTGTGTTTTCGGTTGTTATCCTGCTGAAAGGTGAATTTGTCTCCCAGTGTCTGTTGGAAAGTAGACTGAACCAGGTTTTCCTCAAGGACTTTGCATGTGCTTAGCTCTATTCAGTTTCTTTTCACCCCCCCAAAAAACGACCCTGTCCTTGCAGATGACAAGCAAAACCATAACATGATGTACCACCACCATGCTTGATAAGATGAAGTGTTACTCAGTGATGTGTTGGATTTGCCCCAAACAACACTTTGTATTCAGGACATAAAGTTGATTTATTTGCCATATTTTTTGTAGTTTTACTTTAGTGACTTATTGTAATATTTTGTATTCTGTACAGGCTTCCTTATTTTCACTCGGTCATTTAGGTTAGTATTGTAGAGTAACTACAATGCTTTTGATCCATCCTCAGTTTTCTATCACAGCCATTGAACTCTGTAACTGTTTGAAAGTCACCATTGGCCTCATGGTGAAATCCCTGAGCGGTTTCCATCCTCTCCAGCAACTGAGTTAGGAAGGATGCCTGTATCTTTGTAGTGACTGGGTGTATTGATACACCATCCTAAGTGTAATTAATAACTTCACCATGCTCAAACGGATATTCAATGTCTGCTTTTTTAAAATGTATTATTTTACCCATCTACCAATATGTGCCCTTCTTTGTGAGGCATTGGAAAACCTCCCTGGTCTTTGTGGTTGAATCTGTTTGAAATTCACTGCTCGACTGAGGGACCTTACAATTATCTGTATGTGTGGGGTACAGAGGCAGTTATTCAAAAATCATGTTTAACTAATTGCACACAGTGAGCATGCAACTTAAGCACATTTTTACTCTTAACTTATTTAGGATTGCCATAAAGTGGTTGAATACATTTTTTTATTCACTTGTAAAAATGTCTAAACATAATTCCACTTTGACAGTATCGGGTATTGTGTGTAAGCCAGTGACACAATCTCAATTTAATCAATTTCAAATTCAGGCTGTAACACAGCAAAATGTGAAAAAGTCAAGGGGTGTGAATACTTTCTGTAGGCACTGGGATAAAGTGACTAGGCAACAGGATAGATGATAAACCGTACCAGCACTATATGTACATATAGATAGGGATAAAGTGACTAAGCAATAGGATAGATGATAAACCGTACCAGCACTATATGTACATATAGATAGGGATAAAGTGACTAGGCAACAGGATAGATGATAAACCGTACCAGCACTATATGTACATATAGATGGGGATAAAGTGACTAAGCAATAGGATAGATGATAAACCGTACCAGCACTATATGTACATATAGATAGGGATAAAGTGACTAGGCAACAGGATAGATGATAAACCGTACCAGCACTATATGTACATATAGATGGGGATAAAGTGACTAAGCAATAGGATAGATGATAAACCGTACCAGCACTATATGTACATATAGATAGGGATAAAGTGACTAGGCAACAGGATAGATGATAAACCGTACCAGCACTATATGTACATATAGATGGGGATAAAGTGACTAAGCAATAGGATAGATGATAAACCGTACCAGCACTATATGTACATATAGATAGGGATAAAGTGACTAGGCAACAGGATAGATGATAAACCGTACCAGCACTATATGTACATATAGATGGGGATAAAGTGACTAAGCAATAGGATAGATGATAAACCGTACCAGCACTGTATGTGAAGAGTCAGCGCAAAAAGGGTCAATGCAGATAGTATGGGTAGCTACACTATATATATATATACATACACACACACACACACACACACAAACGTATGTGGACACCCCTTTAAATTATTGGATTCTGGTATTTCAGCCACACCCATTGCTGACAGGTGTATAAAATCAAGCGCACAGCCATGCAATCTCCATGGACAAACATTGGCAGTAGAATTACCTTACTCGAGTTCAGTGCTTTTCAACGTGACACCGTCATAGGATGCCACCTTTCCAACAAATCAGTTGGTCAATTTTTGCCCTGCTAGAGCTGCCCCGGTCAACTGTAAGTGCTGTTATTGTGAAGTGGAAACTTCTAGGAGCAATAACTGCTCAGTTGGGAAGTGGTAGGCCACACAAACTCACAGAATGGGCCCGCAGAGTGCTGTAGCACGTAAAAATTGTCTGTCCTTGGTTGCCAAACTCACTACTGAGTTCCAAACTGCCTCTGGAAGCAACATCAGCACAATAACTGTTGTTTGGGAACTTCATGAAATGGGTTTCCATGGCCGAGCAGCCACACACACGCCTAAGATCACCATGCGCAATGTCAAGCGTCGGCTGGAGTGGTGTAAAACTCACCGCCACTGGACTATGGAGCAGTGAAAACGCATTCTCTGGAGTGGTAAATCACGCTTCACCATCTGGCAGTCCAACGGACAAATCTGGGTTTGGTGGATGCCAGGAGAACGCTACCTGCCCCAATGCATCGTGCCAACTGTAAACTTTGGTGGTGGAGGTATAATGGTCTGGGGATGTTTTTCATGGTTCGGGCTAGGCCCCTTAGTTCCAGTGAAGGGAAATCTTAACGTTACAGCACACAATGACATTCTAGACGATTCTGTGCTTCCAACTTTGTGGCAATAGTTTGGGGAAGGCCCTTTCCTGTTTCAGCATGGCAATGCCCCTGTGCACAAAGCGAGGCCCATACAGAAATGGTTTGTCAAGATCTGTGTGACCAACTCCATATTAATACCCATGATTTTGGAATGAGATGTTCAACAAGCAGGTGTCCACATACTTTTGGTCATGTATTTGGATAACTACTTAGCAGTCTTATGGCTTGGGGGTAGAAACTGTTCAGGGCCCTGTTGGTTACAGACTTGGCGCATCGGTACCAATTACCGTGCAGTAGAGAGAACGGAATTGGGAAGCTGAAGTCTTGACAATTCTAAATACGTCCTCTGAGCATGTGCAGACCAGCTGGCTGGAGTGTTTACAGACATATTCAATCTCTCCCTATCCCGATATGTTGTCCCTACTTGCTTAAAAGGTGTTCACCCTTGTTCCCATACCCAAGAAAGTGAAAGTCATTTAGGTTAGTTACCATCTCCCTGTACCACTCATTTCTGTCATCATGAAGTGCTTTGAGAGGCTCGTTAAGAATCATATCACCTCCACCTTAGCCGACAGCCTAGACCCACTACAATTTGCACACCGCCCCAACAGATCCACAGACAAAACAATCGCCATTGCACTGCATTCTGCCCTATCCCACCTGGTTCATTGACTACAGCTCAGCCTTCAACACCATAGTGCCCTCCAAGCTCATCAGTACGCTCAGGGCCTTGGGTCTGAACCCCTCCCTGTGCAACTGGGTCTTAGACTTGCTGATGGGCCGACCGCAGGTGGTGAAGGTAGGCAACAACACCACCATGTGTGTCTGAAAGTACATTTCTGTGGGGGCCCCACAGGGGTGTTTGCTTAGCCCACGCACGTCTACAACTCAATCAGGTTTGCTGACAACAACAATGGTAGGCCTGATTACCAACAGAGACAGCCTACAGGGAGAAGGTGAGAACACTGGCCGAGTGGTGCCAGGACCTGATCGTGGACTACAGGAGACCGCAGAGCGAGCACACCCCCATCCACATTGAAGGGGCCGCAGCGGAGAGGGTCAAAAGCTTCAAGATCCTCGGTGTGCACTTCGCTGAGGACCTGAAATGGTCCCTCCACACCAACAGTGTGGTGAAGGTGCAACAGCGCCTCTTCAACCACAGGAGGCTGAAGAAATTAGTATTTTCCCCTAAGACCCTCAAACTTCTACAGATGCACCAGAGAGCATTCTCTCAGACTGCATCACCATCGCCCGCAACTGCAGGGCTCTCCAGAAGGTGGTGCGGTCAGCCCAACGCATCATCGGGGGCACACCTGCTCTCCAGGACATCTATAGCACCCAGTGTCACAGGTAGGCCAATAAGATTATCAGGGACCTCAGCCAGCTAGAAGGTGGAGACACTATAGGTGCATCAAAGCTGTGACAAAGAGACAGACGTTTATCAATCTCCAGGCCATCAGACTGTTAAAACAGTCATGACTAGCCGGCCTCTGCACAGGACCCTTCCCTGAACCTTAGACACTGTCACTAGTCGGCTACCACCGGGTACTCTACCTAGCCTGGGCAGCCGCTGGTTGGTGCTAAGGATCTCCACTATCATCTGGGCTTGATGTGGTCAGCCGGTAATACACTTGTGCCCCCTGGCTCCCGGTTTGTACAATAAACATTCTCACCCTTACAAAAAAAGATTGCAGTTTTGAAACTGCAGTAAAAGTACAGTAACTGCTGTCGACAGTTGTTTTGGACGCTGTAATTGCAGAATAACTGCAGTGTACTGCAGTTGAACTGCACTCTAATTGCAGTGTACCGCAGTTATACTGCACTCTGACTGCAATCTATTTCATAAAGTGTAGGCATAGGCCTACACACTTGTGATTTGAAACAATCCACAGCTATAATGATCCTCTATGGCTAAGTCATGCTCACTAGTGAAGTATTTTGAATGATTTAATTTAGACAGGAGTAATATCATTTTGGCACAACAAATTTAATTAGCATCCTAAAAGCCAATTTTTGCTTGATCTGAAAATGTGGTTGGAGGCTCCTTATGGAGGGTGTGATGCAGTTGCGGAGCCTCTGGAGACCTGCAGAGGCCAACTTGAGCTCCCTACCGCATCCCTGTGCGCCTCTCAAATGTTGTAACAATGCGAAGGTCTCCATATTGACATGATTGGGTGAAGGTAGGTGGGGACGGGAGGTCCTGTATAAACACAAACTCCTTTCAAAACGGCTCTGCTCAACAGCTCTGCACTGCCCCGTAAAGCACCTAAAGTATGAATGCACTGACTTCTGCAGAGGCCGCTGCATGGCCAATGCAGATGTCGGATTGACCATGCTGCGCCTTTATTAGTGCCAACCTTCCTTTCCAATTCACAAGAGGATAAAACCAGAGATCCGTATATAATGACGAGATTCTCATGTCTTCACCATAACAATGGGAGTCTTCTTCCCAAAAGCTGGAAGGCAGTCGATAAGATTAAGTCTGCATATTATGCCCATAGAAACGCATTGGGCTAAAAGGCGCTGCATGGGCAATCCGAGTCTGCACGTCAGGGCATCATACTTCTTGCGAAGGATGTTGTGAATGAAGTTGTCAAGGAAGTGAGTTGGTGTTTATACAGGACCTCCCGCCCTCACCTACTGTCAACCAATCATGTCAATGCGGACCTATAGGGAGCTCTGTGCATTGTTACAAACTTTTAAAGGCGCACAGGGTGCAGTAGAGGGCCATTTGGTCTCTGCGTGCCTCAGAAGGCTCCCCAATTGTGTCACACCATCCATACGGCGCCGCTGACCACATTTTCGGATCAAGCATAAATTGGCTCTTATTCTGGACAGATTTTGGCGAGTGAGCCCTCTCACTTCGCATTTTCCTCTCTGCTGAAACTAAATCACTGGAGCAAGCATCCAAGTGAGCAAAACAGTGCCCCTCTATATGTAGCCCATGTATCTGATGCTGTCTGGCCAGAAATAGTATGACATGCAATACTCCTTTGGTGCAGACAGCACCAGATACATGGTCTACACGTACTGAGACAGAGGGGCACCGTTTCGCAAGCTCGGCTGCCTGAACATAGATTGAGTCTTTCTGTCGGTGCGCGTCTCGGTAAAATAAATTATTAATATTTCTGTATTTTATTTGTACGGGAAAGGTTACGGTAGACCGGGCCAGGCCCCTAAAGCCGGCCCATAACGCCGGACCTGGGGGGGAAAGAAGCAAAACTGTCTACCAGACTTTATGCATAACTAATATGATCTGCCTGGAATGTCTTAAAATCCATGCCTTTTAAGATGCGTTTTCAGCGTTTCCTTTAAAGAAAATCTCTTCCCACACTTGGACCACTGGTGAGGTTTCTCACCAGTGTGAATTAACATGTCTTTTATGTTCCCTGAGAATGACAATGTTTTGTGCACAGGGTGCAGGGGTATGGACACTCCCCTGTGTGAAATCGTTGTACATGAATCTGAACATGGCAGCTGCTTTGAAACCCCTTCCACAACGTTCACAGGTTTAGGGACATTCTCCTGTGTGTGTGATCATGTATGCAGCATTAGTTCTCCTGAGCTAAGGAATGCCTTACCACAGATGCTACACAACTTGTTTTTCTCCCCTGAATGCAGCCGCATGTGTCTAGCTAGATTTGACAGATGTCTTACCACAAATGGTGCAAGAGTAGGGACTCTCCACTGTGTGTGTGTGTGTGTGTGTGTGTGTGTGTACATGCATTTTGAGTGAATATGCACACATCACAGTGAGAGATTTGAATGGTCTTTCCACTGTGTGAGCTCGCTGATGTATTTTGAGATCTAATCTGGTCGAATCTTCTCTCACACTGGTTACAACAGAATGGAAATGTGTGAATTCTTATGTTTTTCCAGGGAGTTGAGGTTTTGGTAAACATTCCCACAATGAGGGCAACTTAGAGTCATGTTATCGGGTCTATAGGGGATCATTTTTGTGCTTGAGGGAAAGTTTTCCGTCCTAGATTCTTCAGAGTGTTGACACTTCCGTTCATCCCCTTGGTGCCTAGTGCTGATGTGCTGGTGAAGTAGTTTTGTGCTGCGTGTGGGACGGGAATTATCATTCCCAGGTTCTTTAGAGTTGAGACGCTTCCAGTTCTTCCTTTGCTGCCTAGTGCTGGGGGAGTTTTGTGCTGCTTGAGGAAAGGTGATTTCAGTCCCAGATTCTTTAGAGCGTAGAAGCTTCCTGTCCTCACCTCCATGCCTAATCCTGATGTGCTGGTGGAGTTTTGCCATAATATGAGGGAATGTGCAGAGGGAGCAGGCAAGGACCTGGGATGGCAAGGACCTGGGATGCCATGTCACTATTCAAACCTGCAATGCCAAAATTAGGACAGATGGCTTAAGAAGTCCATATGAATGAATTATCATTCGAGAAAGCAATTTTGATTGACACTACATTTAACTTGCTGATTACAGGTATTTACTTACAAAGTACATTAAAAAAAGATAAACATTGATGTTATTTGGCAAAGAACACAAGGATGTACCAATTGTTATCAAGAATTTACCGATTCTGTTCATTTCCAAGTTGCTAATTACAATATGGTACCAATTGTTAAGTAATTTCATTTTAAATACCAGATAAATAACTGTGATGATAATGCTGTAAAATGAAGTCAAATATTTTAGAAATTATACAGGAATTTCCTTGCCGTTGCTGGGTACTGGGATACACGGACCAGAATTCTCTGCATTCTTCCTTTTCCCAGTCCTCTTCAGTCTGCCTATCTTTTTCCTCCTCTATGACCCCATTAGATTGTCCTTCTCTCTTTTCTCCTGCTCTCTCTCTCCCATTTTTAAAGCATTTATCTCCATCTGAGCATGACCTCATTTTGTCAGAGCTGGCCCGCTCCGAGCTAATGACAACTCTTATTGTTGGAGGGAGGGACAGGATGGTATCTGCAGTGTAGTAAGAGAAATAACCTAGGAAAGGCAGAACATACTGATCCAGTAAGTTACACTCTTGCCATACATTGTCTTCCACTACATACCAGACAAAGAATTTAACATACTCAGTAACAAATACATAATTCCGGATGGAGACTTACTCTTTTTCAGGTTTCCATGATGCTGGTGGTGCTGCATAAATTTGTAAATGATTACATTTCAGTGTTTTTCAATGCTTTAGATTTGACATTGAATTCAACACTGTGTATCATTGGTATTGTTCCTTCTCTGCATGCCAGAGCCTTGCGCATTGGGTAGATGTTTTCCTTCAGCTCACCATAGTCCTCAGTCCAACATTTTTTTTAAACAGTGATCAGCACTCAATACTTTTTATATATTTTTTTCCCCCTCTCTTTTTTTCTCCCCAATTTCGTGGTATCCAATTGGTAGTCAGTCTTGTCCCATCGCTGCAACTCCCGTATGGACTCGGGAGAGGTGAAGGAAGCCAGGCGCACCAATGTGTTGGAGGAAACACCGTACACCTGGCGATTGTGTCAGCGTGCATTGGAGTCGCTAGAGCGTGATGGGACAAGAACATCCCTGCTGGCCAAACCCTCCCCTAACCCGGACGACGCTGGGCCAATTGTGCGCCGCCCCATGGGTCTCCCGGTCATGGCCGGCTGCAACAGAGCCTGGACTTGAACCAGGATCTCTAGTGGCACAGCTAGCACTGCGCCACTTGGGAGGTGCCTCAATACTTAAACTTGATGGGCACTGATATTTCAATCTGTACCTGTGTGAAGTCTGGTACAGGTAGCAGCTCCTCCCATCTGGAGAGGAACTCCCACACCAGTACCTGCAGTGCTGTGTCATACCGAGGGCCGTAATGTACTGGGAACACCTCCTGAAATATAGACAATTTAACACACAAGTCCGGTGGCAAGTATTTTCTTCAGCATGGCTTTCGGGGATCATTTGTTATGTGGAAAAGTCTGCAATCATCTCCTGGTAATGTAACAATGTCAATAATAGCAACACTTGGCTTTGACGTGACTACTGTGCCAAAAAGAAATGCACATACAGATGCATTAAATACGTACCTGAAGAAGTGCTCCCTCTCAGAAGGGTCTTCCAGCAGAGTTTGGACCAACTCCACAAAGTTAGACTGTAGCCTCCAACTCATCATTACTCTGTCAGTAAGCATAAACAAACAAAACAAATTACTTCAGACATGAACTCAACCTCAACATAAGGCTGAAAAAGTTCATATTTTCTTCAACTTAAAGCATAAATTAACTTACCTTCTTGTGTATATAGCGTATTCTGTTAACAAATGGATTTTGAGTGAGGTGAGTGAGGACTCTGCGTATTCCTCCAAAGCTCTGTTGTCCTGAGTCTGCACAACCCTGCCAGGACCAAGGATCAAGGGAGACACTAAAGTGTTTTAGTACTATATCTCTTGACACAATGATGAAAATAATCATGGCCTCTAAACCTTCAAGTTGCATACTGGACCCTATTCCAACTAAACTACTGAAAGAGCTGCTTCCTGTGCTTGGCCCTCCTATGTTGAACATAATAAACGGCTCTCTATCCACCGGATGTGTACCAAACTCACTAAAAGTGGCAGTAATAAAGCCTCTCTTGAAAAAGCCAAATCTTGACCCAGAAATTATAAAAAACGATCGGCCTATATCAAATCTTCCATTCCTCTCAAAAAAAATTGAAAAAGCTGTTGCGCAGAAACTCACTGCCTTCCTGAAGACAAACAATGTATACGAAACGCTTCAGTCTGGTTTTAGACCCCATCATAGCACTGAGACTGCACTTGTGAAGGTGGTAAATTACCTTTTAATGACGTCAGACCGAGGCTCTGCATCTGTCCTCGTGCTCCTAGATCTTAGTGCTGCTTTTGATACCATCAATCACCACATTCTTTTGGAGAGATTGGAAACCCAAATTGGTCTACATGGACAAGTTCTGACCTGGTTTAGATCTTATCTGTCGGAAAGATATCAGTTTGTCTCTGTGAATGGTTTGTCCTCTGACAAATGAAGTGTTCCTCAAGGTTCCGTTTTAGGACCACTATTGTTTACACTATATATTTTACCTCTTGGGGATGTCATTCGAAAACAATGTTACATTTCAGTGCTATGCGGATGACACACAGCTGTACATTTCAATGAAACATGGTGAAATCCCAAAATTACCCTCGCTAGAAGCCTGTGTCTCAGACATAAGGAAGTGGATGGCTGCAAATGTTCTACTTTTAAACTCGGACAAAACAGAGATGCTTGTTCTAGGTCCCAAGAAACAAAGAGATCTTCTGTTGAATCTGACAATTAATCTGGATGGTTGTACAGTCGTCTCAAATAAAACTGTGAAGGACCTCGGCGTTACTCTGGACCCTGATCTCTCTCTTTTGAAGAACATATCAAGACTGTTTCAAGGACAGCTTTTTTCCATCTACGTAACATTGCAAAAATCAAACTTTCTGTCCAAAAATGACGCAGAAACATTTATCCATGCCTTTGTTACTTCTAGGTTGGACTACTGCAATGCTCTACTTTCTGGCTACCCGGATAAAGCACTAAATAAACTTCAGTTATTGCTAAATACGGCTGCTAGAACCAAAAAATTTGACAATATTACTCCAGTGCTAGCCTCCCTACACTGGCTTCCTGTTAAGGCAAGGGCTGATTTTCAAGGTTTTACTGCTAACCTACAAAGCATTACATGGGCTTGCTCCTACCCATCTTTCCGATTTGGTCCTGCCGTACATACCTACACGTACGCTACGGTCACAAGACGCCGGCCTCCTAATTGTTCCTAGAATTTCTAAGCAAACAGCTGGAAGCAGGGCTTTCTCCTATAGAGCTCCATTTTTATGGAATAGTCTGCCTACCCATGTGAGAGACGCAGACTCCGTCTCAACCTTTAAGTCTTTACTGAAGACTTATCTCTTCAGTAGGTCCTATGTTTAAGTGTAGTCTGGCCCAGGGGTGTGAAGGTGAACGGAAAGGCTGGAGCAATGAACCGCCCTTGCTGTCTCTGCCTGGCCGGTTCCCCTCTTTCCACTGGGATTCTCTGCCTCTACCCCTATTACAGGGGCTGAGTCACTGGCTTACTGGTGTTCTTCCATGCCGTCCCTGGGAAGGGTGCGTCACTTGAGTGGGTTGAGTCACTGACGTGGTCTTCCTGTCTGGGTTGGCGCCCCCCCTTGGGTTGTGCCGTGGCGGATATCTTTGTGGGCTGTACTCGGCCTTGTCCCGGGATGGTAAGTTGGTGGTTGGAGATATCCCTCCAGTGGTGTGGGGGCTGTGCTTTGGCAAAGTGGGTGGGGTTATATCCTACCTGTTTGGCCCTGTCCGGGGGTTTCATCGGATGGGGCCACAGTGTCTCCTGACCCCTCCTGTCTCAGCCTCCAGTATTTATGCTGCAGTAGTTTGTGTCGGGGGGCTAGGGTCAGTCTGTTACATCTGGAGTATTTCTCTTGTCTTTTCCGGTGTCCTGTGGGAATTTAAATATGCTCTCTCTAATTCTCTCTTTCTCTCTTTCTTTCTCTCTCTCGGAGGACCTGAGCCCTAGGACCATGCCTCAGGACTACCTGGCTTGATGACTCCTTGCTGTCCCCAGTTCACCTGGCCGTGCTGCTGCTCCAGTTCCAACTGTTCTGCCTGCAGCTATGGAACCCTGACCTGTTCACCAGATGTGCTACCTGTCCCAGACCTGCTGTCCCAGACCTGCTGGAACCCTGACCTGTTCACCGGACGTGCTACCTGTCCCAGACCTGCTGTTTTCAACTCTCTAGAGACAGCAGGAGCGGTAGAGATACTCTCAAAGATCGGCTATGAAAAAGCCAACTGACACTTACTCTTGTGTTACTGACTTGTTGCACCCTCGACAACTACTATGATTATTATTATTATTTGACCATGCTGGTCATTTATGAACATTTGAACATCTTGGCCGTGTGCTGTTATAATCTCCACCCGGCACAGCCAGAAGAGGACTGGCCACCCCTCATAGCCTGGTTCCTCTAGGTTTCTTCCTAGGTTTTGGCCTTTCTAGGGAGTTTTTCCTTGCCACCGTGCTTCTACACCTGCATTGCTTGCTGTTTGGGGTTTTAGGCTGGGTTTCTGTACAGCACTTTGAGATATCGGCTGATGTAAGAAGGGCTATATAAATACATTTGATTTGACTCTTATCGATGACGGCAAAACCGCTTTCTTCAAGATAGATGGAACAACTCATCTTGTCATCATCCTTGAGGTTTCTTTATTACTGTTTCAGATTTTTTTACTTTTCTCTGCATTGCTTCAACGTCCTGTTAAATCCAAGTGCATCAAACTCTGAAGTAAATTTGGCATAGACATGCTTGTTTTTATAGGCGAGAATCTGCTCTTGAACTCTCATCTGCCCAGAGTGTTAATGCATGGACCTCCTGAGACGTTCAGCTGTATCCCAATTTTAAATGTGAAAGAACCACATCAGTTGAAAGCGGTCAGAAACTGGTAAACAATATTAGCTAGCAAGTTTATTGTACCATTTATGAAAAATGTGTACTAGATAAGTGTTTTTCAAATTCTGGCTATTACTGGCCAGTCCCTCAGATGGTTAGCAGACATTAACTTACTTAGCTAGTAGTAGTAAGCTAGTTTCTATCCAAGCAGTCTACCAAGGAAGAGGAACATGTTTTGCTAATCTCTGGTACAAAAAGGTTGAGAAAGACTGAACTAAATTACTTACCATAAGGTTCCTGTTTTACAGGGGAATCCGGTTGAGTCGGCTCCAGCAGCACAGTAGCTGAATTTATCATCTCAGACCCTGAAGAACCTGGTTGGTGACCAAGGACCTCATCAGGTGTCCAACTGGATGAAGATTGGTCTGTGGAAGCAACAGCTCAGTTGACAGTACTCACATAATCAATATTAACTACCAAGCTTGTGGTAACAGGCCAAGTTACTGTGTAAAAAAAAATGTGTACGAGAGACCGTATGAGAGAACCTACCAGAATTCTCAATTTCTTGCGGGGAATCAGACTGAGTAGACTACAAAAGCTTTGCATCTGAATTTATCACCCCAATCTCCTAAGTACTTGGTTGGTGACAGGACACCATCAACAATGGCAATCCATCTTTCTCCACGATGGTTGTAACCACTCTTGTTATTGTCATCCTTGTTTTTTTTTTTGTATTCCTGTTTCAGCTTTTTTAGTTTGTCTCTGCATTGCTTCAACATCCTGGTAGATCCTATGGCGGCGAGCTCTGAACCCAATTTGGCATAGACATGCTCGTTTTTATAGGAGAGAAGCTGCTTCTGGACACTACCAGCTGCCCAGAGTTAACAATGCCTGAACCTCCTAAGACGACCAGTGGCATCCAGATTCCTCTGTGAAAAAACAGCATAAGTTGAAAGCAGTCAGAAACTTGGAAACAATATTAGCTAGCACGCTAACAGTACAGTTTATGAAAAATGTGAACTAGATAAGTGTTTCAACTTCTGGCCATTACTTGCCAGTCTCTCAGATGATTAGAGCTTACAAAATCAGTTCTAATCCATTCCACAAAGGGGAGCGCCAAATCTTACCTGTCCCTGGTACAATATACACTGCTCAAAAAAATTAAGAGAACACTTAAACAACACATCCTAGATCTGAATGAAAGAAATAATCTTATTAAATACTTTTTTCTTTACATAGTTGAATGTGCTGACAACAAAATCACACAAAAATAATCAATGGAAATCCAATTTATCAACCCATGGAGGTCTGGATTTGGAGTCACACTCAAAATTAAAGTGGAAAACCACACTACAGGCTGATCCAACTTTGATGTAATGTCCTTAAAACAAGTCAAAATGAGGCTCAGTAGTGTGTGTGGCCTCCACGTGCCTGTATGACCTCCCTACAACGCCTGGGCATGCTCCTGATGAGGTGGCGGATGGTCTCCTAAGGGATCTCCTCCCAGACCTGGACTAAAGCATCCGCCAACTCCTGGACAGTCTGTGGTGCAACGTGGCGTTGGTGGATGGAGCGAGACATGATGTCCCAGATGTGCTCAATTGGATTCAGGTCTGGGGAACGGGCGGCCCAGTCCATAGCATCAATGCCTTCCTCTTGCAGGAACTGCTGACACACTCCAGCCACATGAGGTCTAGCATTGTCTTGCATTAGGAGGAACCCAGGGCCAACCGCACCAGCATATGGTCTCACAAGGGGTCTGAGGATCTCATCTCGGTACCTAGTGGCAGTCAGGCTACCTCTGGCGAGCACATAGAGGGCTGTGCGGCCCCCCAAAGAAATGCCACCCCACACCATGACTGACCCACCGCCAAACCGGTCATGCTGGAGGATGTTGCAGGCAGCAGAACGTTCTCCACGGCATCTCCAGACTCTGTCACGTTTGTCACGTGCTCAGTGTGAACCTGCTTTCATCTGTGAAGAGCACAGGGTGCCAGTGGCGAATATGCCAATCTTGGTGTTCTCTGGCAAATGCCAAACGTCCTGCACGGTGTTGGGCTGTAAGCACAACCCCCACCTGTGGACGTCGGGCCCTCATACCACCCTCATGGGGTCTGTTTCTGACCGTTTGAGCAGACACATGCACATTTGTGGCCTGCTGGAGGTCATTTTGCAGGGCTCTGGCAGTGCTCCTCCTGCTCCTCCTTGCACAAAGGTGGAGGTAGCGGTCCTGCTGCTGGGTTGTTGCCCTCCTACGGCCTCCTCCACGTCTCCTGATGTACTGGCCTGTCTCCTGGTAGCGCCTCCATGCTCTGGACACTACGCTGACAGACACAGCAAACCTTCTTGCCACAGCTCGCATTGATGTGCCATCCTGGATGAGCTGCACTACCTGAGCCACTTGTGTGGGTTTTAGACTCCGTCTCATGCTACCACTAGAGTGAAAGCATCGCCAGCATTCAAAAGTGACCAAAACATCAGCAGGGAAGCATAGGAACTGAGAAGTGGTCTGTGGTCACCACCTGCTGAACCACTCCTTTATTGGGGGTGTCTTGTTTGTTGTCTATCATTTCCACCTGTTGTCTACTCCATTTGCACAACAGCATGTGAAATGTATTGTCAATCAGTGTTGCTTCCTAAGTGGACAGTTTGATTTCACAGAAGTGTGATTGACTTGGAGTTACATTGTGTTGTTTAAGTGTTCCCTTTATTTTTTTGAGCAGTGTATTTTCTTTAATTTGTACTAGATGACGTACCATAATCTTCAGAGGAAACAGTCAACTCCAACAGCCTAGAAGCTGAAGTTCTCACCCCTGACCCTGAAGTTTGTGGAAGTTCATCAGGTGTCCAACTGGATAATGATTTGTCTGGAAAAGCACCAGATCAGATAAAAGCACTCACACAAACAAACAAACAACCGCCGGCTATTTCTGACCAGTGTGCTGTTAAGGTGCAATGCCAACAACCTTGTCGTAATAAAGTTCTCTATAGCATTTGTTATGTAGGCAATCATGTTTAACATTTACAATTCGGTTTATTTATGTGTATTCATGGTTAACAGTTCCCTTTGTTGTTTAATGTGCCTGTATGCACTTGGGTGAGGATTGTTTTGGAGCAACTTGCACCTTTTGGTGATCTCAGGTTTCCCAGAAGTAAATTATTGTGAAATTTAGTCAGCTTCCTTATTTACTTCTGGGTCCAAACGTGTTAACAATTGAGAGTTGTGTTGTGCCAAAGAGGAAGTAGTCTCCACCATTGCAAAAGGAAACTCTCAGACTAAGCCCCACCCCTTCCGAACACTGCTTTAAACAGGGGAGAAGGACTCCCCCCTTTCATTGAAGTTCAAGGCCGACCGCGGCACTGCAGGCATTGTTTGCAGAAAAAAGGATCCCCGTTATAGCGAATAGGAAAATGCCAATCTTCGTGGTCTATCTGTAAATAAAAATAGAACAAAATCAAAGACAATCATGGTACCAATAATTGCTTCTCTTACACCAGATGTATGTCTTTGAAACAATTCTTATAAAATTGCACACAGAAGAAGTTATAATTTAGCTGCTAATTGCAGCCTGCAGTACCCCGGTCTGCCTTCAACTCGAGTTACTCAACGAGAGGGGGCAGCACTGAGCTAGCCTGCAACATTACTTCCTGAAGTAGTTGAAACTGCGAATTTGGGCTGTGCCAAGTATTCGGACAAAATGAGTATCATAACAGATATGGACAATTTCTGGATACGATTATGATCAGAGTATTTTTTGGTAATTATTCATAAACAAAATAAGTGTGCCAGCACACATCCTTTTAATTTCAGTCTGTCTTGTTGTAAGTCGCTCTGGATAAGAGCGTCTGCTAAATGACTTAAATGTAAAATGTAAATGTGCAAGGTTCTACGTGGTCTATATCAGTGGTTCCCAAACTGTGGGGTGCGGGGTCCCCCCCATTTTTACTCAGTCCAGCTTTCAACTTACTCTTGAAAGTTGTAATAGTAAAATGCACAAGCTGCAATTTCGAAATTGGGTAATACATCATCAGTTTTCCTCTTGTTATGTCAGTCATGGCATACCTTTTGAGAGCTATTTATAACTTGTCAGAAATGTTTAAGACCTGTTTGAAAAGGCTGCATGTACTTTCAGCCTGTTTTGGTGGGATGGAGTTTTGGCCTCCCTGGTGACACCATCAGGTGCTAAATTTGTTAATAGACCAATAAAAAGGGCTCCAAACTTCTATGCCAATAACAGCTAGTTTTATCCTACCCACTGAGAGCAAAATTCTTGCTTGAGAAATAGTTTTTTGCTAAGAAGGTATTTTTGTTTATTTTTGACCATAGTTTAATTACAATCACAGTGAGGTACTTAATTGTTACCCAGAAATGTTTTATTTAACTAGGCAAGTCAGTTAAGAACAAATTCTTATTTACAATGACGGCCTACCCTGGCCTAACCCAGACGATGCTGGGCCAATTGTTCGCCGCCCTATGGGACTCCCAATCACGGCAGTTGTGACACAGCCTGGAATCAAACCAGGGTCTGTAGTGACACCTCTAGCACTGAGATGCAGTGCTTTAGACCGCTGCGCCACTCAGGAGCTCAATATCAAAATGTTTTGATACTGAGATAAAAACGGCTGCATTGGACCTTTTACTTTTTTGCCATAACCATGAGCCATTGGGAATACCAAAGAGATTGATAACTAATCCCTTTCATCTTTGGGAAAACTCTTATTTTGAAGGATTTGGGAAAAACAACGTGAGCCGGAAGTGATTTGTGATTCTTGTTTCTGACCTGGAGGCTTCAATAGGTGGGCTATCTCGGCCCACTTTTATCACAGATGAAACAATGAGACCACTTTCACCGGATGTATAAATGTGAAGCATCCGGTTGGAGTTTCAAATCAATACCAAATATGGTAGTGAGAGGAAGCCCAGTGGCCGGCAGTGGGAGAAGATGGAAAGAGATGGATTTTGGCCGACATTCTGCTAATTTACTCATCAATTAAACATTTCATCTCAATACAGTTTTCTGTTCCCAAAACTACAATATGTTACGAACAGAGTGGACTAAGTTTGGTAAACAAAAATTGCGTTGTTTAGAAGGCGTGCAAAGGCGAATTGAGTTATTGCTCACGCGCACTTCAGAGTAGGCGTTCCCCAACGGAGATATACAAATGAACGTGCCAATAGGATCACGTTTGCTTCTGATTGGCTCTGCCCACCTCATTGCTTGTTATGCCCACTATTGCTCATTTTTTCTCATTTGAAACGACAGGCTGTGGTCTATCTTGGTTTAGTTATACACATCTTTGCATTTATCCGAACCGTGCTAGGCAGACTATTGTGAAAAGGGTATTCTATAAACTTCTACAAATAGCAAATAAATAACCATGGTAAACAAAAAATCCCTGTCCTGTGCATGTCAATGGACACCTGAGGAGGTAGTGGCATTGTTAACACGCTGGGCAGACGGGAGTGTTCAGGAGCAGCTTCTCTCCGCAGTGAGAAACGAGAGAGTCTTTATCAAACTTAGTTCAGAGCTTGATGCCCTAGGCTTCATCAAAACATCGACACAGTGCAGGTGGAAAATAAAGAAGCTGAAACAGGAATACAAAAAAATCAAGGACGACAAAAACAAGAATGCCTCCACCTGTCTTAGAAGAAGATGGTTTGCCATCATGGATAGTGTCCTCGGTCACCAACCAAGTGGTACCTTGTTGGAGTCTGGCTTGGTAATGAATTCTCAAAATATTTTGGAGTCCACGCCTGATGCCCCACCAGAGGAGGAAGATCCCGGTAACTTAGACTAATGTCCCTTTTCCAAAGTAGGGTTTTACACCAGGCTGTATATAACCTCTGGATTGCTAATACTATGTATTGGCCATTGAGAAGCTTTGAAGCCACCGGTCGGCCATATTGGCAGTCCCCAGTAGGAGCAGTCCTCTATAGGATTTAATGGAATTTTACAGTATTTCAATGAAAAGTTTCAAGGACAGAATTACATGTATTTAAGTTTTTTTTCTTTCTAGTGGACAGTAACATTAGTAATATATACTTTAAGGAAAATGTTTTTATTTTATTTATTAAATCAAATTGTATTTGTCACATGCGTCGAATACAACAGGTGTAGACCTTACAGTGAAATGCTTACTTACAACTAACAATGCAGTTAAGAAAATACAAAAAAAGTAAGAGATAAGAATAACAAATAATTAAAGAGCAAGCTGTAAATAACAATAGCGGGGCTATATACTGGTACAGAGTCAATGTGCGGGGGTACCGGTGTCAAGGTAATATGTACATGTAAGTAGAGCTATTAAAGTGACGATGCATAGATGAGAGTAGCAGCGGCGTAGAAGAGGGTGGGGTGGGGTGCAATGCATTTGATTATTATTTGCATGCTTAGCGCACAATCTAATTTAAAAGTATGCATTAAGGTGTCTGTAATTAAATCCATGCGGCAAAAACGAATGTCGACAAATGCATTTTTGTAGCTTCCAAAATATTATTTTACTATGTGGAGGAGTGCCAACGATGGCTTCAACACAGCGCCCACTATAACTGGTCTCGTGTGTGTGTGTGTGTGTGTGTGTGTGTGTGTGTGTGTATATATATACACACACAAGACCAGTTATAGTGGTTTATATATATATATATAAACCATTGGTTTACACTGTCACTTGGCCTGTATTTCCACCCCTGGAGGCCAGGCAAAAAAGTATTGGGCCATGGCCTATTTTTCATCATGCCAACACCAATGTGACTTTCCATGCGTTTCCCACAGTGGAGGCTGGCGGGAGAACGGGCTGATTGGAATGGCTGGATTGGAGTCAATGTGATTTCCATATGTTTGATACCATTCCAGCCATTACTCCTCCCACCAGCCTCCACTGGTTTCCCAGTGTTATAAACTAAGTAACAATAGGAAATGGTGTTTCCATAGCTAAATCTACTTGCAAGTGTAGGTTAACACTGCGTATGTTAGCAATATATAGCTCTGCCCAGAGGCCCAGGCTTTTGTGGTGCAGTCTGTTAGGTGCTTGCATCTGCACCGTAAAAGCCATGATGCAGCTCTCTTCTTTCCCGCTACATTGGCAGCAGCAGTGGGAATGAAACAGCTTGTGCCACAGGCTAAGCCCAGGCCTCTGGGCAGAGGCAGTACAGTACAAAGCTCTCACATACCATGTTACACAATCTTTGCTAGTTATTATGTCCCTGTTTGTATGAGTACTCATGTTATCTGGTGCTTCCACAGACAAGTTACCATCCAGTTGGATGCCTGATGAGGTCCACAGTCTCTTTAGTCACCGTTCAGGAACTTCAGGGTCTGGCGGGATAAATTCAGCTTCTAGGCTGTTGGAGTCGGCTGATTCCCCACAAAAAGCTGAAGATTATGGTAAGCTCAAACACTGATCATTACATTTTTAGTAGGCCTAAATGGCCTATGACCTTACTGGATAACATTTTCTGTGTTTTCTTGTGTCCTTCAACTGATCTGGTGCATTCACAGATGAATCTCCATTCCGCTGGACACCTGAGGAGGTAGTGGCATTGTTAACACTCTGGGCAGATGGGAGTGTTCAGGAGCAGCTTCTCTCATCAGTGAGAAACGAGAGAGTCTTTACCAAACTTAGTTCAGAGCTCGCTGCCCTGGGATTTAACAGGTCATCAAAGAGGTGCAGAGAGAAAATAAAAAAGCTGAAACAAGAGTATCATAAAATCAAGGACAACAATAAGAAGAGGAGCTACAACTGCCGTAGAGAAAGATGGTTTGCCATCATGGATAGTGTCCTCCGTCACCAACCAAGTACTTTGGTAATAGATTCAGATGGAAATATTTTGGAGTCAACTCAACCTGATTCCCCACAAGAAGTCAAAGATTCTGGTAAGTTAAGCTGACTAGTACAGCATCAACACTAGTGACATTTTTAAAACACTAAATTGGCATGCGACTGGAAGCTTGGAAGGTAATACTGTCTTTGCTAGTTATGTCCCTGTTTGTGTGCTAGTTATGTCCCTGTTTGTGTGAGTACTCATGTTATCTGTTGCTTCCCCAGACAAATCTCCATCCAGTTGGACACCTGAGGTCCATGGTTTCCTTGGTCACCGACTAGGAATCTCAGCTACTATGATAAATTCACCTACTATGCTGTTGGAGTCGACTGATTCACCTCTAGAAGCAGAACATTATGGTAAGTCATCTAGTGATGTCTTTCTGAACCTTTTTTACGGACTCAATGTCTGCTAACCATCTAAGGGACCAGACAGTAAAATAGTCAGAATGAGAAACAAACAACAAAAACAGAAACGCAACATGTAAAGTGTTGGTCCCATGTTTCATGAGCTGAAATAATAGATCCCAGTAATTTTCCATATGCACAAAAAGCTTATTTCTCTCAAATTTGATCAACAAACTTGTTTGCCAAGATTTTCCACACACCTGACAGGTGTGGCATATCAATAAGCTGATTAAACAGCATGGTCGTTGCACAGGTGCACCTTGTGCTGGGGACAATAAAATGCACCGTTTTGTGCTGGGGACAATGGCCACTAAAATGTGCAGTTTTCAAATAAAATGTTATTTGTCACATACACATTAAGCAAATGTTATTGCAGGTGTAGCGAAATGCTTGTGTTCCTAGCTCCAACAGTGCAGTAGTATCTAACAATTCACAACAATACACACAAGTAAAAGGATGGAATTAAGAAATATATTTAGATTTATTTAACACTTGTTTTGGTTACTACATGATTCCATAACTTATTTCATAGTTTGTCTTCACTATTATTCTACAATGTAGAAAACAGTAAAAATATAGAAATACCCTTGAATGAGTAGGTGTGTCCAAACTTTTGACTGGTACTGTATATTTGAGATTCTTCAAAGTACCCACCCTTTGCCTTGATGACAGCTTTGCGCACTCTTGGAATTCTCTCAACCAGCTTCACCTGAAATGCTTTTCCAACAGTCTTGAAGGAGTTCCCACATATGCTGAACACTTGTTGGCTGCATTACCTTCACTCTGTGGTCGCACTCATCCCAAACCATCTCAGTTGGGTTGAGGTCGGGTGATTGTGGAGGCCAGGTCATCTGATGCAGCACTCCATCACTCTCCTTCTTGGTCAAATAGCCCTTACACAGCCTGGAGGTGTGTTGGGTCATTGTCCTGTTGAAAAACAAATGATAGTCCCACTAAGCCCAAACCAGATCGGATGGCATATCGCTGCAGAATGCTGTGGTAGCCATGTTGGTTAAGTGTGCTTTGAACTATAAATAAATCAGTGTCACAAGCAAAGCACCATCACACCACCTCCATGCTTCACGGTGGGAACCACACATGCGGAGATCATCCATTCACCTACTCTGCGTCTCACAAAGACATGGCGGTAGGAACTAAAAATCTCAAATTTCAACTCATCAGACCAAAGGACAGATTTCCACTGGTCTAATGCCCATTGCTTGTGTTTCGTGGCCCAAGCAAGTGTCTTCTTCTTATTGGTGTCCTTCAGTAGTGGTTTCTTTGCAGCCATTTGACAATAAAGGCCTGATTCACGCAGTCTCCTCTGAACAGTTGATGTTAAGATGTCTGTTACTTGAACTTATTTGGGCTGCAATTTCTGAGGCAGGTAAATCGAATGAACGTGTCCTCTGCAGGAGAGGTGACTCTGGGTATTCCTTTACTGTGGCGGTCCTCATGAGAGACAGTTTCATCATAGCGCTTGATGGTTTTTGCGACTGCACTTGAAGAAACTTTCAAAGTTGTTAAAATTCTCCAGATCGACTGACCTAAAGTAATGATAGACTGCCATTTCTCTTTGCTTATTTGAGCTGTTCTTGCCATAATATGGACTTGGTCTTTTACCAAATAGGGCTGTCTTCTGAAAACCACCCCTATCTTGTCCCAACACAACTGATTGGCTCAAACTCATTAAGTAAAGAAATTCCACAAATTAACTTAACAAGGCACCTGTTAATTAAAATGCATTCCAGGTGACTACCTCATGAAGCTGGTTGAAAGAATGCCAAGTGTGTGCAAAGCTGTCATCAAGGCAAAGGGTGGCTACTTTGAAGAATCTAAAACATTTATTTTTTATTTGTTTAACACTTCTTTCTTCTTACATGATTCCATGTGTTATTTCATAGTTTGGATGTCTTCACTATTCTACAATGTAGAAAATAGTAAAAATAATAAAATCCTTTAGAGTATGTATGCCCAACCTTTGACTGGTACTGTAAATATTAGATTGAGCAAATACAGTGCAATAGAATACAGTATATACATATGAGATTAGTAAAGCAGCATGTAAACATTATTTAAACATTACTAAAGTGACCAGTGATTCTATGTATATAGGGCAGCAGCCTCTAAGGTGCAGGGTTGAGTAACCGGGTGGTAGCTGGCTAGTGATGGCAATTTTCTTTTTTTTTACCTTTATTTAACTAGGCAAGTCAGTTAAGAACAAATAATGACGGCCTAGGAACAGTGGGTAAACTGCCTTCTTCAGGGGCAGAAAGACATTTTTACCTTGTCAGCTCGGGGATTTGAACTTGCAACCTTTCGGTTACTAGCCCAACGCTCTAACCACTGGGCTACCCTGCCGCCCCATTTAACAGTGATGGCCTCGAGATAGAAGCTGTTTTTCAGTCTCAGTCCCAGCTTTGATGCACCTGTACTTACCTGGCTTTCTGGATGATAGTGGGGTTAACAGGCCGTGGCTCGTGTGGTTGATGTCCTTGATGATCTTTTCGGCCTTCCTGTGACATCGGGTGCTGTAGGTGTTCTGGAGGGCAGGTAGTTTGCCCCCGGTGATGCGGTGGGCAGACCGTACCACCCTCTGGAGAGTTCTGCGGTTGCGGGCGGTGCAGTTGCCATACCACGCGGTGATACAGCCAGACAGGCTCAATTGTGCATCTATAAAAGTTTGAGGGAACTTCTTCAGCCTCCTGAGATTGAAGAGGCGCTGTTGCTCCTTCTTCACCTTATTGTCTATATGGGTGGACCATTACAGATCGTCAGTGATGTGTACGCCGAGGAACTTGAAGCTTTCCACCTTCTCCACTGCGGTCCCGTCGATGTGGATAAGGGCGTGCGCCCTCTGCTGTTTCATGAAGTTCCACGATCAGCTCCTTTGTTTTGTTGACGTTGAGTGAAAGGTTATTTTCCTGGCACCACTCTCCCAGAGCTCGCACCTCCTCCCTGTAGGTTGTCTCGTCATTGTTGGTAATTAGGCCTACGACTGTTGTGTCATCTGCAAACTTGATGATTGAGTTGGAGGCGTGCATGGCCACGCAGTCATGGGTGAACAGGGAGTACAGGAGGGGGCTGAGCAAGCACCCCTGTGGGGCACCTGTATTGAGGATCAGCGAAGTGGAGGTATCGTTTCCTACTTTCACCACCTGGGGGCGGCCCGTCAGGAAATCCAGGACCCAGTTGCACAGGGCGGGGTTCAGACCCAGGGCCCCGAGCTTAATGATGAGCTTGGACGGTACTATGGTGTTGAACGCTGAGCTATAGTCAATGAACAGCATTCTAACATAGGGCGATCGGAATCGCATTATCTCCTATCTGCTGTCTATGGATCTATTGGTGCGGTAAGCAAATTGAAGTGGATCTAAGGTGTAAGGTAGAGGTGATATGATCCTTATCTAGCCTCTCAAAGCACTTCATGATGACAGACGTGAGTGTTACAGGGCGATAGTCATTTAGTTCAGTTTGCTTTCTTGGGTACAGGAACAATGGTGGACATCTTGAAGCAAGTAGGGACAGCAGACCGGGAAAGGGAGAGATTGAATATGTACGTAAACACACCAGCCAGCTGGTCTGCGCATGCTTTGAGGAGAGCCCACAGTCCTTGGTAGCGAGCCACGTCGGTGCCACTGTGTTATCATCAAAGCGGTCGAAGGTGTTTACCTTGTCCGGAAGCAAGACGGTGTCCGCGGCATGGCTGGTTTTCCCTTTGTAGTCCGTGCTTGTCTGTAGACCCTGCCACATACGTCTTGTGTCTGAGCCATTGAATTGGGACTCCAGTTTGTCTCTGTATTGATATTTTGCCTGTTTGATTGCCTTCTGGAGGAAATAACGACACTGTTTGTATTCTGCCATATTCCCAGTCACCTTGCCATGGTTAAATGTGGTGGTTCGCGCTTTCAGTTTTGCACGAATGCTGCCATCTATCCACGGTTTCTGGTTTGGGTAGGTTTTAATAGTCACAGTGGGTACAACATCCCCTATACACTTCCTGATGAACTCAGTCACCATGTCCGTGTATACGTCAATGTTATTCTCAGAGGCTACCCGGAACATATCTCAGTCCGATCAAAACAATCTTGAAGCATGGATTCCGATTGGTCAGACCAGCGTTGAATAGACCTTAGCACGGGTACTTCCTGTTTGAGTTTCTGCCTATAAGGCAGGAGCAAAATGGAGTCGTGATCAGATTTGCCGAAGGGAGGACGGGGGAGGGGCTTGAAGGCATTTTTTAAAGTTGAGTAGCAGTGGTTCAATGTTTTTCCAGAGCGAGTCCTTCAGTCAATGTGTTGGTAGAACTTCGGTAGTGTTTTCCTCAAATTTGCTTTGTTAAAATCCCCAGCTACAATAAATGTGGCCTCAAGGTATATGGTTTCCAGTTTGCATAAAGTCCAGTGAAGTTTTGAGGGCCGTCGTGGTATCGGCTTGAGGGGGGATATACGCGGCCGAGACTAACCGAAGAGAATTCTCTTGGGAGGAAATACGGTCGGCATTTGATTGAGGTATTCTAGGGCGGGTGAACAAAAGGAGTGTGTATGTTATCACAATTGCATAATGAGTAGTTTAATCATAAAACATGCCCCCCCCCACCCCACCTTTCTTTGTCCCGGACAGTTCTTTATTCCTGTCTGCGCGATGTACTGAGAACCCAGCTGGCTGTATGGATGGGGACAGTATATACCGAGAGAGCCATGTTTCTGTGAAACAGAGTATGTTACAATCCCTGATGTCTCTCTGGAAGGAGATCCTTGCCCTATGCTTGTCTACTTTATTGTCCAGAGACTGAACATTAGTGAGTAATATACTCGGAAGCGGTGGATGTGTGCACGCCTACTGAGTCGGACTAGAAGTCCACTCCAAATATCTCTTCTCGGCCGGCGGTGTTTTGAAGCAGCCTCTGGGAATAAGTTCAAGTTCCCTGTGTGGAACGAACAAAGGATTAAATTCTGGAAAGTCTTAGGAGCTAGAAGCAGAGCTGCCATTTCTGTCGGTGCCATTTTTTGTCACACAACACAATGCCACAGACGTCTCAAGTTTTGAGGGAGCGCACAATTGGCATGCTGACTGCAGGAATGTCCACCAGAGCATTTAATGTTAATTTCTCTACCATAAGCCACCTCCAACTTAGCTTTAGAGAATTTGACAGTACATCCAACCAGCCTCACAACCGCAGCCCATGTGTATGGCGTCCTGTGAGTCAGTGGTTTGCTGATGTCAATGTTGTGAACAGAGTGTCCCATGGTGGCAGACAACAAACCCAATTGCATTTTATCGATAGCAATTTGAATGCACAAAAATACCGCAACGAGATCCTGAGTCAGGTTTGTAGGCCACCTTGCTCACACATGCTTTTTCAGTTCTGCCCACACATTTTCTATGGGATTGAGGTCAGGGCTTTGATGGCCACTCCAATTCTTTGACTTTGTTGTCCGTAAGCCATTTTTCCACAACTTTGGAAGTATGCTTGGGGTCCATGTCCATCTGGAAGACCCATTTCCGACCAAGCTTTAACTTCCTGACTGATGTCTTGAGATGTTGCTTCAATATATCCACATAATTTTCCTGCCTCTTGATGCCATCTATTTTGTGAAGTGCACCAGTCCCTCTTGCAGCAAAACACCCCCACAACATGATGCTGCCACCCCTGTGCTTCACGATTGGGATGGTGTTCTTCGGCTTGCAAGCCTCCCCCTTTTTCTCCAAACATAACAATGGTCATTATGGCCAAACAGTTCTATTTTTGTTTCATCAGACCAGAGGACATTTCTCCAAAAAGTATGATCTTTGTCCTCATGTGCAGTTGCAAACCGTAGTCTGGCTTTTTTTTAAGGCAGTTGTGGAGCAGTGGCTTCTTCCTTGCTGAGCTGCCTTTCAGGTTGTTGACATAGGACTCATTTGACTGTGGATATAGATACTTTTGTACCTGTATCCTGCAGCATCTTCACAAGGTCCTTTGCTGTTGTTCTGGGATTGATTTGCACTTTTCGCACCAAAGTACGTTCATCTCTAGGAAACGGAACACGTCTCCTTCCTGAGCGGTATGACAGCTGTGTGGTTCCATGCTGTTTTTACTTGTGTACAATTGTATGTACAGATGAACGTGGTACCTTCAGGTGTTTGTAAATTGCTCCCAAGGATGAACCAGACTTGTGGAGGTCTACAACTTATTTTCTGGGGTCTTGGCTGATTTCTTTTGATTTTTCCATGATGTCAAGCAAAGTGGGACTGAGTTAAGGTAGGCCTTGAAATACATCCACAGGTACATCTCCAATTGACTCAAATGATGTCAATTAGCCTATCAGAAGCTTCTAAAGCCATGACATCATTTTCTGGAATTTTCCAAGCTGTTTAAAGGCACAGTCAAATTTGTGTATGTAAACTTCTGACCCACTGGAATTGTGATACAGTGAAATAATCTGTCTGTAAACAATTGTTGGAAAAATACTTGTCATGTACAAAGTAGATGTCCTAACCGACTTGCCAAAACTATAGTTTAAGACACTTTTGAAGTGGTTGAAAAACGATTTTTAATGACTCCAACCTAGGTGTATGTAAACTTCCTACTTCAACTGTACATAGATTAGGGCCTAATGAATTTATTTCAATTAACTAAGTTCCTCATATGACCTGTAACTCAGTAAAATCTTTGAAATTGTTGAATGGTTTGTTTATTTTTGTTCAGAAAAGTACACATTTTTGGAAAACTGTTTAAACTTGCTAGGTAACATTGTTTGCCAGTTTAAGTGCTTTTAACAGATCTGGTGCATTCACAGATGAATCTCGAGCCAGCTGGTCACCTGAGGAGGTCCATGCGTTGTTAACACTCTGGGCAGATGGGAGTGTTCAGGAGCAGCTTCTCTCCACAGTGAGAAACAAGAGAGTCTTTACCAAACTAAGTTCCGAGCTCGCTGCCCTCGGATCTACGAAGACGTCTAAGCAGTGCAGAGAGAAAATAAAAAAGCTGAAACAGGAATACAAAAAAATCAAGAACGACACTAGCAAAAATAGTTCCAATATTCGTGGAACAAGATGGTTTGCCATCATGGATGCTGTCCTCAGTCAGCGAACAAGAACTTCAATGCTTTTGGAGTCGACTCAGCTTAAGTCCTTGCCAGAGGCAGAAGACTCTGGTAAATTAAGTTGTACTATACATTCTCAAAATGTTAACTTGGCCCCTATGTTGTTTGTGTGAGTGCTTTTAAAATGGTGCCTGGTTTCATAGATATTCACTGAAGCTGGCTAGTATCCCAAACCCTAGCTAAAGAAATTTTTAGATCTAACCTATACAATATTTTAGGTTAAAACTGTCCTAGGATTGCATTATTATGTAATACATATTCTTGTTTGTGTTTCCCACTGTAGGTCCCTGTTTAACTCTCTCCTCCCTACGTCTCCTTGCTCCACCATTACGCCTGATGTCAGCATTCTTGTGGCAAGTGGCTCAGCAGCATACTGTAAAGCATTTTGGGAAACTGGAGGAGTTTGTAATTTTGGTGACAGAGGTGGTTCCAGAGCTGCTGAGTTCCAGGCAGAGGACCCAACTCCTCCTGGGTCTGAGAGCAACGGTGAGAGATGTGCAGAGGATTCCGATAAAACTATGGGCAGCAACTATTCGCAAATATAAAAGCAACATGCAACAATTTCTAAGATTTTACTGAGTTAGTTCATATAAGGAAATCAGTCAATTGAAATAAATTAGGGCCTAATCTATGGATTTCACATGACTAAGAATACAGATATGTGTTTGTTGGTCACATGTACCTTTAATAAAAGGTAGGGGCGTGGATCAGAAAACCAGTCAATATCTGGTGTGACCACCATTTGCCTCATTAAGCGCGACACATCTCCTTCGCAGCGTGGATCAGACTGTTGATTGTGGAACGTTGGCCCACTCCTCTTCAATGGCTGTGTGAAGTTGCTGGATATTGGCGGGAACTGGAACACGCTGTCGTACATGTTGATCCAGGGCATCCCAACATGCTCAATGGGTGACATGTCTGTTGAGTGTGCAGGCCATGGAAGAACTGGGACATTTTCAGCTTCCAGGAATTGTGTACAGATTCTTGCAGCATGGGGCCGGGCATTATCATGCTGAAACATGAGGTGATGGCGGCAGATAAATGGCATGACAATGGACCTCAGGATATTGTCACGGTATCTCAGTGCATTCAAATTGCCATCGATAAAATGCAATTGTATTCATTGTCCGTAGCTTATGCCTGCCCATACCATAACCCCACCGCCACCATGGGGCACTCTGTTCACAACATTGACATCAGTAAACAGCTCAACCACAGAACGCCATACACACTGTCTGCCATCTGCCCGGTATAGTAGAAACTGGGATTCATCTGTGAAGAGCACACTTCTCCAGCATGCCAGTGGCCATTGAAGGTGAGCATTTGCCCACTGAAGTCGGATACGACGCCGATCTGCAGTCACGTCAAGACTAGTGAGGAAGCAGATGAGCTTCCCTGAGACAGATTCTGACAGTTTGTGCAGAATTTCTCTGGTTGTGCAAACACATCAGCTGTCCGGGTAGCTGGTCTCTAAAATGACCAGCCACAGTCAACATGTCAATTTCACACTCCCTCAACTTGAGACATCTGTGGCATTGTGTTGTGTGACAAAATTGTGCATTTTATTGTCCCCAGCACAAGGTGCACCTGTGTAACAATCACACCGTTTAATCAGCTTCTTGATATGGCACACCTGTCAGGTGGAGGGGTTATCTTGGCAAAGGAGAAATGCTCACTAACAGGGATGTAACAAATTGATGCACATTTGAGAGAAACAAGCTTTTTGTGCATATGGAACATTTCTGGGATCTTTTTTCAGCTCATGCAAAATGGGACCAAAACTTTACGTTTATATATTTGTTCAGTGTACAGTCGTGGCCAAAGGTTTTGAGAATGACACAAATATTAATTTTCAAAGTCTGCTGCCTCAGTTTGTATGATGGCAATTTGCATATACTCCAGAATGTTATGATCGGGGCACCACCAGTACAGAGCTTGCTCAGGAATGGCAGCAGGCAGGTGTGAGTGCATCTGCACGCACAGTGAGGCGAAGACTTTTGGAGGATGGCCTGGGGTCAAGAAGGGCAGCAAAGAAGCCATTTCTCTCCAGGAAAAACATCAGGGACAGACTGATATTTTGCAAGAGGTACAGGGATTGGACTGCTGAGGACTGGGGTAAAGTAATTTTCTCTGAATCCCCTTTCCGGTTGTTTGGGGCATCCAGGTAAAAAGCTTGTCCGGAGAAGACGAGGTGAGCGCTACCATCAGTCCTGTGTCATGCCAACAGTAAAGCATCCTGAGACCATTCATGTGTGGGGTTGCTTCTCAGCCAAGGGAGTGGGCTCACTCACAATTTTGCCTAAGAACACAGCCATGAATAAAGAATGGTACCAACACATCTTCCGAGAGCAACTTCTCCCAACCATCCAGGAACAGTTTGGTGACGAACAATGCCTTTTCCAGCATGATGGAGCACCTTGCCATAAGGCAAAAGTGATAACTAAGTGGCTCGGGGAACAAAATATCAATACTGTGGGTCCATGGCCAGGAAACTCCCCAAACCTTAATCCCATTGAGAACTTGTGGTCAATCCTCAAGAGGCAGGTGGACAAACAAAACCCCACCATTTCTGACAAACTCCAAGCATTGATTATGCAAGAATGGGCTGCCATCAGTCAGGATGTGGCCCAGAAGTTAATTGACAGCATGCCAGGGCGGATTGCAGAGGTCTTGAAAAAGAAGGGTCAACGCTGCAAATTTTGACTCTTTGTATCAACTTCATGTAATTGTCAATAAAAGCCTTTGACACTTATGAAATGCTTGTAATTATACTTCAGTATTCCATAGTAACATCTGACAAAAATATCTAAAGACACTGAAGCAGCAAACTTTGTGGAAATTAATATTTGTCATTCTCAAAACATCTGACTACGACTGTAGTATGTTTTCCCCTGGTGCTACCTCACTTCCACCTCTTTTTCAGCTGGTTCTAGAGTTATGTCGTAATGAGTGCACAGCTGACCTCGTGACCATCCAGCCTCACCTGGATAAAATCTGTTCTTTGACAGAATTCTCTGTACACAAAGAGGTAAGTTAACTTATTTTGAAGCATATTTAGAAAAAAATCTTTTTTTTTTTTTTTTTTTCAGCCCACATGTTGAGTTCATGTCCGATGTCGTTTGTTTATGCTTACTGACAGAGTAATGATAAGTTGGAGGCTACAGAGTTTAACTTTGTGGAATTGGTCCAAACCCTGCTGGAAGACCCTTCTGAGAGGGAGCACTTCTTTCAGGTAAGAGATATTTCTGGTTTGTGACTTGCATGTGCCTATTGCTTGTATCAGCATTGGCACAGGACTTTGTCATAAATTATCTATTTTTCAGGTGGTATTCCCAGTACACTACGGCCCTCGGTATGACACAGCACTGCGGGTACTGGTGTGGGAGTTCCTCTCCAGACTGGAGGAGCTGCTACCTGTACCAGACTTCACACAGGTACAGAATAAAGCATCACAGTATAAGTTTGATCCTTTTAGTCTAAACTAGGTTTTAAGCTTACAAAGATGGCCGGAGTACAACTGAATGGAATATACTCCATGTGTATAAAATATCAGTTGTCTGGCATACTGTATTTTAACACTATATTCCCCTGCTCCTCAGACTGCAGCATGGCTCGGTGCAGGCCCCTCTGTGTTGGAGGAATGTGGACACGCCATATTTGACACTGAAGAGCTGAAGACACTTCTTCAGCACCATCAGCATCATGGAAACCTGAAAAAGAGTAAGTCTCCATCCAGATCAAACCAAACTCCTGTCATTTGAACTTGATAATGCAGGTGTCAGTGGCAATCATCTTAGCTGTAATGGTAAGAGAAAGGAAAACGCTGCTGAAAAATATAGCAAGAGTAACGTGTGCTGTCTTTCGTAGGTTATTTCTCTTACTACACTGCAGATACCATCCTATCCACACTGTCCCTCCCTCCAACAATAAGAGTTGTCATTGGCTCTGAGCAGCCCAGCTCTGACAAAACGAGAGATGGAGAAGAGAGAGGACAACCTAATGGGGACAGAGAGGAGGAGGAGGAAATGGAAGAAAGACAGAGTGAAGAGGACTGGGAAGATGAAGACTGCAATGAAATAAGTTATATAAGGCAGGATTTGGAGCAACAGGAGCAGATGGGCATTTCAACGGCAGAGACGTCTGCTCTGTGTATCCCAGTGCCCAGTAACGGTAAGGGGATTCAGGAATTTAAACACTGATCTCATGTTAACAAATGATTGATAACATCTGTTTTACAATCTACATTCCTGATCTTGTCATTGCAGGATTTAATGATGACATGTCATCCCGCATCCTTGCCTGCTCCCTATGCCCATTCAATCACATTGAAATTGCAAAACTCCACCAGCACATCAGGATTAGGCATCGAGGAGAGGACCGGAAGCTTTTATGTTCTAAGGAATCTGGGACTTATCACCCCTTTCCCTCAAGCAGCACTAAAATAATCCCCTATGCACCTATAACCAAGATTCACAAATGCACTCATTGTGGTAAAGTTTTCAAATGCTCCAAAACCCTGAAAGTACATATAGGAATTCACACATTGCCATTCCATTGTAACCAGTGCGAGAAAAGATTTTCTTCCAGGTGTGGTCTGAAAAAACATCAGCGAGTTCACACAGGGGAAAGACCATTCAAATGCTCTCACTGTGACCGAAAATTCATGTGTGCAGGTTCACTCAAATGGCATGTGCGCACACACACTGGGGAGCGTCCCTACTGTTGCACTATTTGTGGGAAAACATCTGTCCAACATCTAGCAAGACACATGCGGATGCATGCAGGGGAGAAAAACTATTTATGTAGCATCTGTGGTAAGGCATTCCTTAGCTCAGGAGAACTGAGGCTGCATACACGATCGCACACAGGAGAATGTCCCTACACCTGTAAACACTGTGGAAAGGGCTTCAAAGCATCATGCCATCTAACACTTCATATGCGATCTCACACAGGAGAGCGTCCATACCCCTGCACACTGTGCACAAAACGTTTTACTACGGCAAGAGGCCTTAAAAGACACACGCTTACTCACACTGGCGAAAAACCTCACCAGTGCTACAAGTGTGGGAAGAGATTTTCTGTAAGGGGAAATCTGAATACACATCTTAAAAGTCATAGATTTTAGGATGGGATTCTGCAGGAGCAGTCTCGTAGAATTGACTTTATTGAAATAAAATAATTACAATTTCATTAAATACTGAACAAGTTTTACTAGTATTGTGATTAACGATTCCCTGTGCATTTTGTTTTGAACCTACAACCTGTAAACAATGAGGGGTTTATCAATATCCTGCCCATAATCACACTATACTGTTAACATGGTGAGTCCATGACTCTAGATTCAAACTAGCCCAAGCTGTACTATTAAGGAGTCTACCCTTACTCCTTAATGTCCAAATATGTTATTTGCGGAGGTAGACTGGTTCTGGCAGCCAAGTACTCCATTCAAACGTGGATCGATTCTCAATTGCGATACGGTCCTATAAATATAAAGCCCTTTACGATCATATCATCAAAATAATTTAACAAATGCAAACTAAACACTTACTGTACACTGTTTTAACCAGCTTTATCACAGTTGCAGCAACCAGTATTTTTCATTCACAACACGTTTCTGGCGGCCTTTTGTTACACACAGGTGTACAGAGCATGCTAGAGGTGGTACCAATGTCTAACATAAACACGAAATGTAACATGGAGATATAACCCTATAAAGGTGTGTATCAATTTAACCTTTTGTTTTTTGAAAACTATTTCTCGCTGACATGAAAGATTAGGTCTTGTGCTTCCAAACACCTACCGCAAGCGACGCAGGTTAATGTTAAGACCGAGCCTCGGTGCGTTTAACAAAACGTCACCTTACAGAAGAGGCCTTTGACGAAATAACTCTTATGTGTAATGGAACTTAGTCATGATCAAAGGCTAGATTCAACTCTACGTTCATGGGCACAACATTTAAAAAAAGTAACTGTAATGCAATTATCACTTATGAATATGCAGAAACCAATTCAATATTGATGAATATATAATAATGTAAAGAGGACCTTTACTTGGAAGGAAATGTTTTTCCCGGAAGTGATTGCCACGGCTTCAGGAAGAAGACGCTCTGTGGTATGAGCTCGTTTCATTCAATTTGTGTGACTGACAAATTAATCTTTGGTTATAGTATGTAACATTTTCGACTGAAACGTTTTGGCATTATAGTATTTTACGTCTCAAGACAACAACCGAAGTAACTTGATCTAAACATATTTCCATGGTTGTAGCCTATATTTTCCCAGTGTCACTACTACCTAGCTAACGTTACCTTGTTAACTAGCGACGTGAACATGCAATAGGTTACTGTAGTTTATAATTCATAGTTATAAACATTGAACAATTAACTTGTTAACTACAATTATGTTTTTATTAACTCACGCCAGCTAGCAAGCTATTACACACTTTACTTGCTAGCTAGTTAACGAGAACCCAAGGTGGTTTACACAGCAGGTCAATGTAATCCAATGGAGTTGGGAGTCGTGAATAAAGGTTACTTGCTATCAGCTGTTTTGTTAGCATGCATGCCGGAAAGTTAACTAACGTTAGCGTGTGGGAGATGTTGCTACTAATTGCCAGTCATTGACAAGTAATAACTAACTAATGCTCTTCCCACAGTTGATATAGGCCAAAACCCAATAAAACATATTTGCTGGTCATGTCCTCGTGTTGTCTGGTCGATTCAAAAGTGAATGAGATGGCGACGAATCGGGCAAGGTGTGGACAACCACAGAAGCGAGGAACCAAAGACAAACCGAATGGATATTTTGCAGGTTGGTTGTGAAACTTCACCAAGTGAACCAGCATTAGCCTGTGTTTATGGAAAATGGATTAACAATTTTACCAACGAAGGAGAAGGGTTGTGTTGGTAAAGGTATGCAGCAATGCACAAATTGTTATCTTGGGAATTCTTACAACGTTACAGTATTGCCAGAATGGTCCCAAACAGTTGTACTTATTAATTCCATAGTTTAGAAAAAACAAAAGAATTATACTTGATTCAAAGGTCTAGACTAGTGAACTCCACCATTTGCTAGTGTTATGTTCCTAATTAGGCCTAGACAAAGTGACATGACTTTATCAAAGGCTTATGCTAGCCTATGTCCATCAAAATAAGGGGATATTGCTATGGCTTTTTTGATACTAGGCTACTTTTTATAGATTAATCTGACCTCACAAGTGTGCTCCTGTATCTACAGACTCTGCGGTGAGTGAGAGGAGGCAGAAAGACAGGGAGGAGCGTCTCGCTCTGGTGTTGTGGAGGCGGCCTATCGTCACACTACACTACTTCCTCCTGGAAACCTTCATCACACTAAAGGAGTGGACATTAAAGTAAACCACCACTACTTGACAGTAAAACTAAAAACCAACTGATTAGTTGAAAGCTGTCTCAGTTCTGTTGTGTTTAAAGTAACACTCTGAAAGTCTAGCATTTTGGTAGTTGTATCAAACTGTTCCACTTCTTTCCCTCTGCAGGTTATGGCGACGAAGGGGTGCAGTGTTCTTGTTCCTGGTGTTGTGTTCACTCTTCTCCCTTGCCTACTCCACTGAGGGAGCACACCAGAAGGTAAGGAAGGAGAGAAACAAACTCCTATCATCTCCTCTGTAATTGATTTATTTGGGATGGTTAAAGAGAAGTAACTGTTTAATCAGATGCACTGCATTCCTGGAGGAAAGGTCACCTGAGGAGATATGTTGTGCAATATTTTTTTACTTGATGCTCAGGCCAGTACATTTGATGTCTTAGCCAATGTGTTGATATTATTGTGTAAGTTGTTCACATTTCCTAATTTTCCATCACTATCCTTGGCATAACATACAGTTGAAGTCGGAAGTTTACATACACTTAGGTTGGAGTCATTAAAACTCGTTTTTCAACCACTCCACAAATTTCTTGTTAACAAACTATAGTTTTGGCAAGTCAGTTAGGACATCTACTTTGTGCATGACACAAGTAATTTTTCCAACAATTGTTTACAGACAGATTTCAATTATAATTCACTGTATCACAATTCCAGTGGGTCAGACGTTTACATACACTAAGCTGACTGTGCCTTTTAAACAGCTTTGAATATTCCAGAAAAGGATGTCATGGCTTTGGGCTAATTGACATCATTTGAGTCAATTGGAGATGTACCTGTGGATGTATTTCAAGGCCTACCTTCAAACTCAGTGCCTCTTTGTTTGACATGGGGAAATCATCCAAGACCTCAGAAAATAAATTATAGACCTCCACAAGTCTGGTTCATCCTTGGGAGCAATTTCCAAATGCCTGAAGGTACCACGTTCATCTGTACAAACAATAGCACGCAAGTATTAACACCATGGGACCACGCAGCCGTCATACCGCTCAGGAAGGAGACACGTTCTGTCTCCCAGAGATGAACGTACTTTAGTGCGAAAAGTGCAAATCAATCCCAGAACAACAGCAAAGGACCTTGTAAAGATGCTGCAGGATACAGGTACAAAAGTATCTATATCCACAATAAAATGAGTCCTATATCAACATAACCTGAAAGACCGCTCAGCAAGGAAGAAGCCACTGCTCCAAAACCGCCATAAAATAGCCAGACTACAGTTTGCAACTGCACATAGGGACAAAGATCGTACTTTTTGGAGAATTGTCCTCTGGTCTAATGAAACAAAAATAAAACTGTTTGGCCATAATGACCATCGTTATGTTTGGAGGAAAAAGGGGGAGGCTTGCAAGCTGAAGAACACCATCCCAACCATGAAGCACAGGGGTGGCAGCATCATGTTGTAGGGGCGCTTTGCTGCAGGAGGGACTGGTGCACTTCACAAAAATGGATGGCTTCATGAGGAAGGAAAATGATGTGGATATATTGAAGCAACATCACAAGACATCAGTCAGGGAGTTAAAGCTTGGTCGCAAATGGGTCTTCCAAATGGACATGGACCCCAAGCATACTTTCAAAGTTGTGGAAAAATGGCTTAAGGACAACAACGTCAAGGTATTGAAGTTGCCATAACAAAGCCCTGACCTCAATCTTGTAGAAAATTTGTGGGCAGAACTGAAAAAGTGTGTGCGAGCAAGGAGGCCTACAAACCTGACTCAGTTACACCAGCTCTGTCAGGAGGAATGGGCCAAAATCCACCCAACTTATTGTGGGAAGCTTGTGGAAGGCTACCCGCAACGTTTGACCCAAGTTAAACAATTTAAAAGGCAATGCTATCAAATACTAATTGAGTTTATGTAAACTTCTGACCCACTGGGAATGTGATGAAAGAAATAAAAGCTGAAATAAATCATTCTCTCTACTATTATTCTGACATTTTACGTTCTTAAAATAGTGGTGATCCTAACTGACCTAAGACATTGAATTTTTACTAGGATTAAATGTCAGGAATTCTGAAACTGAGTTTAAATGTATTTGGCTAATGTGTATGTAAACTTCCGACTTCAACTGTAGGTCTCCAATGTTTTCTCCAAAGGATAAATGTCTTGTGAAGTCGTGTGTTATTGCTTTTTGTCCATGCAAAAGCCTAAAGCTCTCTCTACTCTCTCCCCCCTGTCTGTTCTCATCTGCAGTATGTGCAGTACCTGGAGAAGAGGTTCCTGTGGTGTGCCTACTGGGTAGGTTTGGGCATCCTGTCCTCAGTAGGCCTTGGGACTGGCCTACATACCTTCCTACTATACCTGGTAAGTAAGAGAACCACCCTTCCCTTGCCTGTCAGCTGTGCCATCAAAAATGTAAGCTAACTTATCGTGCTCAGACATTGGAACAGCCTGCTGTATCGCTGTAAATCAAATCAAAGTTTGTCATGTGCGCTGAATACAACAGTGAAATGCTTACTTACAAGCTCTACCCAATAGTGCAAAAAAGGTATTAGGTGAACAATAGGTAGGTAAAGAAATAAAACAACAGTAAAAAGACAGGCTATAAAAGTAGCGAGGCTACATACAGACACCGGTTAGTCAGGCTGATTGAGGTAGTATGTAGATATGGTTAAAGTGACTATGCATATATGATGAACAGAGAGTAGCAGAAAATGAGGGAGTGGCGGGCGGTGTGACACAATGCAGATAGCCCGGTTAGCCAACGTGCGGGAGCACTGGTTGGTCGGCCCAATTGAGGTAGTATGTACATGAATGTATAGTTAAAGTGACTATGCATATATGATAAACAGAGAGTAGCAGCAGTGTAAAAAGAGGGGTTATGGGGGGCACACAATGCAAATAGTCCGGGTAGCCATTTGATTACCTGTTCAGGAGTCTTATGGCTTGGGGTAAAAACTGCTGAGAAGCCTTTTTGTCCTAGACTTGGCACTCCGGTACCGCTTGCCATGCGGTAGTAGAGTGAACAATCTATGACTGGGGTGGCTGGGGTCTTTGATAATTTTTTGGGCCTTCCTCTGACACCGCCTGGTGTTGAGGTCCTGGATGGCAGGCAGCTTAGCCCCAGTGATGTACTGGGCCATACGCACTACCCTCTGTAGTGCCTTGCGGTCAGAGGCCGAGCAATTGCCGTACCAGGCAGTGATGCATCCAGTCAGGATGCTCTCGATGTTGCAGCTGTACAACCTTTTGAGGATCTCAGGACCCATGCCAAATCTTTTTAGTTTCCTGATGGGGAATAGGCTTTGTCGTGCCCTCTTCACGACTGCCTTGGTGTGTTTGGACCATTCTAGTTTGTAGTTTATGTGGACACCAAGGAACTTGAAGCTCTCAACTTTGTTTTTCTGAGAACGCTGGTACAGTATGTGACTGGATGTTTTTGTGAGCCTGTTAGCTCTGCTTGTTGTTCCATAACTAGCACGATAGACCAAAAAAAGTGTAGTATCAGTAAATTAGTTTACAGGCTTGTGCTTGTCCTCTTTGACCTAGAGGGACACATTTTGTGCACAGGGTATTTCCAGCATTTGAGTCACCACTGCCAGAAACTTAATACATATCCACAGTTTGTCCAGTGGGTGGCCTCATACGTCCTATCTCATTCTTTCAGTGTGTTCAGTTCTCCATAGATCTGGTCCAAATAGAACTGCCATTCACCTCTGGGGCACAGTTTTTCAATCTGGACTAAGTCCAGATAACTTTTGATAAACTGGGCGCAAAAGTCTGGGTAGGCATTTGATTAGCTGTTCAGTAGTCTTATGGTTTGGGGGTGGAAGCTGTTTAGAAGGCTCTTGGACCTAGACTTGGCGCTCCGGTACTGCTTGCTGTTTGGTAGCAGGGAGAACCATCTGACTTGGGTGTCTGGAGTCTTTCACAATTTTTAGGGCCTTGCTCTGACACTGCCTGGTATAGAGGTCCTGGATGGCAGATAGCTTGGCTCCGATGATGTGCTGAAAAAATTCATCACTCTGACATTGCTGCAAATGCAATCGAAAATCAAACACTTCATGAGAGCCCTGGCATTCAGTTTGAGGGGAATATGATCACCTGTTGGGCAGCGAGAACCAGCTCCTCATAGCTGGGTGATGCATGGAATTAAATGTGTTCCTGTAAGCCCATGTTGTGCAACATTTCTATAGGCTATGCAATTGTTTTCTCAGAATTTTGATGGTCTCCATTTAAAAAGAGGATCCAATTAGCTTTCTCTAGACTAGGCCAACTTTATTTCTCAACTTTCCTAATATTAAGCACAGTGCTTCCTTTACAACCTGAGTAGCCTACCTGGCTGGCATGAAAATGAAACGCGGGAAAGTGTCCTCCATTCACTATTCAAGCATGTCTTTCTTCTGCGTCTGTTCCGACAGGTACTTGATAGTGGCTCATTCTAAACCAGCTAATTTCACACACATTGTTTAGTATATGTAAAGACAAGATTAAATTGACAATAGTGTAATGGGTGAGAATATTATGATTATCACTTGTGAAAGACTGTGCACGCTGGGCATCAAAGGCAAATCATATTCACATGCATCATGTAGCCTAGTCCATAGGCCTATATGTTTTGATAAGGTTTGTATCACAACTAAAATGGCCAAATGTCTAAGCATAGCCTTTAGCCTACAGAGTTGTGAAACATGTACTTGTCATTGCGCAATCGAGTTTGAAAACAGAGTTTTGACTGGCCAATATGTAAGTGGATCCCAGCTTTCTTGTGCTGCTATTTATTGCTCAACTCTTAAAATGTAACCACATTAAACCTCTTATAACTGGTGTAGCTTACCTGGCATATTAAAAACGGAACCGAGGGAAGCACTTCCTCCATTCGCTATTCAAGTGCAGGCTGCTTTTTTTTGTGGGCCATTTATAAAAATACATTTCACACATGCATGGAGTGTACAAAACATTACGAACACCTGCTCTTTCCATGAGACTGACCAGGTGAAAGCTATGATCCCTTATTGATGTCACTTGTTAAATCCACTTCAATCAGTGTAGATGAAGGGTAGGGGGCTGGTTAAAGAAGGATTTTTAAGCCTTAAGACAATTGAGACATGGATTGTGTATGTACAGTGTATTCAGACCCCATGGCTTTTTCTACATTTTATGTTACAGCCTAATTCTAAAATTGTTAACTTTAAAAAAAAAAATGTTATCCATCTACACAAAATACCCCATAATGACAAGGTAAAAACAGGTTTTTAGAAATGTTTGCAAATGTATTAAAAATAAAGATACCTTATTTACATAAGTAATCAGACCCTTTATCAGACTCAAAATTCAGCTCAGGTGCATCCTGTTTCCATTGATCATCCTTGAGATCTTTCTACAACTTGATTGGAGTCCACCTGTGGTACATTCAATTGATTGGACATGATTTGGAAAGGCACACACCTGTCTATATAAGGTCCCACAGTTGACAGTACATGTCTGAGCAAAAACCAAGCCATGAGGACGAAGGAATTGTCTGTAGTGTTCCGAGACAGGATTGTGAAGGGTCTGAATACTTATATAAATTTGAGTTTATTTATTCAATTGCAAAAATGTGAACTTTTTTGCTTTGTGTGTAGATTGAGGGGGAGAAAAATGTGATCTATTTTAGAAAAAGGCCTACATAGCCTACTTTGTTATGTGCACACTTTACCATACACAAATATTTCAGAGGTGAGGTCAACATATTGGAAAGTCCCTAGTTGAAGGGTGCCAGAAACATCTGCCCTCTGAAGAGCTGCTATGGATTTACCTCAGACCTAAAGAATTACATACCCCATAGTTAGGAGCGGAGATATTCTGCTGGGCATTAAAAGCATAATTGTATGATTCATGAGTCTAGTCATGCTGGATTCAGATGGAAATGTAGGGACTGTGTTTTCTTATTTTGCTAAACAAAGGAACTCGAACAAGGCAACAGCCACTGTGTGTTTTAATTTGCTATGTTTCAAGGATTATTTCAAAATAATGGAAAGGTGTTGTCTTACCATTGAGTCACCATGGTGAAACAAGTATAGATTTGTAACGGAAGGAAAGGCAGGGATTGAGACCTTGTGAACACGTATTGTGAAAAGAAGGCTCCTCAGCATGTTTGCTCGTTCTCTCGAGGAGAGCTATGGGGATCAGCACTGACTAATTGTCTTCTATCTTCTGTCACTGTGGTATCTTAACAGGAGGCATAATAGACATCCTGTGCTGTGGTTTCAGGTGCCCTGACTGCCCTCACTGTTAATGAAGCCAGGTGGCTAAGCCTGGGCTCTGATTAATGGAGCTGCATACCGGGCTTTCGGGGGCTGTGGTGTGTGTGTGTGTGTGTGAGCGTGTGTGTGTGTGTGAGCGTGTGTGCGTGCGTGTGCGTGCGAGCTGGGCAATATGGACAAATATATGTTGTGATAAACTGACCCTTTTGTAAATTTTTTGTGATAACGATAAATGACAATTATTTTGGGGGTGGTGCTAGGCCTGGGTGACATACAAAAAGTAATATTGCGATAAATGTTACGGTTTTGCTCTAACAACAATTTTATTTTATGGACAGTTACTTTACATTAGCACCACGGCTCTAGCATGTTTTCCAGTGCCAGGTAAGACAACTGCGGTAGAAGCCTATGATTTTAAAAAAGGAGGCCATTTCATCGAGCACATCCAGCAAATGACTGATTTTATATTTTGATGTGCAACCTGTCAAAATAGGATCTGGTATTATCAGATGTATTTTTGGCACTTCAGAGAACTTGCCAACATCTTTCTGCATATTGGCCTATAAGCTATAGCCTATTTATTACCTAAGGAAGTGGGAACTAAAACACTTAACTAGATTGCGAACTCTAAATATATTGTAGCTAGTGTTACGTTCCTCAGTTTCTGTGTTGTGGGTTTGTGTGTATTTCAGGAAATGGCTTGGTGCTAGTTAGGTAAGTTGGTGCTAGTAAGGTAGGACAGGGGCCTCTAACTTTTACTTTATTTGCTTTGGTTCCGTCCAGCCCCTTTTCCCCAAATTACCGTGTGAAGGAAATACATTCCCTGTAAACGGTAATATATTCTGCCTCTGTCATCCTTACCCGCACCTGCAGTCACATACCTCTTTCACTTCACTGGGAGTTGAGTGTAGCAGGGTGTTACGTTCCCTCCTCCAAGAGGCGTGCGTAACACTATATAGCCATGTAGACTGATTAGCCTACATTTTCTGATAAATTAATCAATGTCCTACAAAAACTTTCCAGCGCTAGGCCTAGGCTACTTAATGTAGGCAAATGGAGTGCTCCGCGGGCACATCAAAACTAACTACAGACTACTCCGGTTGGAAAGTGGTGCCATGAACTCAATATTAAGAGGCGAGAAATACGTTGACATACTTAAAGAATGTTGTGACTCTCCTCTCTGTAACTATACTGAACAAAAATATAAACGCAACATGCAACAATTTAAAAAATGTTACTGAGTTAGTTCAAATTAGGAAATCAGTCAATTGAAATTAATTAATTAGGCCCTGATCTATGGATTTCACATGACTGGGAATCCAGATATGCATCTGTTGGTTACAGATACCTTTTAAAAACAAAAAGGTAGGGGAGTGGATCAGAAAACCAGTCAATATTTGGTTTACCACCATTTGCCTCATGTAGCGCGACACGTCTCCTTCGCAGAGTGGATCAGGCTTTTGATTGTAGAACGTTGGCCCACTCCTCTTCAATGGCTGCGAAGTTGCTGGATATTGGCGGGAACTGGAACACGCTGTCGATCCAGAGCATCCCAAACATGCTCAATGGGTGACATGTCTGGTGAGTATGCAGGCCATGGAAGAACTGGGACATTTTCAGCTTCCAGAAATTGTGTACAGATCCTTGCGACATGCTGTGCTTTATCATGCTGAAACATGAGGTGATGGTGGCAGATGAATGGCACGACAATGGGCCTCAGGATCTCATCATGGTATCTGTGCATTCAAATTGCCATCCATAAAATGCAATTGTATTTGTTGTGTAGCTTATGCCTGCCCGTACCATAACCCCACCACCACCATGTTCACAACATTGACAACTGCAAACTGCTCGCCCACACAACACCATACACATGGTCTGCGGTTGTAAGATCGGTTGGACGTACTGCCAAATTCTCTAAAACTACGTTGGAGGCAGCTTAAGGTAATTTCTCTATCTGGCAACAGCTCTGGTTGACAATCCTGCAGTCAGCATGCCAGTTGCACGCTCCCTCAACATGATGAATGATCATGCTGTTTTAATCAGCTTCTTGATATGCCACACCTGTGAGGTGTGTGGATTATCTTGGCAAAGGAGAAATGCTCACTAACAGGGATGTAAACAAATTTGTGCACAAAATGTGAAGTTTTTAGTGCGTAAGGAACATTTTGGGGATCTTTTATTTCAGCTCATGAAACATGGGACCAACACTTCACTTTTTGCGTTTTTTATATTTTTGTTCAGTGTAGAACTACAGTTGCATTGAACTCTCCATTCTGCAATATTTTGAGCAACGGTCATACATTGCATTTGGAAAGTATTCAGACCCCTTCCCTTTTTCCACATTTTATGTTACAGCCTTATTCTAAAATGGATTTAATAAAAACATTTCCTCATCAATCTACACACACACTACCCCATAATGACAAAGTGAAAACAGGTTATTTGAAAATGTTTGCTAATTTATGAATAAAATAAGCTGATATGTAAATGTGATAAGTATTTAGACCCTTAGCTATGAGACTCGAAATTGAGCGCCAGTGCATCCTGTTTCCATTGATCAACCTTGATGTTTTTATCTTGATTGGAGTCCAACTGTGGTAAATTCAATTGATTGTACGTTATTTCTGAAGGTCTATATAAGGTCCCACATTAGACAATGCATGTCAGAGCAAGAACCAAGCCATGAGGTCGAAAGAATTGTCCGTAGAGCTCCGAGACAAGATTGTCAAGGCACAGATCCAAAAAATGTCTGCAGCATTGAAGGTCCCCAAGAACACAGTGGCCTCCATCATTCTTAAATGGAAGAAGTTTGGAACCACAAAGACTCTAACTAAAGCTGGATGCCCAGACAAACTGAGAAATCAGGGGAGTAGAGTCCTGGTCAGGGAGGTAACCAAGAACCCGAATGTCCCTCTGACAGAGCTCAAGAGTTTTTCTGTGGAGATGGGAGAACCTTCCAGAAGGACAATCATCTCTGCAGCACTCCACCAAATCGGGTATTTATGGTAGTGGCCAGACGGAAGCCACTCCATAAATGCCACATGACAGCCCACTTGAAGTTTTGCTAAAAGGCACTTAAAGTACTCAGACCATGAGACACAAGCTTCTCTGGTCTGATGAAACCAAGATTGAACTCTTTGGCCTGAATGCCAAGTGTCACGTCTAGAGGAAACCTGGCACCATCCCTACAGTGAAGCATGGTGGTGGTAGCATGTTGTGTGATGTTTTTCAGTGGCAGGGACTGGGAGACTAGTCAGGATCGAGGGAAAGATGAACCGAGCAAAGTACAGAGATCCTTGATGGAAAAACTGCTCCAGAGCGCTCAGGACCTCAGACTGGGGCGAAGGTTCACCTTCCAACAGGGCAACGACCCTAAGCACACAGCAAAGATAACGCAGGAGTGGCTTCGGGACAAGTCTCTGAATGTCCTTGAGTGGCCCAGCCAGAGCCTGGACTTGAACCCGATCTAACATCTCTGGAGAGACCTGCAAATAACTGTGCAGCAACGCTCCCCATCCAACCTGACAGAGCTTGAGAGGATCTGCAGAGAATAATGGGATCAACTCCCCAAATACAGGTGTGCCAAGCTTTTAGCCTCATACCCAAGAAGACTCGAGGCTGTAATCGCTGCCAAATGTGCTTCAACAAAGTACTGAGTAAAGGGTTTGAATACTTATGTAAATGTAATTATTTGTTTTTATTTTAAAATTTGCACACAAAAAAAAACCTATTTTTGCTTTGTCATGGAGTATTGTGTGTAGATTGAGGGGGTAAAAACAATTTAATCAATTTTAGATTTGGGCTGTAATGTAACAATGTGGAAATTGTCAAGGGGTCTGAATACTTTCCGAATGCACTGTATACTTGTGCTTCTCAGAATACATCTCTCCCTCCTCCGTGCGCACCGTGGGGAGAGGGAGTGAGTCGGCAGCCGGCAGGGACCAACAATGCGTAGGCTATTACTGTTGACCAAATAATAGTTTTAGAACAATCTATAGGAACGTTGTGTAGCAAAATCACATAATTACCAATGTAAGCAAAATGCTTCAGTAAGGCGATGTCTGTAATTTTAGGTTTATCATCCCAGCTGTAGTGTGTCTCAACTGTCCATGTTCAGTTGAATTAAGAAATGCCCATCTATCCTCTGGCTCTCAGGGTCCACACATAGCATCAGTCACCCTGGCTGCGTACGAGTGTGGGTCTACAGACTTCCCCGAGCCCCCCTACCCAGACCAGATCATCTGCCCAGAGGCAGGAGGAATGGAGGGCAGCATCTCACTCTGGTCCATCATCTCAAAGGTCCGGATGGAGGCCTGTATGTGGGTGAGGAAACGTGTCTTTATTCAACTAAAGTCTAGGTTCATCGTTCTAGTGAACTCTATGGGGCGGTTTCCTGAACACAGATTAAACCTTGTCCTGGACAACAAAAAACACGCTTCATGGATAATATCCATTAAAACGTTTTTTTTTTTTTACATTTTAATTTGTTTTAATTGTCCAAGACTTAATCTGTTCCTTGGGAAACCGCTCGTTTTGGGTTTAGAACAATAAGGGCATCTTTAGTGCTCAACATTGGTTGTCTTTGGTCGACATCACTTATCCTCAACTATGACATCCACCATAGAGCTATGCCTGACTCTGGTAGGAGCCAGAGTATGAATCAGTGCTAAGCTAACCCAGTGTGTGACTGTCTCTCCAGGGTGCAGGCACAGCCATTGGGGAGTTGCCGCCCTACTTCATGGCTCGAGCGGCCAGGCTTTCTGGAGCAGACCCAGATGACGAAGACTATGAGGAGTTTGAGGAGATGCTGGGGCAGGCAGAGACCGCTCAGGTGAGTGGGGACTCTGTCCTCCCCTCTGAGTGTAGTAGCCTGCCCCTTGAATGCCCATTCTACCAAATCTGTGGGGTCCAAAATACTCTCCTTCAGTCTTTGATTTTTGTATTTGACTACTAAACTGTCCATCACGATCTACTGACTTCTCTGGCCTGTGATAGGTCTTCAGTTATCACATGACTTCTCTGAAAGCCCCTCCTCCCAACATTTCCAGTAAGGTCATTGCTAGTGGAGTGAGTCACGGTGAAACAAGCTCCCCTGTAATCATCCCGGAGGCATTTCTTTTCATGATCCTTTCATTTGAGGGACAGGCAATGTAAACAGGCTACTGACAACATGACTGCCCCTTAGGGTTGGGGGGGGGGGGGGGTGGTGTGTGTGTGTGTGTGTGTGTGTGTACACACAGTGCATTCGGAAAGTATTCAGACCCCTTGACTTTTTCCACATTGTTACATTACAGCCTTATTCTAACATTGATTCAGTCATTTATTTTCCCCTCATCAATCTACACAATGACAAAGCAAAAATAGTTTTTTAGAAATGTTTGCAAATATGTCGTGACTTTACTTTTATTAATCTGATGACTGTCATTTAATCAACTGTTTAATTGTTGCTAGATTTAAATAAAAATAGTCTTATTTTTTTAATCATGTAACAATTAACTCATTAGGATTTGGGACACCATGGAACAAGTTGTTTAGCATCTCCCGAATTAAACTGTAAAGTTCTTTAACATCGATAAACAGTCATCTTATTAATCATTACCTTTTATCAAATACTCATTCTGAATGATCGTGACCTTGGATCTGCAAAAAACCCAGCCTTACGCATTATTCAGTACTACACATTGTTTTAATCATTTTATTTACTAGCTAGGTAAATAATAACACAGAATACACACACTTATGAGACAAAGGTCCCTAGTGGACTGACAAGATATGACGGCTTGTTACAACATAATGGAGAGGGGGGGAGAAAAAGGCACACTTATCGTGGAGATTTCAGGTTTCCTAAAAAAGTTAAATTATTTGGTCCACCCAGTTTTTAATAACATCACAAAATGAAAAGCAATATTACATTCATTTTCCATAGTTCCCCACTGACCATTTCCCACATTACGTTAGAAATAGTGTTCCGTTGTTCACTTTCTGGATGTTAGAGTTTTGGGTGGGCAAAAGTGTCTGAACAGACATTCCTTTGGTTGATACTAAAGAGCAAGAGAGCCCTCTTGGACTTAATTTAGCTGTCACCCCCTTGTGGGTGGGAGATTGTTTGGTTATTGTCAGCCATTGTCAAGCTGATCTGACCCACTGTGATCCTCACAGGAAAGTCATTACAAAAAAGAAAAAAACATATAATATTTACATAAGTATTCAGCCCCTTTACTCAGTACTTTGTTGAAGCACCTTTGGCAGCGATTACAGTATCGAGTCGTCTTGGGTATGACACTACAAGCTTGGCACACCTGTATTTGGGGAGTTTTCCCATTCTCTGCAGATCCTCTCAAGCTCTGTCAGGTTGGATGGGGAGCGTCGCTGCACAGCTATTTACAGGTCTCTTCAGAGATGCTCGGTCGGGTTCAAGTCCGGGCTCTGGCTGGGCCAGAAGGACATTAAGAGACTTGGCCCGAAGCCACTCCTGCGTTGTCTTGGCTGTGTGCTTAGGGTCATTGTCCTGTTGGAAGGTGACCTTCGCCCCAGTCTGAGGTCCTGAGCGCTCTGGAGCAGGGATCTCTCTGTACTTTGCTCGGTTCATCGTTCCCTCGATCCTGACTAGTCTCCCAGTCCCTGCCGCTGAAAAACATACCCATAGCATGATGCTGCCACCACCATGTTTCACCGTAGAGATGGTGGCAGGTTTCTCCAGACGTGACACTTGGCATTCAGGCCACAGAGTTCAATCTTGGTTTCATCAAACTAGAGAATCTTGTTTCTCATGGTCTGAGTCTTTTCGGTTCCTTTTTGGAAAACACCAAGCGGGCTGTCATGTGCCTTTTACTGAGGAGTGGCTTCCATCTGGCCACTCTACCATAAAGGCCTGATTGGTGGAGTGCTGCAGAGATGGTTGTCCTTCTGGAAGGTTCTCCTATCTCCACAGAGGAACTCTAGAGCTCTGTCAGAGTGACCATCAGGTTCTTGGTCACCTCCCTGACCAAGGCCCTTCTCCCCTGATTGCTCAGCTATAGGAAGAGTCTTGGTGGTTCCAAACTTCTTCCATTTAAGAATGCTGCAGAAATGTTTTGGTACCCTTCCCCAGATCTGTGCCTCGACACAATCCTGTCTCTGAGCTCTACGAACAATTCCTTTGCCCTCATGGCATGGTTTTTGCTCTGACATGCACTGTTAACTGTGAGACCTTATATAGACAGTTGTGTGCCTTTCCAAATCATGTCCAACCAATTGAATGTACCACAGGCGGACTCCAATCAAGTTGTAGAAAAATCTCAAGGATGATCAATGAAAACAGGATGCACCTGAGCTCAATTTCGAGTCATGGCAAAGGGTCTGAATTATTATGTAAGTAAGGTATTTCTGTAGAGACCTGAAAATAGCTGTGCAGCAATGCTCCCTATCCAATCTGACAAAGCTTGAGAGGATCTGCAGAGAAGAATGGAAGAAACTTTCCAAATAAAGGTGTGCCAAGCTTGTAGAGTCATACCCAACAAGAATTGAGGATGTTATCGTTGTCAAAGGTGCTTCAACAAAGTACTGAGTGAAGGGTCTGAGTACTTATGGAAATTTGATTTAAAAAATAATATACATTTGCAAATCTAAACCTGTTTTTGCTTTGTCATTATGGGGTATTGTGTGTAGATTGAGGGGATGAAAACTATTTACTCAATTTTAGAATAAGGCTGTAACGTAACAAAATGTGGAAAAGTCAAGGGGTCTGAATACTAACTTATTTTTTTGCACCCTCAACATGAAACCACAATATTTCACCCCCCTTTGTAGTGTATATCAATCAGATCAAATGAGTTCAATAGCTCTCTGCCAACACCTCTTGACTTGGATTTTTACCAGAGCTGCTAAAATAGATCAAAGGAAAAGATAATAGCCAACTGATAGCATTTGTTATACCACATAAATTCTTTTTCAAGTAACTCCTTTTTCAGAATTACATTACACTTTTGGTAATACTGTATCATTATTGTAGAAGTTGTTTAATGTGTGAAGCATAAATTAATATTTGATTGTAAACTGAATTATGTTTTCAGGATTTTGTTACTAGAGCAAAACTGGGCGTTCAGAACATGGTGCAGAAAGTGGGATTCTTTGGGATTCTAGCCTGTGCCTCGGTAAATCCAAAACTATATTGCAGGCAACCTTTTGATGACTTGACTTGCACTCTTATCTTATACTGTTTTAAAGTTTAGGCCTTTATTATTAAAGCGCATCACTGAATATTGTACAGTCATGGCCGAAAGTATGTGGACACCCCTTCCAATTAGTGGATTCAGCTATTTCAGCCACACCGTTGCTAACAGGTGTACATCAGACACACAACCATGCAATCTCCATAGACAAACATTGGCAGTATAATGGCCCGTACTGAAGAGCTGTGACTTTAAACGTGGCATCGTCATTTGATGCCACTTTTCCAACAAGTCAGTTTGTCAATTTTCTGCCCTGCTAGGGCTGCCCCAATCAACTGTAAGTGCTGTTATTGTGAAGTGGAAACGTCTAGGAGCAACAACGACTCAGCTTTGAAGTGGTAGGCCACAGAACGGGACTGCTGAAGTGCGTAGCTCGTAAAAATTGCCTGTCCTCGGTTGCAACACTCACTACTGTATTCCAAACTGCCTCTGGAAGCAACGTCCGCTGCAATAACTGTTCATCGGGAGATTCATGAATTTGGTTTCCATGGCCGAGCAGCCGCACACAAGCCTAAGATCACAATGCGCAATGCCAAGCATTGGCTTGAGTGGTGTAAAGCTCGCCGCCTATGGATTCTGGAGCAGTGGAAACGCTCTCTGGAGTGATGAATCACGCTTCACCGTCTGGCAGTCCCGACGGACTAATCTGGGTTTGGCGGATGCCAGGAGAACGCTATTTGCCCTAATGCATAGTGCCAACTGTAAAGTTTGGTGGAGGAGGAATAATGGTCTCTGGCTGTTTTTCATGGTTCAGGCTAGGCCCCTTAGTCCCAGTGAAGGGAAATCTTAACGTTACAGCATACAATGACATTCTAGACGATTCTGTGCTTCCAACATGTGGAAATAGTTTGGGGAAGGCCCTTTCCTGTCTCAGCATGAGAATGCCACCATGCACAAAGCAAGTTCCATACAGAAATGGTTTGTCAAGATCGGTGTGGAAGAACTTGACTGCCCTCCACAGAGCCCTGACCTCAACCCCATCGAACACCTTTGGGATGAATTGGAACGCTGACTGCGAGCCAGGTCTAATCGCCCAACATCAGTGCCACACCTCGTTAATGCTCTTGTGTGTGAATGGACGCAGGTCCCCGCAGAAATGTTCTAACATCTAGCAGGAAGCCGTCCCAGAAGAGTGGAGGTTGTTATAGCAGCAAAGGGGGGACCAACTCCATATTAATGCCCGTGATTTTGGAATGAGTTGTTTGACGAGCAGGTGTCCACATACTTTTGGCCATGTAGTGTATGTTTGTTACAATGAAGTTATGACAATTATGGTAGAATGACAATGCACTCTTCTATTACAGGATTTATTTTGACATGTTACGACCTGTCTTTCAGATCCCTAATCCTCTGTTTGACCTTGCTGGTATAACATGTGGCCACTTCCTGGTACCATTTTGGACCTTCTTTGGAGCGACTCTTATTGGGAAAGCCATCATCAAGATGCACATACAAGTAAATATTTTAGTTGTACTTAACAATTATACACATGGACATTGTCCGAATATTTTCTGTTGGCTGTAATTCCATGGTTTCTGTGTTTTTGAAGTACTTTTAGTGCTGCTATTGAAGACCATTCCGGATTAAATGAGTATGGAGAGCACTTTAACGAGAACCATTGCTTTTTGTAAACCAGATCAAACTCTTAGTTGTCGGCTGTATTGTTGAGTCTGCCACGGTGACTAATCTACTCCCAGACAGTGCGAGACTGACTGTGTGTCTCTGAGTTGTGGTGGTGAGAGCTGAGCCGTCTAACCAGACCAATCCATCTGTGGTACCAGCCAGTGATCTCACCAGTTCTGAGAAAGCCCTCCAGGGTTGAGGAGGAGGACCAGGGTCCGGGGGATGCTTTGTGCTTTCTCCTCAGACCTCAAGGGTCTTTTACTGTCCAGACTTGGCTGGGACGGCATGTGTCACTGTGTTCAAAGCAGACATAGGATATATCCCCCACCTCGGTGCAGATGATGACTCAAGTTTTCACTGTCTCTGTCTGAGACTGATCACTAATCACCCAGTTGATTAATTTGTCTCCCCACAGAAACTGTTTGTTATCATAACGTTCAGCAAGCACATAGTGGAACAGATGGTGTCTCTGATCGGGTGAGTATGTGTCTTTGTTAATGTATGCGTATAGATGAAGAGGTGCTTTGCCCGGTTAGCATCCTTCCTCTGTGCTTTAATGGGGGCAGGGCTCCACATTTTTTGTTTGTCCTCTTGTTACGTAATAATCACATCACAATATCAAACAATTACTCTGATCAGAATTGGATCAGAGGCCAAAGTTGGAATAATATTCTAATCTGTTTTTAATGTACATTAATAAAAATGAAAGCCTACATGTCAAAGTGTAGGTGATATGCATGTTGGGATGAGTTGAACCACAGAGAGAAGGAAAAGCAGCCAACAAGTGCTCAGCATATGTGGGAACTCCTTCAAGACTGTTGGAAAAGCATTCCAGGTGAAGCTGGTTGAGAGAATGCTAAGAGTTTGCAAAGCTGTCATCAAGGCAAAGGGTGGCGACTTTGAAGAATCTCAAATATAAAATATATTTGGATTTGTTGAACACTTTTTGGGTTACTACATTATTCCATGTGTTATTTCATAGTTGATGTCTGGACTATTATTTGACAATGTAGAAAATAAAAATATATGTTTTATATATATATAGATAGATAGAAAAACCCTGGAATGAGTAAGTGTCCAAACATTTGACTGATACTGTATATGTGCAGCGGTTGTATGAATTTAGGATTATACGTTTGAAACAAGTTTTGCTGATGGATTGATCATTCCCATTCTGAACAAATGGCATCAAAAGCATAACCTCAAAGTCAGATGTGTGTGTTTTGCCCCCTCCGTTAAGGGTATTTCCCTTACACAGAAACTAATCCCCCACATAGGTGGTCAGCCAGCCTTGTGGGGTCTTCTCAGATGGAATGTCTTCTGTTCTGACTCACAGCAGTTTAGCTTTGACTGCACCAGAATCTTCTCGACAGCAGCAGGGAAACAAAATAACTGCAGGGTTTATTTAAGAACAATAAATCACTTCCATATTACACATCTAACAACTTCCTTGGCTTTTTCTTCTCATCATTAACAAATCATATTTAAAATCGTACTCACAACTAATGATTTTATTTAACCTTTATTTAACTGGGCAAGTTGGTTAAGAACAAATTCTTATTTACAATGACGGCCTACCCCGGCCAAACCCTCCCCTAACCCGGACAATGCTGGGCCAATTGTGAGCCACCCTATCAGCCGCCTTATTCACAGTTAAAATGAGTTTCATGAGAAAGAACCCTTGCTTGCTACCATTGCAATTGGTTGACTGGTCTGACTCGCTATGATGTGTTACACTGGTGCTTGAATGCTGAGTTGGGACTTTTTGTAATTGCAGCAGTTTGTGTCAGTCAGTTAGCCTGGGAATGGGCTTGCCATATCCCTTGCTTAAGATCAGCGATTACAGTTACCTGTAACTTTTCTACCCCTGATAGTAAATAGTCTTGAATCGGTTTAGTCAAGTTTTAAATGTGGAAGTTTATATTAACACCTGAATTAAAACTAAACTCATTGTATCCATATTTATATTCTAATTATGGTTGTGATACATTGATTAGACTATACCAATTATTGTTGGTATAGTGCTGTCAACTACAAATGATTGTGGATTTATTAAGGTAAAAGTTAGAAGTACCTCATGGTCTGAGGGTTCTCTTCCAATCAAATTGTCTGCATTCTCTAACTATAATCTTAAGAGCCCCTATGAACTTGGTGACCCACAGTGATCTAATCCTTTGCGCTATCTCCCATATATGGACAGTCATATTGATGAACACGCCTAGTTTGTTCTGTTTCCACCCATAAGGCTGTGATGACAGCATATCGAGTCACTTCCTGGTTATTGGGCTCAGACTGGTTTCCTATAGGAACCTCCGGGATAAATAAGAGCGATGGGGAGGACTGCCTCACTTCACTCTGCTGCGTGCGCCCAGCAACTACACTTGCAGTGTGAACTCCCAGCTAGAGGCCTAACTAGAAACACAGAGGAAATGGAACTCTCAACATCCTGAGCAATGGACTGTTCTTTAAACCCTGGTCCTAAGGACCAAGGGTTCCCTCTACACAGCCTAATTATTTTACCATGTGAAAGGATACTGCTGGTATGGTAAGTACTCTGGGATATAATCATGTCTCTGTTTTTGCCTCTTTTTTCCCCTCCTCGCATCTCCCTTGCCTGTGGATGTCCTTGCCCTGCCACTGTGTCAGGTCTCTGCCGAGGGTAGGTCCCTCCATACAGAAGCCCTTCAGTGAGTACCTGGAGGCCCAGAGGAGTAAACTCCACCACCACACCGGAGAAGGCACCCCGGCGGTAAGAGCACTACTACCATCATCCATCCTTTCTATGTCGAGACAAAGCATGTGATTTTATTGATTGGCAAGATAATACAAATTGTAATGTGTTAGTGTCAAAAGAGTAATATTCCTCTGTATGCATGTCTCTCTGCAGAGTGAGAACTGGCTGTCGTGGGTCTTTGAGAAAGTGGTTCTGGTCATGGTCTGTTACTTTATCTTCTCTATCATCAACTCCATGGCTCAGAGCTACGCTAAGCGACGACAACGGAGTCAGCAGCAGCGGTACTCTGAGGAGAAAACCAAGTGACGAGACTCACCAACAGACCGTGCTGAGTCCTTCAGCTCTGTTTCACAAACTAACCTCGCCCTCTTCCATTCTTAAGAGGCTGAACTGGCACTATTCTGTGTTTGCTTACAGATGTATGTGCTGTTTGTTCCTCTTATGGTTTTGTAGTTTCCCCTCATTTGTGTTTAGTGGGTGATTTTAATAATATAATGATAGGATATGAGCAGTGAAGCAGCAGTTGGATGTCAACTGTTTTGCTGGCAGCTATACCAGCTTCGATGCCTTATGCAAGGTGGAGGGTCCTACTTCCATTGAACACAGTTCTTAATCACGACTTGATTTGTACATTTTTCACTGTATGGATGGACTATGCTGATATGATGCTAAGGATGTTTTCAGGGTTACATTTTTCTTGCGTTTTTGTCCTGTTGATCAGAATTAGGCCATCTGTCATTCGCGTTTCTTGGATTTGTTTGAAATTCAAGTTTGCAATTGGAAATAGCAATATCAAGTCGTCTCAACGTGTTATTGATAGTTTGCACATCCTGGAAATATTTTTGGGGCGGTATGTATGCACATGCATTTAGAATGATCTGGACAATCTAACTTGAACCAAAACAGAACTTACATTACACTCAGCTAACTTGGTGTCATTTTTATTCTGTATATTTACTGAGTCTTTGATCAGAATATATAAAATGCCTAAATCATTTTTCTTGTTTCCATGTCTGAGTTTTTCCATCTATTTTACTCATTGTAGGTCTAACTATGTAAACAGTTGCTCCCATTCTTGTAAGCTTGCCCCATGTTATTGTATAACGCATCTTCTACTGTTGAGTTAATGATGCTTATGCAATCAGACCACCAGGATAGAAAAAATGCTTGAATCTCTCAGAATTAACATCCAAAAGGTAAGTGTCAAGATTCTCCAATAGCAATCCGGATGCTTTTTGAAATTTGTGAAAATGTATTTCAAACAATCTTATGGAAAATATGGAGTTGGTATGTTGTAATTATATATATATATATATATATATATATATATATATATATATATATATATATATATATATATATATATATATATATATATATATATATATATATATATATATCATGGCTTATTGTCCTGTGTGGCAATGAGTTTCCTGAAGCTGGTTTGTATAGACTTGGTCCTGGTTGTTGCAGGTATTGTACTCAATCTCCCATCCTGTCAGATAGCTTATCAGACTGGTGTTGACTGTTTGAATCACATGGCGACAACGGTCTGTAAGCTGTCTGAAGTTCTGGGTATTAACCATCTGAAGAGTGCAGTCTTTTTACCATAGTCAAACTTTCAAGCATGTGTTAATTTCAGTACATTTGATTTGGTCCGTTAGCTAACAAACAACTTCCCAACAGACATTTGTAGGGCGTTGTGGCTGTTGTGAACATTTGTAGGGAATCAGTTGTCTTATCTGAAAAAATCATGCTGTCTTCAATAAATCGCCTTGTTCATATAAAATGTTGTTTTTATACCCCTCAAATGTACATGTCATTCATTCAACAAGACTCCTTTGACCATTATACACATGTACTATATTGTACCATTCTCCTTTCCTTAACATATCACCTCGTTGCAAGTTAATTGGCCTAGGCAGGAATACAATATGATTGCGCTTTGTCTGTAATGCATGTTTTAAAGGCAATGTTCAGAGAACACATTCGCAGTAAACGCTGCATATGATGGCTCTATCGGAAATTATGTTTAAAGTGCATTGTCTAAATCTGCGGTCGGATTGAATCCCAAACAGTGTCTTAGTTGTCCAAAGTTGACTACCTAGAGATTACCTGTTCAGGAAATCTTCCTCCGAGATCCCAAACTTAATGTACAGATGAATGTAGGCCCTGTGGAAGCAGAGACACCACATCAATATGTGGAAACCCAATAACCTGGGAATGAGGCAGTTTAGAACAGTAAAATGCCATAACCAATCTTTTTGCAATGATTGATAATGACTCATCCTGTTGGAAAACAATATAAGTGAGCATTCATGCCTCTTAAAAAAAGGATTTTTACATGATGTGCCTAACCTGGATGCAAACATATTCCAGGCTTTCCACCCCATGTTGTCCAGAGGCCTCAGCAGAGCCTGGCTGTTGCTGACCAGTGTAGGAGACTTATACTTGTTAAACAACAATCCTCAGAGCATTAACATGAATATCTGGACATGGAACAGTAAACACGAAGGAGAAGCTAGCTTATACTATCTATATTGTACAAACATGGCTACACACAAAAAAACTGAATACAGTGTATATGTTTAAACAGCATCAATATACAGTACCAGTCAAAAGTTTGGACATCTGATTCAAGGGTTTTTTATTTGTACTATTTTCTACATTGTAGAATAATAGTGAAGACATCAAAACTATGAAATAACACATGGAACCATGTAGTAACCAAAAAAGTGTTCAACAAATCAAAATATATTTGAAATTCTTCAAAGTAGACACCCTTTGCATTGATGACAGCTTTGCAAACTCTTGGCATTCTCCCAACCAGCTTCACGAAGAATGCTTTTCCAACAGTCTTGAAGGAGTTCCCACATATGCTGAGCACTTGTTGGCTGCTTTTCCTTCACTCTGCGGTCCAACTCATCTCATACCAACTCAACTGGGTTGAGGTCGGGTGATTGTGGAGGCCAGGTCATCTGATGCAGCACTATCACTCTCCTTGGTCAAATAGCCCTTACACAGCCTGACAGTGTCAGCAGCAAAGCACCATCACACCTCCTCTATGCATCACAGTGGGAACCACACATGCGGAGATCATCCGTTCACCTACTCTGCGTCTCACAAAGACACGGCGGGTGGACCCATAAATCTCAAATTTGGACTCATAAGACCAAAGCACAGATTTACACCGGTCTAATGTCCATTGCTTGTGTTTCTTGACCCAAGAAAGAATATTCTACTTATTGGTGTCCTTTAGTAGTAGTTTCTTTGCAGCAATTCAACCATGAAGGCTTGATTCACGCAGATAGCCCTAACCCAAATAGAGCTATCTTCTGTACACCACCCCTACCTTGTCACAACACAACTGATTTGCTCAAATGCATGAAAGAAAGAAATTCCACAAATTACAGTGCCTTGCAAAAGTATTCATCCCCCTGGTGTTTTTCCTATTTTGTTGCATTACAACCTGTAATTTAAATGAATTTACATTTGGATTTCATGTAACGGACATACACAAAATAGTCCAAATTGGTGAAGTGAAATTAAAAAAATGACTTGTTTAAAAAAATGCAAAAAAATGGAAACGTGGTGCATGCATATGTGTTCACCCCCTTTGCTACGAAGCTCCTAAATCAGATCTGGTGCAACCAATTACCTTCAGAAAAGTCACAACATTAGTTAGATTACACACAGGTGGACTTTATTTAAGTGTCACATGATCTGTCACATGATCTCAGTATATTTCCACCTGTTCTGAAAGGCCCCAGAGTCTTCAACACCACCAAGCAAGCGGCACCATGACGACAAAGGAGCTCTCCAAACAAGTCAGGGACAAAGTTGTGGAAAAGTTCAGATCAGGGTGGGGTTATAAAAAAATATCAGAATAAACTTTGAACATCCCACAGAGTACCATTAAATCCATTATTAAAAAATGGAAAGAATATGGCACCACATCAAACCTGCCAAGAGAGGGCCGCCCACCAAAACTCATGGACCAGGCAAGGAGGACATTAATCGGGGAGGCAACAAAGAGACCAAAGATAACCCTGAAGGAGCTGCAAAGCTCCACAGCGGAGATTGGAGTATCTATCCATAGGGCCACTTTAAGCCGTACACTCCACAGAGCTAGACTTTATGGAAAAGGGGCCTGAAAAAAGCCATTGTTTAAAGAAATAATTAAAAAAACACATTTGGTGTTCGCCAAAAGGCATGTGGGAGACTCCCCAAACATATGGAAGAAGGTACTCTGGTCAGATGAGACAAAAATGAGCTTTTTGGCCATCAAGGAAAGCGCTATGTCTGGCGCAAACCTCTCATCACCCCGAGAACACCATGGTGGCAGCTAATGTTGGCTAACTGTCTTGCTAGGTTCAGTTTGTTTTGTGGTGATGTCTGTCATTGTGAGATTTGTTTATTATTCTTCACATCAGCACCATTGGCTATGTATTTGACTGCAATTGCATATATCAAACTAGTTAGCAACTAGTCATAGTGTACCTTGTTTGTTTACAACTTAATGCTTGGCTAGTTATGGCTAACTTTTTAGATCAACAATATCATGAGTCAGCCTATGATTATGTCTACAGCATTGTTTTCTTCAGTGAGCATTCCTATTGCCAATGCTGTCAGCTACAACTCACAAATCTACTGAGTTTCTCACTTCCTTATTGTAGTATTATGTGGTACTCCCTTATGGATAGAACTTTAAGCAGGGTACCCAGATAAGTGTACATAATATCAACTATAGGCTACTAGTTATTTAAAAAAAATGTATTTCACCTTTATTTAACCAGGTAGGCCAGTTGAGAACAAGTTCTCATTTACAACTGCGACCTGGCCAAGATGAAGCAAAGCAGTGCGACAAAAACAACAATACAGAGTTACACATGGGATAAACAAACGTACAGTCAATAACACAAATGAAAAATCTATGTACAGTGTGTGCAAATGTAGTAAGATTAGGGAGGTAAGGCAATAAATAGGCCATAGAGGTGAAATAATTACAATGTAGCATTAACACTGGAGTGATAGATGTGCAGATGATGATGTGCAAGTTGAGATACTGGCGTGCAAAGGAGCAAAGAAAAAATAACAATATGGGGATGAGGTAGTTGGGTGTGCTATTTACAGATGGGCTGTGTACAAGTACAGTGATCGGTAAGCTGCTCTGACAGCTGATGCTTAAAGTTAGAGAGGGGGATATGGGTCTCCAGCTTCAGTGATTTTTGCAATTCGTTCCAGTCATTGGCAGCAGAGAACTGGAAGGAAAGGCAGCCAAAGGAGGTGTTGGCTTTGGGGATGACCAGTGAAATACACCTGCTGGAGCGTGTGCTACGGGTGGGTGTTGCTATGGTGACCAGTGAGCTGACATAAGGCGGGGCTTTACCTAGCAAAGACTTGTAGATGACCTGGAGTCAGTGGGTTTGGCAACGAATATGTAGAGAGGGCCAGCCAACGAGAGCATACAGGTCGCAGTGGTGGATACTATATGGGGCTTTGGTGACAAAACGGATAGCATTGTGATAGACTGCATCCAATTTGCTGAGTAGAGTGTTGGAGGCATTTTGTAAATGACACCGCCGAAGTCAAGGATCGGTAGGATAGTCAGTTTTACGAGGGTATGTTTGGCAGCATGAGTGAAGGAGGCTTTGTTGAGAAATTGGAAGCCGATTCTAGATTTAATTTTGAATGGGAGATGCTTAATGTGAGTCTGGAAGGAGAGTTTACAGTCTAACCAGACACCTAGGTATTTGCAATTGTCCACATATTCTAAGTCAGAACCGTCCAGAGTAGTGATGCTAGTCGGGCGTGCAAGTGCGGGCAGCGATCGGTTGAAGAGCATGCATTTAGTTTTACTTGCATGTAAGAGCAGTTGGAGGCCACGGAAGGAGAGTTGTATGGCATTGAAGCTTATCTGGAGGTTAGTTAACACAGTCTCCAAAGAAGGGCCAGAGGTATACTGAATGGTGTCGTCTGCATAGAGGTGGATCAGAGAATCACCAGCAGCAAGAGCGACATCACTGATGTATACAGAGAAAAGAGTCGGCCCAAGAATTGAACCCTGTGGCACCCCCATAAAGACTGCCAGAGGTCTGGACAACAGGCCCTCCGATTTGACACACTGAACTCTGTCTAGAGAAGTAGTTGGTGAACCAGGCGAGGCAGTCATTTGAGAAACCAAGGCTGTTGAGTCTGCCGATAAGAATGTGGTGATTGACAGAGTCGAAAGCCTTGGCCAGGTCGATGAATACAGCTGCACAGAATTTCACACTTATGAATTTCATAGTTAGCCAATGCTTCCCCATGGTGTTCAAAACTAGTACAGCACTCATTTCTGACCAATGCACTATGACTACATAGCACTTTTTATTTTTTATTTGAATTAAACAGTAACATGCAAAACGCAGTAAGCATTTGATGTAGGTGTTGGAGCAGGCCTGGCCAGGTGAACACGCTGTAAGCCATGGAGGAGCTGGACACCTGGGGAATGTTGCAGAAGCTGAGCAGCTTGTACTCTGGGTGACACACCAGGCCGCTCATCAGTTCAAATGGAAACACAGTGCACAGTGTGTGATATGCAACTTCAAGACTTTGACACACTGGTTTATTTGTTGCAGTAGTGTTGATGCTCAGTGCTCACCTATGGGGTTTCTATTGTAGACACCGTGGAAGTCACCAGTGAGTGCAGGCTGCAGAACACTCCCTAGCTGGTGGGCGATTACTTTGTTGATGTCACTGAATGATATGTCTTTGATGTTCATGAGCTGGGTACAGATATTGTGCACTGTGTGAACGAGGATGGCATCAGAGGTGTGACAGCGTGAGCAGAGTTGTAGTTCTGGACAATCACCTTCAAAGGAAAACCCAAAACAGCAGTTAGTGAAAACTGGTCATCCAAAGAGTACTGATGATGATGTTGTTTCTGGCTTCCGAAATGATATTATTGTAACCGTGTCATTTCTTTGTCAACTAGCTATCTTAAGAGGAATGCACTAATTGTAAGTCGCTCTGGATAAGAATGTCTGCTAAATGACTAAAATGTAAAAATAAAATATTACTTTCTTAGTCCATAGGAAATATGTCTGTATTGTAAAACATAAATAGTAGGCCTTTATCTGCCAGATCTGTGATGTTTTCCAGGTGCTGAAGCAAGCCTCTTGCCTTTCCAGTGCCATATGGCCATGTCAGGTGGTTGAGGATGAAGGAGTTTGGGTAGGCGTCCCGGAGACACTGAGTGGCGTATGTGCCCACCCCTGACCCTGTGCCCCCTGCCACACGGTCATAGCGCTCCACCTCTCTCCTCACGATGTCCACCACCACCTCCTCATGACGTGGTCCATGGACACAGTATCTCCACGCAAAGAAATGAAAACACAGTGTGTCATATCGGCGCGTCACTTGGTTGGTTGTGTGGTGCGCATGCTCTGTTTAGTAGCCGGTTATGGCGCCGGCGATGTGTGTTTGTCCATGAGGCGGATGAGCGCGAGCTATTCTCACCGACTGAACCTGAACGAAAGCATTGATGGCGGGTGTATTCGACATCGATTTGGATCAGCCGGAGGAAAATGTCTCCGACGATGAGCTCGAGGAGGTAATTTTCTCGATTCTGTCGGGTGTTGTTGCACGGGTGTTCGATGTAATTGCTGATAGCCATGCTAGCTAGCTATAGGCCCGTCGTCTTGGTTTGTTGCCAGTGCTTTAGGCCCAATTTTGACAACGCTACACGCTAGCCTTCTAACATTAGCTAGCCACAGATCAGCCAGTTAACACTCATGAGCTGTCACTTGTTCTCAGCTGTTGGGAGATAGTTGTTATACAATTAATATATTAGCATACTTTATACGAATATGGAATATTATATTTTCAAGCTTGCTAGACAGTCAATGTGCAGCAAAGGCAAGCGTGCTTTGGTTGCTGTCGTGCAACAGTTTATTTTGGTACTTCTGCAGTTTGGAACAATATGGACTGGAGGTCCTTATGTGGACACATGCAAATCCCAGTTCGGACAAGATTTAATGATGGGTTATAGTGGACATGCGTTGTTATGATAGACCTATCTATTAACTATTTGTGATAGCTAGCTAGTAAATTGGCTGTATTGGGCTATGTTTACATGGTATGAACTAACTCTATTCATGCTCTGACAGTTAGCTACCAAGAATTACAATTTTATCATAAACATTTCGTACTCTATTGAACATCTCATGTTGGCAAGGATTTTGGCCTACACTAAAAATCACGTTACATGTTTTTTGGGTGTAAAATGTTTACCTCCATAAATATTTGTAAACATAACAAAATAAATGTACGTTTGGTGTCAATTCCAAGGCTGTCGAGATACAAAAAAAAGCAGTCTACAGCAAGATCCTCTATCCAGGGTTCTGAAATAAATGTAACCAAAACAGATTTGAATTTAACCATCTTTCACATGATGGTATACTCTCGCATGTTGGTCTATGTTGAGTTAATGTTTTAGCTAACATTGCATTGATTTCAGTTTATGTCCTTGCGTCTAAGATTGAACACTTTTAAAAAATAATATAATCAACATTCCTGTTGAATCTAATGAGGTGCTACTGCTGTTCTATGTCTTTGCAGTGATTTCAGTTATAAAGCAGATTTATTTTTGCAATGTTCTAATTTACATTTTCTGTCATAGGCTCAGATCAACGATTTCATGGACCAGTGCAGCGGCTTTGAATTGTAAGTGTTGACCCTTAGCATTATGAATGCCTGGTAGATGAAATAATTATGTTGAGTGGTCACAGTAATTGTACCGTGCTTCGGTCAGTGTATTGTGAGCGTATAGTTACATTACTTCTTTCCCCAGCAATATGGACGACTGTGAGAAGATTGAGATATCTGAGGACAACGTCAACCAAGGAAAAGAGAACATCAGGCCGGAGTGTTTTGAGCTGCTGCGGGTGCTGGGAAAGGGTGGCTATGGAAAGGTGCTGTTCCCCCTGAGAGCCATTAAAATGCATCCTCTTATTCAAATGTTTATTCATTGGCTTTTATGAAGTTTTATTTAAATTCCATGTCAAACTTGTCATTATTTGGCCTGGCCCATTGTGTTGAACCGGTTCTTCCCTTCTTCTTTTTTAGGTTTTTCAAGTTCGAAAAGTTGCTGGAGCAGCATCGGGGAAGATATTTGCCATGAAGGTTTTAAAGAAGGTACCTAAAAATAATATTCAAAGACACATTTATTTACAATTAGTTCATAATTGGCAGCAGGCATATTCATCAAGTCTCTCAATTTTGTCTCAAACTTAGTAAATATGACAAATAAACATTGTTTTGTGTTGCTTCTTTGCAAATATTGTCTTTCCTTGAAGCCTGTGCTTTTGCTTGATCAGTAAAATGGACTTTAATGACAGATGCGGTCACATACCACTTCATCAAGATTTGTCTCCCAAGCTATGCTGCAAAAATTCCCTGAAAAGCCAATTGTTTAATTTTGAACAGAAATGTTCTAAGCAACACTGAATTCAATGTTAGCACATTCTTGACAGTGGTGGCTTGTCTAGAACTGATAATGAAATGTATTTTATCATGCGGCTTTTGAAATGGCAGACTAGCGGTATTAGCATGACTAATGGTCATAAATGTTTTGGGGCCTTGCAGGCTATGATTGTACGCAATGCTAAGGACACTGCCCACACCAAGGCAGAGAGGAACATCCTGGAGGAAGTGAAGCATCCTTTCATCGTGGATCTCATCTACGCCTTCCAGACGGGGGGCAAGCTGTACCTCATCCTGGAGTACCTCAGCGGTCAGTAAATCAGGGGTCACACAGGCAGTTACATCGAACGACCTATTCACCCAAAGATGAACAACCATCCATTCTTTCCACACTCTTCCTGTTGCTCAAGAGTTGCTGGGGAGTCCGACTGAATCTCTTTACACATTAGCAGTCCCAGTCATGCAGATGGTTTCTCTTATTCTGACACCAAAGGAGGGTTTCACAAAAAATATGATTCAAATCATCTGAATTTGTTGTTTCACACAGGACGTTGGCCTTTGCATGATTTACATGAACACTTAATGGGCCTCCTCTGCTCATTGCATCAAACCATAATGTATGTAATAGTGCCTACATCCTGTCCACCATCCCTTCCTGTCTGTGCTCCTCTAGAGTTACAGAGAAGAATGCACACTATGGTATGTGAAAGTCAGTCAGTCAGGATTTAAAATTAAATGGGTGAAAGAGTTAATTTGGTGTAGTCTCCCCACAACTATTTTGTGCAACACTACAATTATTATTTTTCTTTTTTTATGTCTTTCAGTTTTAATTAATGTTGTTGTACTTTTCAGGTGGAGAGCTGTTTATGCAACTGGAAAGAGAGGGGATTTTTATGGAAGACACAGCCTGGTGAGTAGAGATGACTAAAGGCAATGTAGTCATACCAGTCTAAGTTTTCTTACATCCACTGTACTAAGACACATTTGGAATAACCTACAGTATGTTAGTTGGTGAAAGGGAAAATGCTATTTACAAAAGCAGTAAACTTAAGATTAGGTTACCAGGTGTTGGCTGTGTCTGGCACAGAAAATAATTTAGTAAAAATCAGTTGTGTGTGTGTGTACAATGTAAATGTGGTTTCTTATCTGCAGCTTTTACCTGGCAGAAATTTCTATGGCTCTGGGTCATCTGCACCAGAAAGGCATCATCTATAGAGACCTGAAGCCTGAAAACATCATGCTTAACAACCAAGGTAATGCTGGGCAAGGACGTCACAACAGATGTCCTGAGTTGCAATCATGTGCACTGCAAGTCAGACAATGTTTGATGCTACATTAGCTGTAAATGCATCCACATTTGTGCATTTATATGCACTTCATGTTAGACATTAGAGCTGGGAATTGCCATGGACCTCATGAGACGATATTATCACAATAGTTAGCTGCTGATAGTATATTTATTGCGATTTTCACAATTGTATATGTATTACGATTCGATACTGCGATTTGATGTTCCAAAAATATTGCTCACTGTAAGTTTGCTGCAGGTACAGCTGACTAGCGCTGCTAATGCTACCTACCGTAGCAAACAAATATAAATTGATTATTGGAGTCAAATATTGGTATAATATTGTCCAAAATGTAATTGATATGTAACTATCAATTTTTCCCCCATATCACTATTACACAACATTATTGTTATTTTTTTACTGCTGTTTAATTACTTGTTACTTTTATCTCTCATTCTTATCCATATTTTTTTTAACTGCACTGTCGGTTAGGGGCTCGTAAGTAAGCATTTCACTGTAAGGTGAAATGTTGTATACCTGTTGTATTCAACGCATGTGACTAATAACATTTGATTTGATTTATTCCGCAGGAAATGTAATTTACAAAATGTTCTGCATATCCACCTCAAAGTGAAATTGGCTGTAGTGTTTCTGTATTGTGTTTTTTTCCAGGCCATGTGAAACTGACTGACTTTGGACTGTGTAAAGAGTCCATTCACGGCGGCACAGTCACCCATACTTTCTGTGGCACCATAGAGTACATGTAAGTCACACTTTGTAAAATACACACCACCTGTTGTTCATGTAAATCTGTTGAAAGTTGTGCTATTTTTATCTATTTACTGCCTCAGTCTTTCATGAAAAGAAGTGTAAAAAAACTTGTTGTGTCAGGGCTCCAGAGATCCTGATGAGAAGTGGACACAACAGAGCAGTGGACTGGTGGAGTCTTGGAGCGCTTATGTACGACATGCTGACTGGAGCGGTTAGTGACAAATTTCTTTCATAGACTTCTGTTTATAATGACGTAGTAATACAACAACTTCTGTTACAATCAATCGGTGTTGACTAGGGGTGTTGCAGTGCCCGTATTACTGCCACAATGGCGGTCCCGAGTCATGAAGGCAGTCAAATTCCATGTGAGCGTTTAGTCACGGTGATTAGGCTTCTCCAAGCTCTTATGCTGCTGATGGTCATTAGTAGCCTACCAAACTTGCTCTCTGCCTGGTACTCAGCACTCTATTGTCCCTCTAATCACTCTGATTGTGTGAGGAAACAGAGTGATGGCCTCTATCAAAAAGAGCTTTCTATAGACTAGGCCTACTATATTTATTTCTCAACTTTCCTAATATTAAGCACATTGTTTATCTTTACCACAGGAGTATAGCCTACCTGGCTATTTAAGTGCATAGATGACATTTATTTTTTCCTGCTGCCAAAGTTCTGAGACAGGTGCATGATAATGGTCCATTCTAAATCAAAACAAATGTCACATATACTATTTAGAATATGTAAAGGCAAGATGAAATCAGAATAGTCTGATGGGTGATGATATTAGCATGTCACTTGTGAATGCTATATTTTTTTGCAACTTTTTGTAATCATATTTGCATACCTCATGTAGCCTACCCGAAAGGCCTATATGTTTTGATAAGGTGTGTATCACAACTGAAGTGGCCAAATAACTTATTAAAATGAAGCACATTAATCTGCTTAACAAGGCGTTTAGAGCCTAACTGGCATACATAAACAGCACGTGAGTTTCAAGTTTGGGGAAGATAATTTTCACCATATAAATGCTCCTTTTTAATAAAAGCATTACATGTATAATCGCATTTGCGGTCACTTTTTAATAATGGTGTTTTCCCGCTAAAGGAACATTCGCGCTTATAGCCTACTGCCATGTGCGCATTGCTGCGCTTATAATGTGAAGAAATAGCCTTATAGATTATCAACATTTTAAGCTGAACGTTCTGTTGGTCATTCACATTGTGAAAACATTTTTTTTTTTGATGCTAGTGGTTGTATAAATTTGGGATCTATCCCATCCCACAACTGTCCCAGACTATGTTCGGAATATTTCTTTCTCACACAGAAGGTCAAGTTGACCAATAGCGTAGGTACATTTTTGTGCTATGGGGGATAGTAGATCGACATAGGCTAGTGCTTTTGCTGTTTGTTAGGCCTACTCATCTTGTTAGCTGACAAAGTAAATGTGGAAAGTTATTCCATTATCTTCAATTTACACCTCTGAATTGGATAAGGACGCGTGCAGTTGCATCCCTGGTGTCTGTCTTCACTTGTAGCCTGTGAGAAAGACGTGATTGAGAGGCGCTTCGGATTGAGCAGCACTAAGGTAGAAGGGAACAAGGCAGCACTCCGGGCCGCAAAAGGCATGGAATTTTTGGGGGTGCATTACAGCCACAAAGGGGATGCCGCCGTGAAATTCGAGTCATTATCAAGTGCTTGTCAAACTGTGAATGAGAGACTATTGGAGTTTGTACAGCCTGCGCAAAAAAACTAAGTTGAGCTTATGCCTTTCAAGTTACTTTAAAAAAAATCAGCATTACTAGTCTCATCATGCAGCCTTATAATATATTAAAAATCAAAACATATAGCCCAATGTTTGTATAACAACTAAAGTTACATTAATAACTCAATAACTCTAACTCTAAATTAAGCATACCTATTTATTAAGCAGTACCTATTTATTTGTTAATAACCTCTCTGGGATATGTGGGACGCTAGTGTCCCACCTCGCCAACAGCCAGTGAAATTGCTGGGCGCCAAATTCAAACAACAGAAATGTCATATTACAATTCCTCAAACATACAAGTATTATACACCATTTTAAAGATGAGCTTCTTGTTAATCCAGCCACAGTGTCTGATTTCAAAAAGGCTTTATGGCAAAAGCACACCATGAGATTATGTTAGGTCAGCGCCTAGCCACAGAAAACCATATAGCCATTTTCCAACCAAGGAGAGGTGTCAGGAATAGCGTTAAAATTAATCACTTACCTTTGATCTTCACCTGATGGCACTCCCAGGTCTCCATGTTAGACAATAAATGTTTGTTTTGTTCGATAAAGTTAATCTTTATGTCCAAATACCTCCTTTTTGTTCGAGTTAGTCCAGTAATCCAAATGCACAAGGCACGCTCACAAAGTCCAGACGAAAAGTCAAAAAAGTTCCATTATAGTAAGTAGAAACATGTCAAACGATGTATATAATCAATCTTTAGGATGTATTTATCATAAATCTTCAATAATATTCCAACCGGACAATTCCTTTGTCTTTGGAAAGGAAAGGAAAGGGAACGGGGTGCGCGCTCACGGCCGCGCACGATAAACAATTCAAGGCTTTCAGCCAGACCCCTGGTTCAAACAGCTCTTATTCGCTCCCCTTTCACAGTAGAAGCCTGAAATGTTCTAAAGACTGTTGACGTCTAGTGGAAGCCTTAGGAAGTGCAATCTGACCCCATAGACACAGTATATTGGATAGGCAATCGCTTAAAAAAACTACAAACCTCAGATTTCCCACTTCCTTGTTGGATGTTTCTCAGGTTTTTGCCTGCCATATGAGTTCTGTTATACTCATAGACATTTTTTTTAACAGTTTTGGAAACTTTAGTGTTTTCTATCCAAATCCACTAATTATATGCATATTCTAGCTTCTGGGCCTGAGTAGCAGGCAGTTTACTCTGGGCACCTTATTCATCCAAGCTACTCAATACTGCCCCCCGTTCCCAAAGAAGTTAACCGCTCAACACAGAATAGCTGCGTGTGCAAATCTTTTGGATAAAATATTTAGATTTTATACAGCTTATAAAATAATGCCACAGAATTGTAAGCAAATCTTGTTTACTGAATGAACTAGTGTAGCCCATAGCCACATCAGGACCTAACATCAAATTTTATTAGTCACATTCGCTGAAAACAGGTGTAGACCTTACAGTGAAATGCTTACTTACGAGCCCCTAACCAACAATGCAGTAAAAAAAAAATATAAGAAATAAAAGTAACAAGTAATTAAAGAGCAGCAGTAAAATAACAATAGCGAGACTATATTCCGGGGTGTACGGTACGAGTCAATGTGCAGGGGCACCGGTTAGTTGAGATAATATGTACAGTGGCTTGCAAAAGTATTCACCCCCGTTGGCATTTTTCCTATTTTGTTGCCTTACGACCTGGAATTAAAATAGATTTTTGGGTGGGGGTTTGTATCATTTGATTTACACAACTTGCCTACCACTTTGAAGATGCAAAATAATTTTTTGATTGTGAAACAAACAAGAAATTAGGCAAAAAAACAAAACTTGAACATGCATAACTATTCACCCCCCCAAAGTCAATACTTTGTAGAGCCACCTTTGCAGCAATTACAGCTGCAAGTCTCCTGGGGTATGTCTCTATAAGCTTGGCACATCTAGCCACTGGGATTTTTGCCCATTCCTCAAGGCAAAACTGCTCCAGCTCCTTCAATTTGGATCGGTTCCGCTGGTGTACAGCAATGTTTAAGTCATACCACAGATCCTCAATTGGATTGAGGTCTGAGCTTTGACTAGGCCATTCCATGACATTTTAAATGTTTCCCCTTAAACCACTCGAGTGTTGCTTTAGCAGTATGCTTAGGGTCATTGTCCTGCTGGAAGGTGAACCTCGTCCCAGTCTCAAATCTCTGGAAGACTGAAACAGGTTTCCCTAAAGAATTTCCCTGTATTTAGTGCCATCCTTCATTCCTTCAATTCTGACCAGTTTTCCAGTACCTGCTTATGGAAAAACATCCCCACAGCATGATGCTGCCACAATAATGTTCTCGGGGTGATGAGAGGTGTTGGGTTTGCACCAGACATAGCGTTTTCTTTGATGGCCAAAAAGCTCAATTTTAGTCTCATCTGACCAGAGTACCTTCTTTCATATGTTTGGGGAGACTCCCACAAGCAAACGTGTTTGCTTATTTTTTTTCATCAAGCAATGGCTTTTTTCTGGCTAAACTTTTTCGTAAAGCCCAGCTCAGTGGAGTGTATGGCTTAAAGTGGTCCTATGGACAGATACTCCAATCTCCGCTGTGGAGCTTTGCAGCGCCTTCATGGTTATCTTTGGTCTCTTTGTTGCCTCTCTGATTAATGCCCTCTTTGCCTGGTCTGTGAGTTTTGGTGGGGGGTCCTCTCTTGGCAGGTTTGTGGTGCCGTATTCTTTCCATTTTAATAATGGATTTAATGGCGCTCCGTGGGATGTTCAAAGTTTCGGATATTTTTATATAACCCAACCCTGATTTGTACTTCTCCACAATATTGTCCCTGACCTGTTTGGAGAGCTCCTTGGTCTTCATGGTGCCGCTTGCTTGGTGGTGCCCCTTGCTTGGTGGTGTTGAAGACTGGGGCCTTTCAGAACGGTGTGTATGTACTGAGAATATGTGATGGATCATGTGACACTTAGATTGCACACAAGTGGACTTTATTTAACTAATTGTGTGACTTCTGAAGGTAATTGGTTGCTCCAGATCTTATTTAGGGTCTTCATAGCAAAGGGGGTGAATACATATGCACGCATCACTTTAGCTTTTTTTTTTTTGAATTTTTTTGAAACAAGTTCTTTTTTTCAATTCACTTCACCAATTTGGACTATTTTGTGTATGTCCATTACATAAAGTCCAAATAAAAATCTGTTTAAATTACAGGTTGAATTGCAACAAAATAGGAAAAATGCCAAGGGGGATGAATACTTTTTCAAGGCACTGTAGGTAGAGTTATTAAAGTGACTATCCATAGATAACAACAGAGAGTAGCGGTTGCGTAAAAGGGAGTGGGGGGGTGCAATGCAAATCGTCTGGGTAGCCATTTGATTAGATGTTGAGGAGTCTTATGGCTTGGGGGTAGAAGCTGTTTAAAAGCCTCTTGGATCTTTGCTACCGCCATGAGGTAGAAGAGGAAACAGTCTATGACGAGGGTGGCTGGAGTCTTTGACAATTTCTAGGGCCTTCCTCTGACCGCCTGATATAGAGGTCCTGGATGGCAGGAAGCCAGTGATGTACTGGGCCCCAGTGATGTACTGGGCAGTACGCACTGCCCTCTGTTTTGCCTTGCGGTAAGAGGCCGAGCAGTTGCCATACCAGGCAGTGATGCAACCAGTCAGGATGCTCTTGATGGTGCAGCTGTATAATCTTTTTGAGGATCTGAAGACCCATGCCAAATCCTTTGTCTCCTGGGGGGGGGGGGGGGGCACACATGCTCGAAGTACACATCCTGGTAATCCGTCTGGCCCTGCGGCCTTGTGAATGTTGACCTGTTTAAAGGTCTTACTCCCATAGTCAGTCTTCCTGAACAGCTGGTGCTCTCATGCATGTTTCAGTGCTATTTGCCTCGAAGCAAGCAAAGAAGTAGTTTAGCTCGTCTGGTAGGCTCGTGTCACTAGGAAGCTCTCGGCTGTGCTTCCCTTTGTAGTCTAATGGTTGGCAAGCCCTGCCACATCCGACGAGCGTCAGAGCCGGCGTAATACGATTCGATCTTAGTCCTGTATTGACGCTTTGCCTGTTTGTTTGTTCGTTGGAGGGCATAGAAGGATTTTTTTCTACGTTTCTGAGTTAGAGTCCCGCTCCTTGAAAGCGGGCCTGTTCACGGGAAAGCAGTATGTCATTCACGTTGGACTCATTAAAGGAAAAAAGCATTGTGCCAGTCCGTGGTGAGTAATCGCAGTTCTGATGTCCAGAAGTTTTTTTCTGTCATAAGAGACGGTAGCAGCAACATTGTGTACAAAATAAGTTTAAACAACGCAAAGAAACTATCAAAAAAACACAATTGGTTTGGAATACGTTAAATGTCATCCTTGTTCTCCGGCGCCATCTTGTCAACGTAAGGACAACTCAGAGTATGCTATTATTTTCTGAAATAGACATTTTCTTCATGTCATGCTTCTTTAGACCTGTCTAAAATAAATGTTTTTTGTGAAGGTATTACATAGATTTATTAGACTTTAAAATGTAGATGTACCAATGGTCTGCATCAGTGGCTTGTGTGGAAGCCAGGAGATGCTAAATGTGTTCATGTTAATTAATGGTTAATTACTGTCATACCAACAGTTATTTGCTTGACAATCACCGGCTGACGACATTTCGTGACTGCCACAGCCCTAGTGTTGACCCAAGTTATTTTATTTTTCAAATGTAGCCACCCTTCACTGGTGAAAACAGGAAGAAGACCATTGACAAAATCTTAAAATGCAAGCTGAACCTCCCACCCTACCTCACACAAGAAGCCAGAGATCTCCTGAAAAGGGTGACTATTTGTTTAACATATCTGACCTTTTTTATTTACATTTTGGTTATCACATATGTATTTATACTTGTTCTTGTTTTTCAGCTTCTGAAGAGAAATGCCTCGTCAAGACTTGGAGCAGGGGCTGGAGATGCTACAGAGGTGCAGGTGAGAACAAGAGAAGGAGTGAAACATTTTTGGCTGGATTGACTTGATGCTGCCAAGACAAATATAACCTCAACCTTGAGTTTGAGGTTCTACCCCATTCTGGCAAGCAACACTTTGTCTTAAGCCTCTGATCACAATACAACAAAAGATGACCCTAAATAGAAGTGTTCAAAAGTGAGAGGGGACAGGGTATTGAAATTAAAATGCTATTGTTGTAAAATTTTGTTTGCTAAGGCTCATCCCTTCTTCCGACACATTAACTGGGAAGAGCTCCTGGCCAGGAAAGTGGAGGCTCCATTCAAACCTTTCCTGGTAAGCTGAAGAAGAGCTTCCATTTGTTTTAAACAACCTTTCTAGCTCTCAAAGGCGTTAGACTCTGTAACATAACTGATCTCTTGTATCCATAGCAATCTGCTGAAGATGTGAGCCAGTTTGACTCCAAGTTCACCAGCCAGACACCAGTAGACAGCCCAGACGACTCTACACTTAGTGAAAGCGCCAACCAAGCCTTTCTGGTAAGACTGCTACATATCTTGTTAGAGATTACATGTTTTTATTTTTTACAGCTATTTATTTTGTAACATACACATTACACTTTTTTTTACATAGCAAGAATAAAGTAATTTGATATACATTACATCTAGATAGTACTTATACATCATGTTTTCAGTCATAACTATTATAGAACATGAGCTTTTAAACCCACCCCTCAGCTACTCTCAGTCCATCCCACCTATCTCCATAAACCGCCCTCTTATGTTTTCCATATGCCATATATTTTTCAGCTGTGCTGTGATGTTTCACATAAATTCGGAACCTGTCTAATCGCGTAGTACATGTTTGTGTTAATTTTGCTCATAAGACAAAATCATGATTTGACAGAATTCACCTTAATTTCTCCTTATACCTTGGTAGGCAGTGCTGGTGACAGTAACCCCTCTGTCATTGCTCCTGCAGGGCTTTACTTATGTTGCTCCATCAGTACTGGAAAATGTAAAGGAAAAGTTCTCATTCGAGCCAAAAATCCGCTCACCCCGACGGTTTTTGGGGAGCCCAAGAACACCAGTCAGGTATTCTGTCATTTCAGCCTCTTCGGCTGTTCCTACATATCTTGTACAACATTGAGTATGCCACATCACCACATAGTCAGGGTATGTCCCCTATTCCTTTTCAGCCCTCTCAAGTTCTCTGCCGGTGACGTGTGGCCCCGGGGCCCATTGATGCCCGGCGGATCCTCTCTATGTCTCCAGTCGCCACAGGAGCAGGTCATGTATGTGTCAACCCCAGAACAGATGGATGTGCAGGCCAGCTCTGAGGCCTCAGCCCCCCTGCCCATCCGCCAGCCTACGGGGGCCAACCTGTCCCAGTTCAAACAACAGGCCTACCCCGTCATGGCCAAGAGGCCCGAGCATTTACGCATGAACCTATGACCAGCAGCTCATCTTAGAGGATTTTTTTTCTTTGTTGATAATTATTCTTTATTTTTTAAGATAAGGACACTAGGGACAATGAAACTCTAAATTTCACTTCTACACACACACCATCACTACCTGAAGTCTCCCCAAGGCTGTAACCTCCAGTGTGCTGCAGCTGAGCTCGGCAGACTAGGCCACTCCCTCAGGTCCCCTTGACCTCTGCAGCCTGACCCCTAACAGGACTGGACCAGCGGGACGGGGCATCACAATGGATATTTAACTTTCTTTTATTACCCCATCCTACCACAAAAAAAGGAATGAGATAAAACGTATCAAATGTGACCCGTCACAATTCACACTAACGTGCAGTATATATAACATCTTCCAAAGTCCTTCATGTTAGATGATTGACTGCTGATGAGGAATGAATTGCTTCCACTGAACACTTGGGAGATTTGACAGTATTTCTTGAAGGTTGCTTCCTGGCTCAGGATGAAATCATAAAAATTATTGTTAATTGAAAACATATATGATTGGGAGGGGTATCAATAAGTTGAGGTTCTGAACATAGCTTTATGTCTTAAGTATTTTACAAAAGGGATGCATCTACTGTGCTATATCAATGATGGATCAATTCATGAGGGCCTCAATAAAAATACATGTTTACTTTTTACATTTTGAATTACTAACTGAATGTGGACTTTTGGTTATTACATTTGTATTCTTGTACTGATAGAGAAGAGAATTTTGTTGGGTAAGAACTAAATGAGTACATGCATATCCTCTATAATATTAAACAATATGCACCACACTAAAATGAATAACTCTGTCATAGTGTATTTTTAATTGTTGGGAAGGTACCATTTGCTTAGTGGGACTAGAATTACTGTGACAAAGTCCAAGGACTATGAACTACACTACCGGTCAAAAGTTTTAGGACCTACTCATTCAAGGGTTATTCTTTATTTTGACTATTTTCTACTTTGCAGAATAATAGTGAAGACATCAAAACTATGAAATAACACATATGGAATCATGTAGTAACCAAGAAAGTGTTAAAACAAATCCAACTATTTCAGATTCTTCAAAGTAGCGCCCTTTCCCTTGATAGCTTTGCACACTCTTGGCATTCTCTTAACCAGCTTCACATGGAATGCTTTTCCAACAGTCTTGAAGGAATTCCCACATGCTGAGCACTTAGCTGCTTTTCCTTCACTCTGCGGTCCGACGCATCCCAAACCATCTCAATTATGTTGAGGTCGGGTCATTGTGGAGGCCAGGTCATCTGAGGAAGCACACCATCACTCTCCTTTGTAAAATAGCCCTTACGCAGCCTGGAGGTGTGTTGGGTCATTGTCCTGTTGAAAAACAAATGGTAGTCCCACTAAGCCCAAACAGATGGGATGGCGTAATGACTGCAGAATGCTCTGGTAGCCATGCTGGTTGAGTGTGCCTTGAATTCTAAATAAATCATCGACAGTGTCACCAACAAAGCACCCCCACACTATAACACCTCCATGCTTTACGGTGGGAAATACACATGCGGAGGTCATCCGTTACCCCACACCTTGTCTCACAAAGACACGGCGGTTGGAACCAAAAATCTCACGTTTGGACTCCAGACTAAAGGACAAATTTCCACCAGTTTAATGTCCATTGCTCGTGTTTCTTGGCCCAAGTAAGTCTCTACTCGTTATTGGTGTCCTTTAGTAGTGGTTTCTTTGCAACAATTTGACCATGAAGGCCTGATTCACACAGTCTCCTCTGAACAGTTGATGTTGAGACGTCTGTTACTTGAACTCAGAAGCATTTATTTAGGCTGCAATTTCTGAGGCTGGTAACTCGAATGAACTTATCCTCTGGAGCAGAGGTAACTCTGGGTCTTCCAGTCCTGTGGCGGTCCACATGAGAGCCAGTTTTATCATAGCGCTTGATGGTTTCTGAGACTGCACTTAAAGAAACTTTCAGTTCTTGAAATGTTCCATATTGACTGAACTTCATGTTTTAAAGTAATGATGAACTGTCATTTCTCTTTACTTATTTGAGCTGTTCTTGCCATAATATGGACTTGGTCTTTTACCAAATAGGGCTATCTTCAGTATACTCTTTTTTTTTTTACTTGAATGAGTAGGTGTTCTAAAACTTTTGACCGGTAGTGTAGACTTTAAAAAGTGTTAAACCTCATCTGGTTTGTATACTGCCTAGATTAAATTTTGCTGCGTGGCCAACCTTGGCATAAAGTAAATATGGCCAGTTCAAGTAACTCAGCATTCCAGCCAGTTGTACCAGCTCTCCTTGAATAATATTTGCCAGTGTCAACAACCTCATGTATGAATTATTTGACGTACACTTCGCTGTGGAAGAGGATGTCTTCTATGCTACTATCCCCTCTAAACCAGCAGTAACCAGTCTGAGAGCCAGACTGGGTGGCTGCTGCCAATTTCCTTAAAAATAAATGTATCTTACTGGTGCTACTGCCACATGGTGATAAGTGGTACTGCATGACTAGGTGCACTTGTTTGGATTTTGCAAAATAAAAACAGTGATACAGACACTTTTGATATGAGACTCATAATGAACCATATGATATTTTGTGAAATGAATCAATTTTATCTTTTGCTTTTTCAAACATATTGAAGATTTTATGAGATTTTATTAGATGAAAAGTGGATGTATTGATTTTCTGGTTGGTATTTGAATTCCCATGCCGACTAGGTGAAAAACTATTGTCTGTGCCCTTGAGCAACCCTAATTGCAGCGATAAGTCGCTGTGGATAAGAGCAGTAGTGGAAAAAGTACCCAATTGTCATACTTGAGTAAAAGTATAGATACCCTAATAGAAAGTTACTCAAGTAAAAGTGAAAGTATCAAAAGTAAATGTAATTGCTCAAATATAGTTAGGTATCAAAAGTAAATGTAATTGCTCATATATACTTAAGTGTCAAAAGTAGAAGTAAAATCATTTCAAATTCCTTATATTAAGCAAAGCAGACGGTACCATTTTCTTGTTTAGAAAATGTACAGATAGACAGGGTCACACTCCAACACTCAGACATTATTTACAAAAGATGCATTTGTGTTTAGTGAGTCCGCCAGACCATAGGCAGTAGCGATGACCTCTTGATAAGTGTGTCAATTTCACAATTTCCCTGTCCTGCTAAGCATTCAAAATTGAACGAGTACTTTGGGTTGTCAAGGAAAATGTATAGAGTAAAAAGTACAATATTTTCTTCAGGAATGTAGTGAAGTAAAAGTTGTCAAAATATAAATAGTAAATTACAGATACCCAAAAAAACTACATAAGTAGCACTTTAAAGTATTTTGACTTAAGTACTTTACTCCACTGGATAAGAGCATCTGATAAATGACTTAAATGTAAAGGGATAGTTCATCCAAACTACAAAATGGCACATTGGTGTTCATACCCTGTAAGCAATCTATGGACAAGGTATGAGAGCAATTCATTTTTTTTGTTTCGTTTCCCTGGCACTGATTCTATGATAAAGTTTTAGCATTTGTGGCACAAATCCCATTCAAGCCATAGGAACGATTTTTAGCGTTTTTCACACATCAAGCCAAATTTCTGTCAGGGCTCCCCCATGCAGTTATGTGTATGTTTGAGATATAATTCCCATTCATTAACCTCTATTTACCTTTTGCTCTACCTTATGTCATATTACCTTCTGAAAAATAACATGAGAAAGCTTTCACAAATTCAAACATTTAGTTCATATGTGCCCAGTTATGGTGACGTGTTGGGCTTTTTTTGCAGGAGACCTATGTGTCTTGAGGAGGGTTACCTGGGCCAGGGGAGGGTGACCATGTTCAGGGGAGGAGGGTTACCATGTTCAGGTGCAGCCTCAGGACTGCCTTGGGCCAGGATGAGAGGTTAAGTTTTTACTATTTCCATTAAGGACAGAGCATTAGTGTTTCCCTGTTGGACAGACAAACTCAAGGTCAGCATTCTCATCGCATTCTCCCAAGTATTCCTTATCTCACCTTCCCATATATTTCCCATATATTCTTGTAGGCAGCAGCACCCATATCTAGGATGCACACAAAATTGATGTAGAAATAGCCACTGTATGTTATTGATAGTAGTAGGTGTTATTTATAAAACAGATTTCTATTGTATCTATATATCTATCCCTTCTAGGTATACAGTACAAGGGTATACCTAGAAATGTTTCATCTAATATATATATATATTTTAATTGCCAGGGAAAACTCCAAAAGGCTTGCTATAATGGCAGCTAATAATACAATGCCGTTGTTATAGATTATAGCTGACTGGAGCCTGAAAGCGTGTTGATCATTATAGGCTGAGATTTGCCTGATACAAAGATCTCGCTGGTTTGATCAGTAAACTCAGCTACGAGCCATCAGTTATAGTTTGACCCCCCCCCCCCCCCCCCTTTTTTTTTCCAGTTACCACACATTGGCCAATGGGAGTTGGGAGGCAGAGTTGTCCTCCTGGCCGCCATTAAAGAATTCAATCCATGAATTCAAATGGAAACCTGCAGGACCCGAGAATCAGTGAACGCAAATGCTTAAGCTTACTGGACATTTACATCATGATTTCAGTATTTGAGTGAAAGTTTTTGTAGTTTTATCGGATTCCGGCGACTATGGGGAATAGAAGGGTGGTGTTAGCGAACTGTTTTATTTAGTCTGACTTGGCTATGTTGGCTAGCGAAACTCAGGAGGAGGGGAGAGTTTCTTTGCTCTGAAATTGTTTAAGATTACTAGTAGATCACTTTATGGTGAGGTTGTGGTATGGTTCGTGTATATATTTTATTAAACATATTGTGTAGTAAAGTAAGAAAACGGACTCGGAAGTGGGGTTGATGAATTTGTTAGCGTAGAAAGCTACCTAGTTGTGTTAGCTGGCTATCAAGACAGCGATATTGTTTAGCTAGCTAAAGCTAGCGTAGTGGCTAGCCATCATCAACCGGTTGTATAAATAACTAGCCAGTTAGCATCTTAGTTTTATGGGGTATTTGACTAAATACTCTATCCAGATTAAATAGCTTAACTTAGCTGAATATTGCTCTTATCTGTAACTGAGACTATGGATTGTTCAACCACTCTGTGAGGATGAGTTCATGTTTTGTACCAAACGGGGCCAGTTTGGAGGACTGCCACTCCAACCTATTTTGCCTGGTAAGTGATTAAACTCGCTGTTAGCATGCTAACGTTAGCTAGCTCAAACTGAGGCCAGAAAGCCATTTTGGCTAGCCAGTCAGCAAGCTAAACCGCTTGACTACAGCTGACTGTGGAGGCGTCAAGGCCTGTTCTAGATTGCTGGCTAATGCAATTTTGCAAGTGTGCTAGCTAATTTAGCTAGCTTACATTAATATTGGTTGATATGTTAGTTTATAGCAATTGAAGTTCACCATATTCAACAACAAAAATACTTAGTTACTTGTATCATGTCGCTCAGTAGCTAGCTAATTTAGCTAATGTTGGCTAACTGGCTTGCTAGGTTCAGTTTCTTTTGTGATGTCTGTCATTGTGAGATTTGTTTATTACTCTTCACATCAGCACAATTGGCTATGTATTTGACTGCAATTACATATATCCAACTAGTTAGCAACTAGTCATACCTTGTACCTTGTTTGTTTACAACTTGATGCTTGGCTAGGTAGCTAGCTAGTTATGGCTAACTTTTTAGGCCAACAATATCATGAGTCAGCCTATGATTATGTCTACAGCATTGTTTTCTTCAGTGAGCATTCCTATTGCCAATGCTGTCAACTACAACTCACGAATCTACTGAGTTTCTCACTTCCTCATTGTAGTATTATGTGGTACTCCCTTATGGATAGAACTTTAAGCAGGGTACCCAGATAAGTGTACATAATATCAACTATAGGCTACTAGTTATTTAAAAAAAAAGATATATTTCACCTTTATTTAACCAGGTAGGCCAGTTGAGAACAAGTTCTCATTTCCAAATGCAACCTAGCCAAGATAAAGCAAAGCAGTGTGACAAAAACAACAAATAGTTTTAGTGATTCTGAAACTGTATATTTTATTGAAACTAGGATATAAGAAATATCTTGCCATTTTTTGAATTGGTACTATATTATTTTTCTGGCAAATGTGTTGCATAGCATTCAAAGGTATTCTAGGTAATATCCATTGGCACTAAATACTTTGATAGAAAGGGATTTCCCACCCTTTGAACCCTGAAGACTAATGAGTTGGAAGGTTAGGTTGCACAGAAGGAGCAGGTGCATTCCTTTACATTTTGTATTTGGAGGTGCTTCACACTGATTGGATAGTGCAGCTGTTAAAGTTGTCAGGCTACTACTGTACTGCTTTGCATTCAGCGGGCTTGCAGCCTCTCTCTGGGCCAATCCCAAATGGACCCTATGCACTTTTGGAGATCTGAAAGGATTTGGTTGGTATAAGCAATATGGTGAAACTTCCACCTAGCCTATCAGATGGCAACGTGGAGCTAGTACCAAATTCTTTGCACCTGTCAAATCCTCTCAAATCTCTACAAGTGCACAGGGTGTAGTGTTCATTTGGGATTGGGCCTCTGTCTCAGCTCTCGTTTCTCACCCTGTCCCCCAGGCTGACCTGACTGGGATAAAATGGCGACGTTTTGTGTGGCAGGGGCCCACATCCTCGCCCATCCTGTTCCCCGTGACGGAGGAGGACCCCATCCTGTGCAGCTTCAGCCGGTGCCTGGCGGCCGATGTGCTAAGCGTGTGGCGAAGGCACCACACCCCGGGTCGCCGCGAGCTCTGGCTCTTCTGGTGGGGGGATGACCCCAGCTTCGCCGAGCTCATCCACCACGAGCTGTCAAGTAAGGGCTAGCCTCTGCCACAGGAAGGGTTGCTTGTTGCTCACATGGCATTGGAGTTAGGATGAACTCTCAGTTGACACTTGGGAGAGGGGCTGCAAGTGCTATGCAAATGGGGAAAGACACTGCTCGGTTGAGGACCCACAGTAGTCCACAGCCTGACACACTTCAATGACTGCCTGCATCTTTCATTACCAAAAGATGCAAGTAGTTTACATGTTGGGCCTACAGTTTTGAGTTCTGCCTGTTGTTGGAAGTGGGTTTGCACATCACGATACCAGTGATATGAACACATAAATCATATCTTCCATCAGCTTTTTCATTGGGGTCGCAGCTCCTGTTAAAGTAGTTCGCTTTACCCTGTAGAGAGCTAAGGGGCTGCCTGGTGGCTAGATCTTATAGGCCTTGCCACTGACAAAGCAAAACCAAAAAATAATCTTCATGATGATGTGGGTGGTGACACTTTGGTTCTTGAATGTCAAATATCTTGAATGTGAGACCGCTTGACTTCTGTTTTTGAGTGGAGTTTCCCTTTAACTTATTATTTACATGGTTGCATAATGTGTTGAGTTTTATTGTAAACATTGGCAGATGGTCAAAAATTCCCATCCTATCTTTTTTCTGAAGTGTTTGAACCCATGGCAAAAAGTGACACCACCAATTCTTGAGTTCTTGTTTACAGTTGTGATGTTGATGGAGCATTCAGCAGGTATCTGACTGTCTTTTCTCTCTTCCTGGCTCAGGTGAGGAGGACGGCGAGTGGGAGAGTGGCTTGTCCTATGAGTGCCGCACACTCCTGTTCAAAGCTGTCCATAACCTGTTGGAGCGTTGCCTCATGAACCGCAGCTTTGTCCGTATTGGCAAGTGGTTTGTCAAGCCCTACGAGAAGGATGAGAAGCCCATCAATAAGAGGTAAAAGTCCCCATAATAACCCTCTTCTGTAAACAGTCCATTGATATCTTCATCAGTATTGCAGAGTGCTCTGTTGACTGTTTCTGGTAAATGTATACAGCAGGTCAACTAGTCATCCTGATCAGTGTACTTCCTTATTGATTTTAGAAATGTATTGCACTGGATTAAAACGTCTGCCAAGAAAAGTAAATTGGTTGGATACAAATGTAGGCCTACAGTAAATTGAGTGGATGCCAATCAAAGTTGTTAATGACATGCCTAGTGTGAAATTCAGCCATTTCTTAGTGTGATAGTTTTCCTCTTACTTGATGTTCGGGCATATGCTTTCTAACACAGGCCATAGAATTGTAGACACTTTGTCATTTACTCCCTATCTGACACTTTTGTCCCTTATGATTTATTCTTGAAAGAAACCCTGAGGTAAATTGTGTAGATGGATTCATTGAAATCCACCTAGGACACTGCTCTTCAAAGGTAGCATATGTTTAGTTCATGTCCGCTTCAGTATTCTTTTCTGTTAATAGCCCGGCTGGATTACTTGGATGTCTAGAGTTTCCTGTTTCTGTTGTCCGTAGAGTATTTGTCAGTACAGGTGAATGTATACTTGTTCACGTGAGTCAGCCTGCACAGATTATCTGATCGATTTCCAAAAAAACTACTACCCTGCCATTAAATTAATTTGGAAAGATTAGGAAATCTATGCCAGTTTTAGGCTGAACAAGCAGCAGATTGTTTTGTTCTGCTACTGATCGTAGACATGCATACTGTATTAATTCTTGCCCGTTATGCGCGAGCATGCTTCCGTTTGGCTAGGCCAACCGAACAAGTGTGCTCGCATACTCCCTTAAAGACCTTCGCTTGAAAATCTAGAAAAAAACGTCAATAGTACTGTTTGTCCATTTTGAGACGACGTAGCCAGTTCAAAATTGTCAGAATTAATCTAAGAACTCAATAAATCCGTCATTAATTTTGACGCTTTTGCAGAGATAATTTTTGTCACCCAATTTTACATCGAAGATGTTTAGTGCAGTATTTGTCAATGTAAAAATGTGCATAAAAATGAGTAGTCTCTCCATGAATGGCAACATAATTTATTGAAGAATCGCTACTCTTGACCAATCACAGATGAAGGGGCAAAGACTTCGGCTACTGACTTAGGTTTGCTTCGAGAAAAAATGTGTGCCCGAATGGTTCTTTAAGGGGAATGACATCACCGTTTTGGCTTCCCCCTGCACTTGAATGGGGCCTGGGGGAATCCTGGAGTGTCCTGATGAGCTAATTTGAGCCCTGTCTGTTTTGCCTGCCCTAGTAATTCAAGCAGTTCTGCTGTTTTAAGCATTTCTGTTTTGCTCTGTTAATTTCAGAGCCCCCACTCCACACACACGGGGGAGTGAGATAGAATTGAGGGGATTGCAATGCATGTTCACTGGGGTGTTAAGGTGTCACGATGTGTTTACGGGTGTGAAGTGTTTGAGAAATGGCCCCTTGGCCTCCATCGTTCTGGATGAAGACATCTACAAGTGGGTGTTGAAGCAGACCAGTGCCTGCTTGGACTTGGTGAAAATGAGAGTGGGTGGGGGTGTGAGTGAGATCCAGCGGTCTCACTGTCGCCTGTACTCTCTGTCTGGTAAACAGGGCTGTCTTTGGAACATGCTGAGTCTGCACTGTGGTTTTACACCAACCATGTCAACAGGAACTGTTTTGATATGTTTAGCCGCTTGGCTGTGCAGCACTCGTGAGGAAATAAAGCCTTGTTGTTTAACATTTCAATTCCATGAGTATATTTTTAACTAGGCCTATTTAAGGAAAGTTGGTGTTTTGGAGGAGCACTTTTAACTGAAACTAAAATTATCTTCTGTCTTGTCCATGCTGGTTGAAGGCCAGGGCTCAGGCCTCACTGATCATTTTCCTCACAGAAAGCAGGCATTGGCACCTGGAGGTAGATTTTAATGACATAGATGTGCACAACAAATACGTGAGGAATGTTGTTGCCACTCTGGTCCTCACTCCCTTCCCTGCTCTCCTTTTCTCTCAACCCTCACACCCATCCTCTGACCCATTCATGGACAATGAGCTTTTTCTGTGGTGCAGACATGGTCCTGTCGCTCTAGGAACAGACCAACAGCCTGTCATAAAGTCTTCGGTTTATATGTGACTGGTGTATTTCTGGTATGTTAAGACTATTATCCTTTCAGCAAAGTAATGTAGCTGCTATCTATGTGACATAGACTGTAAAAGTTTTGATTGTAAAGATTTGTTTGAAAATGGTAACCCTGTCAGGTGCCTTCTCATGCCAACATTCCCATCTTTGATTCAACCTTGTAGCAAATCAAGATTTGTTTAATGACTTGACTGGAAAGATTTCTGCCATTGTAATCCTTGACGGGCTGCCTAAGTCCAATGTAAATTAATTACAGGTTGAGATGAAAATCGCTTTGTGTAAACTTAAGCGACTAAAACCAGAGAGAAGGTATGTAGAAAAGATAATAGACCTACAGTGCCTTCGGAAAGTATTCAGACCCCTTGACTTGTTCCACATTTTGTTTGGCTACAGCCTTATTCTAAAATTGATTAAATAAAAGCAATTCCTCTTCAATCCACACACTACCCCATAATGACAAAGTTAAAAACAGGTTTTTAGACATTTTCGCTAATTTAATAACAATAATAAAGAACATTTGCAGAAGTTTTCAGACCCTTTATTCGGTACTTTGTTGAAGCACTGTTGGCAGTGATTACAGTCTACAATCTTCTTGGGTATGACACTACAAGCTTGGCACACCTGTATTTGGGGAGTTTTCCCATTCTCTGCCGATCCTCTCAAGCTCTGTCAGGTTGGATGGGGAGCATCGCTACACAGCTATTTACAGCTCTCTTCAGAGATGCTCGGTCGGGTTCAAGTCCGGGCTCTGGCAGGGCCACTCAAGGACTTTCAGAGACTTGGCCGAAGCCACTCCTGCGTTGTCTTGGCTATGTGCTCAGGGTTGTTGTCCTGTTGGAAGGTGAACCTTCACCCCAGTCAGGTCCTGAGGGCTCTGGAGCAGGTTTACATTGAGGATCTCTCTGAACTTGGATCCGTTCATCTTTCACTCGATCCTGACGAGTATTTCAGTCCCTGCTGCTGAAAAACATTCTCACAGCATGATGCTGCCTCCATGCTTCACCATAGGGATGGTGCCAGGTTTCCTCCAGACGTGACGCTTGGCATTCAGGCCAAAGAGTTCAGTCTTGGTTTAAGTCAGACCAGAGAATCTTGTTTCTCATGGTCTGAGAGTCTTTAGGTGCCTTGTGGCAAACTTGAAGTGGGCTGTCATGTGCCTTTTACTGAGGAGTGGCTTTTGCCTGGCCACTCTACCATAAAGGCCTGATTGGTGGAGTGCTGCAGAGATGATTGTCTTTCTGGAAGTTTCTCCCATCTCCACAGAGGAACTATAGAGGTCTGTCAGAGTGAACATCGGGTTGCTGGTCACCTCCCTGACCAACGCCCTTCTCCCTCGATTGCTCAGTTTGGCCGGGCGGCCAGCTCTTCGAAGAGTCTTGGTGGTTCCAAACGTCTTCCATTTAAGAATGGAGGCTACTGTGTTCTTGGGGACCTTCAAGGGTCAGAATACTTTACAAAGCGCTATATATATATATATATATATATATATATATATATAATAAGCTTTGTACTACAATCACAAATAAAAGCTTGTCAATCTGGAAGAATTGATCATTCCAAAAACAATGAATTTAGCAGTATTGATTTTGTTTTGAGCATAAGAACACTGCATTAGCCATAGCAAAATGCATATAACTGCAGTAAATTAGCTTTAAAACTGTAACATTTTCTCTTTGCTCCATTGCAGAATATGTAGTATAGCACAAAATTAGCTTTTAAACTTCAAAAAATGATCGAGAATTTCAGCGCCGACCACGCCCATTGCCATACCCCCTGCCACACCCACCACTTAAGCTCATTTTCAATCGAGGAAAAACAAATGGGAATAGTTTTGGTTTAAAAAAAATATATGTGTGTGTGTAGTTTTGGTTTTTAATCACTACGTTTACTGTTAGCTATTCAGTGCACATATAACATGAGTGAGCCTCAGGGAGAAGGGAAGAATGCACAGATTTGTAATAAACCAGTCTATCTTGACTTGCTCGGTCTGTCAAGAAATCATGAATATGGGTCTTTACTCAGCATACAGCAGCAGAGCTTTGTTTACCTTTTAGTTTCGAGCCCCAGCCCTGCTAACATCCTCATAGGACTCTAGATTTGTTTGATGTAGTTTTAATTTGGCTGTAGTATCCTGTCACCTCCCTGTTCAACCCCATTTAATTGCACATTCTTTTGCATTTATGAAACCTGTCATTTGTCCTGGTACCAATTAATACAATTGACAATAAATTATTTAGCTTTGTGTTATTTTTCTGTATCTCATAAGACATTGAATCTTTTGATGTTTCACTCTGATTGTCTAAGGAATATCGTACCGACCATTATATTTCCAGATTTATCTGAGTGACTGTTTTTCCATCCCCTCTGCAGTGAGCACTTGTCGTGTGCGTTCACCTTTTTCCTGCACGGGGACAGTAACGTGTGCACTAGCGTGGAGATTGCCCAGCACCAGCCTGTCCAGAGGCTAGGTGAAGAACATCTGAGCCTGGTACAACAAAATGCCAGCCCCCTGCAAGGTGGGTCTAACCAGTCATGGCCTGGTCACCCAGCCATATCCTGTTGAGACAAGTTGATCTACCTGCCATTGGTTAGATACTAGAATGTCCATAGGTTTATTTTTTTATGTCAAAGGCAATGCAGTAGTATTTATAATTAAAGCATTGTCTTGCTCTCTGCTGTCATAATTAATTTATCTCTAGTCAAGACTCTATTCTGACCTGTGCTGACCTCACACTTCATGTCCCCTCTCTCCCTTCCACAGTCATCTTGAGTCCATACGGTCTGAACGGGACGGTCACGGGCCAGTCCTTCAAGATGTCTGACCACCCCACCCAGAAACTTATTGAGGAGTGGAGGCAGTTCTATCCCATCAGCCCCAGCGCCAAGGAACGCCCCGAGGACAAGATGGAGGATGCAGACTGGGAGGACGACTCACTAGCAGCCGTGGAGGTCCTTGTTGGTAAGATGGGGGTTGTTGCTACAGTTGTGTGTTGTCCAGTGTGGATGTTATTCTAATGGTTAGTATGTGGTATTGCAGTTGTGTGTGTTTTTCTGATGGAGACTCACTGACTAAATGTGTTATGCTGATCTGTTCCAGCTGGAGTGAGGATGGTGTACCCTGCTTGTCTAGTACTGGTTCCCCAGTCAGACCTCCCTGCCCTGGCCCCACAGGGATCAGCCAACCCCTCACCCATCCTGTGTGAGGGCCAGGGGGCCCACAGAGACCCTGCCATGTCCTCTGTCACCCTTACCCCTCCCACATCACCGGAGGAGGCCCAAACAGGTAGCTTTGCCATTTACTAATTAGTCTATTAGGACCACAAAGTGTAGCTGCAAGTGTTGCTGTCTGGGTTCAGTGTCCATCTTTTGAATTATTTAACATTGATGCATTCAAGTTCAATCAATCAAATTTCAACACTTGTCAAGTGCTTATACAGATACTCCACCTAAAACCCCCAAGAGCAAGCAATGCAGATGTAGAAGCACAATGGCTAGCTGATTATTTTGATAAGTAAGTAGTATACACTAATACTGAGTATTATATTAATTTATACTACGGTAGGCCTTATCCTGGATGCTGATTTGGTTCAAACCGCATTTCAGCCGGTGTCTATTCCACAAGTTACCGCTGTCTAAATCTGACGTTGAAATGCCTTTTTACTCTGTTCCATCTGACTGTGCGATCCAGTCTCATTAGCCCAGCCAGACAATTTATATACTAGATCTACACTAAAAACCATCTAGACATTATCTCCCATTTCTTTTAGACTAACATTTGGTTTTCAACTGCGGAGATTTGTATTAACCTTGCTGTCTATCTCTGACATTTGCAACATTGTTTCAATATTGAAATTCGATCTCCCGATGTCGCATAGTAATGAGCGTTTCTGGAGTTGGGACAGACAGGCAGATTTTCTCAGCCAGTCGAAATCATGAATCAGCATAATTTTTTTTGTGTTATACACACACACAAAAATGTAAATCGAAAAATACATAATGCAGCTAGTTTGCTGTCATTCCTGCTTCAGTTTGAAGTGATTGTGTTTGCTGTGTAGTTGGCTATCTCTTCTCAACAGTGGCCTGGCGAGAGAGCCAATGCCAGGTGAAATCGCGCATCATTAACTCATTGTTATGAATGTATCCCCCAAAAAACTGTTTGACGTGACTTTTGGTTGAAGTTGGCTGGCTAGCATGCAAGGGATAAGAACGTTGCCAGCCATCATGGTGTAACCGATGTGAAATGGCTAGCTAGTTAGCGGGGTGCGCGCTAATAGTGTTTCAATCGGTGACGTGAGTCGCTCTGAGACCTTGAAGTAGTTGTTCCCCTTGCTCTGGAAGGGTCGCAGCTTTTGTGGAGCGATGGGTAACGATGCTTCGTGGGAGGCAGTTGATGTGTGCGGAGGGTCCCTGGTTCGAGCCCAGGTTGGGGCGAAGAGAAGGACGGAAGCTAAACTGTTACAATGGCAACGGAACATTTAGAACGAACGCCCGAGTCGCGTTCATAGATTTAGAACAAAAAGACTTAACGACTGGATTGTGTCTCTGGCAACCGAACCGATAGGACGAATGACCAGCCGGCTTGGGTAGCAACCCTAGATTTGTGTCAGGACTACATCTTGTGGAAAGATGACATAAATACATCAAAACAAAGGGGCTTTTTTTGTTGTTTTTTTGATACCCCCCCCCCCCCCCCCCCCTGTTGTTGCAACTCCCGTGTGGACTCGAGGGAGAGGCGAAGGTTGAGAGACATGCGTCCTCCAAAAAACATGGCCCAGCCAAGCTGCACTGCTTCTTGACACACTGCTCGCTTAACCTGGAAGCCAGCCGCACCATTTGTGTCGGAGGAAACACTGTACAGCTGGTGACCCGAAGCCAGCGTGCATGGCTTCGGGTTAGGGGAGGCCAAACCCTCCCCTAACCTGGACGACGCTGTCTTGTGGTCGCGGCTGGCTGCGACACAGCCCTGGATCGAGCCCGCATCTGTAGTGACGCCTTGAGCACTGATCAGTGCCTTAGACCGCTGCACCACTCGGGAGGCCCCAGAATGTTTGAGTGATTATTTAAATATGTTGGTAACCGTTGTATAAAAGTGATAATGCCCTCAAAGCCAGTGTTTGGTGACTATATTGTCACGGTTTGCCGGCCCTCGACTTCTTCGCGGGACTAATACCTGTGCCTATATGCATCTTCCAAACACCGGCTTCTCGGGCATTATCACGTAAGTGTTACTTTCTTTTCCCCTTTAGATTCTCAGGCAGCACAGAGGTGGTTGAAGCTCTGCTCGACAGTGGATGGTTTCAGCTCCAACAGCAGCTGTATCCACGGCAGCAAGATCCCCCGCAGGCTGGCTGCCCAGGTGGTGGAGAGCGTGTGGCAGGAGTGCACTACCAACCGCACCCAGAACAAGTACATACACTACCCGTCACCTCACCCTACTGATTTGTATACTACTGGTCTATTGAAGGAGTCTGCCTGCTGAGCTCTGTTTGTCTGGTTCTTTGTCAGGAGGAAGTTTGCTACATTGACTAACGGCACCTGTGAGGAGGAGGAGGGAGACAAAACAGGAGTGTGGGATTTTGTGGAGTTCTCGCATAGGGCACACTGCAACTGCTCAAGGTACTGTGGATCATGTTTATAACGGTGGGGGGGTTGTTGTAGGCCAGGATTGTCTAACTCAATCACCACACGGGCCATATTGAAATAAATATATAATAATTTACAGGCCAGAAATAGTATGTTTGTTTTTAGAATATAACGCGCATACAACTGCAACCCACACTGGCCTTTTTGTTTTATTGAAAAAATATGCGCCTTTAAAAATTTTGAAATTGACCATGGGGTGCTGTATATAGCAATTTAACATGAAACATAATGCATCATATTTGTCCATCCTATGCTTGCAGATGTGCATTGGCTAATATGCTGCTACCCTAGTAAAACATATATATATATTTTTTTTTTGGGTGGGTTATTCATTGTCAAGCTTTAAAAACCGAAGCCAGACTGCAACATTTTAGTAGCCTAGGAGGACTGCCTGTGTACTTTCCCTCCACTACGTGCTAAAAACGGGACCGCGCCGTTGATGTTGAGTTGATGTGCAAGCACATCGGGCTGTAATTTCATAAAGTAGATGACTCAACTGTTAACTAATTTATACTCGCGTGTGTCCTTCAGTAGTAATTTATACTCTGTGAATCCTTTATCTAATAGCTTTTTGACACGAAGATGTCTGGGAGGAGGTGTGTGTGTGGCAATGCACTGCCTTTGGCGCTCAACAAGTTGGCAGTGCTTGCTGGGACTTGTAGTGCAGCGCGTCGTGTGCGGTATGGAAGCGGGCCAAAATGAATTGACAACCCAAATCATTGTAAAAGCCAGATAGAATTGTGTCATGGGCCAGATCTGGCCTGTGGGCCATATTTTACACGTGTTTTAGGCTGATGGGAATTTTCCCTCATAACTCAACAGAGTCCTTTAGGGCAGTGGTTCCCAAGTTTTTTATTGTGCCGTACCCCTTCAAACATTCAACCTCCAGCTGCGTACCCCCTCTAGCACCAGGGTCAGCGCACTCTCAAATGTTTTTGTTTTTTTTGCCATTATTGTAAGCCTGCCACACACACACTATACGATACATTTATTAAACATAAGAATGAGTGTGAGTTTTTCACAACCCGGCTTGTGGGAAGTGACAAAGAGCTCTTATTAGGACCAGGGCTCAAATAATATTTTAAATGTAATTTTGCTCTTTATTTAGCAATCTTGCATATAAAACTTTATTTGTTCATTGAAAATTGTGAATAACTCAACACAGGTTAATGAGAAGGGTGTGCTTGAAAGGATGCACATACCTCTGCAATGTTGGGTTATATTAGAGAGAGTCTGTCTTAAATCATTTTCCACACACAGTCTGTGCCTGTATTTAGTTTTCATGCTAGTGAGGGCCGGGAATCCACTCTCACATAGGTACGTGGTTGCAAAGAGAATCAGTGTTTTAACAGCGTGTTTTGCCAAGGCAAGTTACTCTGAGCGCAGCCCTATCCAGAAATCTGGCAGTAGCTTCTGATTAAATTCAATTTTCACAGAACCGCTTGTTGCAATTTCGACGAGGCTCTCTTGTTCAGATATCGGTAAGTGGACTGGAGGCAGGGCATGAAAAGGATAACGAATCCAGTTGTCTGTGTCATCTGTTTCGGGAAAGTAGCCGAGTAATTGCGCACCCAACTCACTCAGGTGCTTCGCTACAGTACCTTGCAAAAGTATTCATCCCCCTTGGTGTTTTTCCAATTTTGTTGCATTACATCCTGTAATTTAAAAATATTTGGATTTGGATTTCATGTAATGGACATACACAAAATAGTTGAAATGGGTGAAGTGAAATGAAAAAAATTACTTATTTTAAAAAATTCTTAAAAAAACGGAAAAGTGGTGCATGCATATGTATTCACCCCTTTTGCTATGAAGACCCTAAATAAGATCTGGTGCAACCAATTACCTTCAAAGTCACATAATTAGTTAGTTTGCACACAGGTGGACTTTATTTAAGTGTCACATGATCTGTCACATGATCTCAGTAAAAAATACACCTGTTCTGAAAGGCCCCAGAGTCTGCAACACCACTAAGCAAGGGGCACCACCAAGCAAGTGGCCCTATGAAGACCAATGAGCTCTCCAAACAGGGCAGGGACAAAGTTGTGAAGAAGTACAGCTCAGGGTTGGGTTATAAAAAAATATCAGAATAAACTTTGAACATCCCACGGATCAACATTAAATCCATTATTAAAATATGGAAATAATATGACACCACAAGAAACCTGCTAAGAGAGGGCCACCCACCAAAACTCACGGACCAGGCAAGGAGGGCATTAATCAGAGGGGCATCAAAGAGACCAAAGTATACCACGAAGGAGCTGCAAAGCTCCACAGCAGAGATTGGAAGAAGGTACTCTGGTCAGATGAGACTAAAATTGAGCTTTTCGGCCATCAAAGAAAACACTATGTCTGGTGCAAACCCAACACCTCTCATCACTCCGAGAACACCATCCCCACAGTGAAGCATGTTGGCAGCATCATGCTGTGGGGATGTTTTTCATCGGCAGGGACTGGGGAAACTGGTCAGATTTGAAGGAATGATGGATAGTGCTAAATACAGGGAAATTCTTTAGGGAAACCTGTTTCAGTCTTCCAGAGATTTGAGACTGGGACGGAGGTTCACCTTCCAGCAGGACAATAACCCTAAGCATACTGCTAAAGCAACACTCGAGTGATTTAAGGGGAAACATTCAAATGTCTTGGAATGGCCTAGTCAAAGCCCAGACCTCAATCCAATTGAGAATCTGTGTTATGACTTAAACATTGCTGTACACCAGCGGAACCCATCCAACTTGAAGGAGCTGGAGCAGTTTTGCCTTGAGGAATGGGCAAAAATCCCAGTGGCTAGATGTACCAAGCTTATAGAGACATACCCCAGGAGACTTGCAGCTGTAATTGCTGCAAAGGTGGCTCTACAAAGTATTGACTTTGGGGGGGTGAATAGTTATGCATGCTCAAGTTCAGTTTTTTTGTCTAATTTCTTGTTTGTTTCACAATAAAAAAATATTTTGCATCTTCAAAGTGGTAGGCATGTTGTGTAAATCAAATTGTACAAAATCCCAAAAATCTATTTTAATTCCAGGTCGTAAGGCAACAAAATAGGGAAAATGCCAAGGGGGGTGAATATTTTTGCAAGCCACTGTATATCACATTTGACATTGTCTGTAAGCTTGAGTTCATTTGCACACAAATCATACAAAGATGGAAAGACCTGTGTAAATGTGAATGTTGTCCTTGTTAATGCAGACAGAGAAGAGCTCCAACTTCTTAATCATAGCCTCAATTTTCACTGTAGTGTCCAAAACATATCTCAAGCTGTCAGGCATTCCTTTGGCAGCAAGCGCCTCTCAGTGGATGCTGTAGTGTACCAAAGTGGCGTCAGGAGCAACTGCTTACACGCACGTTACCACTCCACTATGTCTCCCTGTCATGGCTTTTGCGCCATCAGTACAGATACCAACTCATCTTGACCACCAAAGTCCATTTGGTGTCACAAATCTCTCCAGTACTTTAAAAAATAATTTCCAGTGGTTTGCAGAAGAGGTCTTCCTTAATTGACCCCCCATAAACGTAACGGCCATATACTGCATGTTTTTGTTTCTAAGTGTCTGCGCAAGAGTGAAGGTTTCATTGAGTTGTGAGATAGTACCTTTGCACCTATAACACACTGGCTGAGGGAAGGCACTACTCCCAATATAAGTGAACCCCAAATCGATGTAGTTCTCATCGTATTTGCGCCTCTTCGACGTCCCTGTCTGTAAGGTGCTTTCCCGGGTAAGGGGCAAGTAGCTCTTCGGCTGCATCAGATTCACAACTGTCAGTGTCCATGCTAGCTGGGCTAACAACAAATGTAGAATTACTAATGCTAGCATTGGATGTGCTTGTGGAAGCAGAACAACTTGTCGTCGACAGGTGCAGGTGTCGTACTGCTGGTAGCAGTACTGCCAGTAGAGCTGGTATGTGTGTCTATGGATGCGGGCCTTACTTTTATTTTTTTAACCATTCATCCATTTTGGAGCAAACGGAATGAGCAGCAGCTACGTTTGGCTACATACGGACCGTTAGTAGAATTCCCGTGAGAGAGTAATGTTTAATGTGATTGGATGTTAATTATTTGACTTGGCTACCTGTATTTGACATTGTGGTGTTATTTCACTAGATTGTTTAATTTTATTTTTGGCAGTGAAACGAGGCTACGCAAGCGAGGGAAAAAACCTCACCCAAATGTATAGCCCCGTTGGAAAATATAAATGGACTGTTTGAAAATGTAAAAAAAAAATCACATTTTTATTTGGCGTACCACAGTTTGGGAATGCATGCTTTAGGGGATCTGATTTAATCACAGACACCTTGGAAGTGAACATTCAGTAAATTGCTATTCAAATAATTTGTCTCTTTTTACCACAGGCATAAAAACCAGAAGCAACGATCAGGCAGCACCTCAGGAAACCCCCCATCGGTGGGCCAGCCCTCACAGCCTCTGCCCAAACACAAGCTGGGCGAGAAGCTGGAGAAGGGGGAGAAGCAGCAGAAGAGACCCCAGACACCCTTCCACCACCGCAGCTATGTGTTTGAAGAGCAGGCCATGGAGCCCCAGAGGCTGTGTATGAGAACCCAGGATGAGGGCCCCTACCCCAGCCTGCACCACGTGGACACGGCCCCTTCCAAAGCTCCCATGTTGCACACCCACAGGCCCCTCCAAGACCTGGCCGGCTCCCCCCAGCCCCCTCCTCTCAGCCCCCACCCCTGCGAGCGCGGGGAGGAAGACCCTGGGGCCACGAAGAGCTCCTCCACGCCCATCCACCAACACTTCTACCCCCCCTCCTCCGAGCCCTGCCTGCTGCCCCAAAAGACCTCGTCTGACGAGCCCCACCTGGAGCCCCTGCCTCTGCCTTTCCCCCCTGCCTACCCTGATTCCCTGGAACCCACTGTCTATGTGGGATCAGCCATCAACCCCAATGAAGACTCGGCCCACAACCCCTGGAAGTACTTCAACCTGCCACGGAAGAAGACCTCAGACTTCTTCACACCACTGTTGCCTGTGGACAAACTACAGGATGACTCCGGGGAAGGAGGGCAGGAGAACATTGTCTCTGTCACAGAGTGAGTACACTACCCCTCCTCTCTTTCAACATGTAATGATAAACCTTATTATAAGCACCAAGGTGATGAGTGGCTATGATAGATATTTGGTTTCTCCCACTCTCTCTCTGTGTACCTCCACTTGGAGCTGATCATCTATGTAACATTGTCTCCTCTCAGATTGATGTCTGGCTCTGGAAGGCCTCTGAAGGTGTCTGAAGACCTGGTGAGGACCTACACCCAGAGGAGGAACAGCCACCTGGCGGCTGCCATGGCTGACGAGGACCAGGAGGAGGAGCCAGACCCCTACGCCTTCGTGGAGGGAGACGAGGAGTTCATTTTCACTGACAAGAAGGACAAACCTGGCTCGGACAGAGAGACCAGCAAGAGACACAAGGTGAGTATCAAACATGAGTTTCTAATAATTAATTCCATAGTTATCCATATACACTTTTCCTAATCTTAGCTAATGTGGTTGGATTTGTTAGTTCAGTGACATGTGAATACTATGCCTTTGCTTATGGGATGATGTAGCACAGTGGTTCCCAACCTTTTTTTCTTACTGTACCACCAACTGAATTTTGCTTTGCCCGTAGTACCCCTGAAGTACTCCCTCGTGCATTTTACCAGTAAGCTTATGGTCTCATGAGTCTTCTCAAGTACCCCCCAGGGGTCTTAGTACCCCTGGTTGGGAACCACTGATGTAGCAGATGCCAAGAGAATAACACGTTTTATGCTGGTGTTTGTTTCTCTTAGGGTGACGATGGCAGTGGGACCTCGGCAGATGGTGAGCATTTCCTTCTTGTTGAAGACTTTGTTTTAATCACTCCTGTAAAACTATAAAAGATTGGAATGTCAATAAAATCATCATCCAGAGTGGTTACTGAGGGGACTTCCTTTGTTGTCTGTCTTTCTCTCTCTGTGTGTGTGTGTGCAGATGGTCAGGGTGCAGCTGGTGGAAAGCCTGTACCCTCCACCAGCCTCATCCATGAGACAGACTTGGCTGTGTCAATCAACGACCTGGACAACCTCTTCAACTCAGACGAAGATGAGCTAGCGGTCAGTAGAGTATACAGTGCCTCCATAAAGTATTCATACCCTTTGACTTAATCCACATTTTGTTGTGCTACAGCCTGAATTCAAAATAGATTCAATACAAAGTCTCGCCCATCTACACACACTACCCCATACTGACAAAGTTAAAACATGTTTTTAGAGATTTTAGCAAATATATTGAAAATGAAATGCACTCCTTTGCTATGACAGTCCAAATTGAGCTCAGGCGCATCAAATTTCCTTTGATCATCCTTGATGTTACTACAACTTGATTGGAGTCCACCTATGGTTAATTCAGTTGATTTAGAAAGAAACACACCTGTCTATATAAGGTCCCACAGTTGACAGTGTATGTAAGAACCGATACTACACAATTAAGTTGAATCAACTGTCAGTAGATGTCTGAGAGAGAATTGTGATTAGGCAAGGGTATAAAATAATTTCTAGAGTGTTGAGAAATAGGAACTACCCAGACTCTGGATAGAGCTGGCTGTCTGACCAAACTGAGCAACCCGGCAAGAAGTACCTTGGTCAGGGAGGTGACCAAGAACCCAATGAACACTCTGACAGAACTACAAAGTTCCTTGGCTGAGATCGGAGAATCTGTCAGAAGGACATCGGTCGCTACAGTCTATACAGCCTTTCAGCAATCTGGGCTTTATGGGAGAGTGGCCAGACAGAAGTCACTCCTGAGGAAAAAGGCACATGACAGCACAACTGGAATTTGCAGAAAGGCATGTGAAAGACTGAGCATAAGGCAAAATATAATGTGGTCTGATGAAGCAAAACATTTACTATTTTGCCTGAATGCAAAGCGCTATGTCTGGAGAAAACCAAGCACTGCTCATCACCCATCTAACACCATCCCTACTGTGAAGCATGGTGGTGTCAGCATCATGCTATGGGGATGCTTTTCAGCGGCAGGGACTGGAGGACTAAGGATAGAGGGGGGGAATATGAATGGAGCCAAATACAGGTAAATCCTTGATAAGAACCTGCTTTATTGTGCAAACAACCTTAGACTGTGGCAAAGATTTACCTTCCAACGGGACAACGACTCCAAGCATACAGCCAAAGCAAGGCTGGATTGGCTTCAGAACAAGAATGTGAAAGTCCTTGAGTTGCCCAGCCAAAGCCCAGACTTGAATCTCATTGAAAATCTGTGGAATGACTTGAAGATTGCTGTCCACTGCTGCTCCCCATCTAACTTAACAGAGCTTGAGAAAATCTGCAAGGAAGAATGGGAGAAAATCCCCCAATCCAGACGTGCAAAGCGGATACAGGCATACCCATGACGACTCAAAGCTGTAATCACCGCCAAAGGTGCTTCTACAAAGTATTGACTCTGGGGTGTGAATCTTATTTAAATGAGATTTACAAAAAAATTTCAAAACATTTCTTCACTTTCATGGGGAATTGTGTGTAGATGGGTGGGAAAAATATTTTATCCATTTTTGAATTCGGGCTGTAACAACAATGTGGAATAAGTTAAGAGGTATGAATACTTACTGAAAGCACTGTAGTTCTCATCTACATGGGGGGGACATTGTTTGGGTTGCATATCCTTTTGTCTGTTTCCATATCTCCCGTTGATACTTTGCTAACAGAATATTGTGTAAAGTCTTAGAAAATATCTCTACATGTTTTGATCAAAGCCTGTTTAAAACATTCTGAATGTTCTGTCCCCAGCAGCCTGGATCCAGGAGAGCAGGAGTTCATGGAGACAAGTTTGGCAGTAAGGAACACAAAACATCAAATCTGGACCCTCTGTCCTGCATAAGTATGTTCCCTTTCTCCAATTCCTTCCCTAAAGTTCCTCTTTAGGTCATCACTGTATCATACATTAATTTACCAAACAATAGGGTGATTCCTCCGTTCACCTTCCTGTCCCCAGGCTCAGCTGACCTGCACAAGATGTTCCCCACCCCTCCCTCCCTGGAGCAGCACATCATGGGCTACTCCCCCATGAACACTGGGGGGAAGGACTACGGTGGCCTGGAGGCCGGGGTTGGCCTCACTCTGCTGGATGGGAGCCAGTTTAGCAGCCACTACAAGATGGAGGTGGAGGAAGGCTTCTGCAGCCCCAAGCCCTCTGAGATCAAGGTAATTTAAAGGCCCAATGCAGCCATTTTCATCTCGATATCAAATCTTTTCTGGGTGATAATTAAGTACCTTACTGTTATTGTTTTCAATTAGTGGTCAAAAATCTAATCAAATTTTGTTTGTCACATGCGCTGAATACAACAGCTGTAGACATTACAGTGAAATGCAGTTATCATCTATGGGCTAGGTGGGACGTGACCGTCCCACCTGCGGGACACACTATTCAACAGCCAGTGAAATAGCATGGAGCGAAATACAAAACAGCAAAAATCTCATAATTTTATTTTCTCAAACAATCAACTATTTTACACCATTTTAAAGATAAGAGACTCGTTAATCTAACCACATTGTCCGATTTCAAAAAGGCTTTACGGCGAAAGCATAAAATTAGATTATGTTAGGACATAAACTTCACAAGAAAATCCACACAGCCATTTTCCAAGCAAAGACATGCATCACAAAAAACAAAAGTACAGCTAAAATATTCACTAACCTTTGATCTTTATCAGATGGCACTCGTAGGACTTCATGTTATAAATACATGTATGTTTTGCTCGATAAAGTTCGTATTTATATCCAAAAACAGCATTTTACATTGGCACGTGATGTTCAGAAAATGTATTCACACCAAAACTTCAATTTACAAAAATACTCATCATAAACGTTGATAAAATTTACAACAGTTATTGAAAGAATTATAGATACACTACTCCTTGAAGCAACTGCTTTGTCAGATTTCAAAATAACTTTACGAGGAAAGCACATTGTTCAATATTCTGAGTACATAGCTCAGCCATCGACGCAAGCTATACAGCTACCCGCCAAGTTCTGGCATCAACAAAACTCTGAATTAGTATTATAAATATTCTCTTTGCGGATCTTTGTCAGAATGCACTCCGAGGACTCCTACTTCCACAAGAAATGTTAGTTTTGTTCGAAATACTCCATATTTATGTCCAAATACCTCCGTTTTGTTCGTGCGTTCAGATCACTATCCAAAGGCATAACGCGCGAGCGCAGTACCAGAGACAAAGTCAAATGGTTCCATTACCGTTCGTAGAAACATGTCAAACGTTGTTTACAATCAATCCTTAGGGTATTTTTAACATAAAACGTCAATAATATTCCAACCGGACAATAGCGTATTCATTCCAGGAGAAAAAGAATGAACGGTGCGCTCGCAGGATCGCGCATACCCAAGCCCTTTGTCCATAGGCAGTCCACTCATTGACTGAGCTACTATTCTCTGCCCAGTAACAGGAGAAGGATGAAAAACAATTCTAAAGGCTGTTGACAGCCAATGGAAGCCTTAGGAAGTGCAACGTGACCCCACAGACACTGTAGTTTCGATAGGGATTCAAAAGAATAACTACAATTCTCAGATTTCCCACTTCCTGGTTGGATTTTTCTCAGGTTTTTGCCTGCCATATGAGTTCTGTTATACTCAGACATCATTCAAACAGTTTTAGAAACTTCAGTGTGTTCTATCCAAATCTACTAATAATATGCAAATATTTGACTCTGGGCCCGAGTATTAGGCAGTTTACTCTGGGCACGCTTTTCATCCAAAATCGAAAATACTGCCCCCTATACCCTAAAAAGTTTTAAAAAATTACTAAAAAAGTAAGATAAAAATATCATAAATAAAGAGCAGCAGTAAATTAACAATAGCAGGGCTATATACAGTGGGTACCGGTACAAGGTCAATGTGCGGGGTACCAGTGTCGAGGTAATATGTACATGTAGAGTTATTAAAGTGACCATGCATAGATAATAACAGAGTAGCTGCAGTGTAGAAGATGGGGGGAGCAATGCAAATAGTCTTTGTGTCCATTTGATTAGATGTTCAGGAGTCTTATGGCTTGGGGGTAGAAGCTGTTTAGAAGACCCTTGGTTCCAAGACTTGGCGCTCCGGTACTGCTTGCTGTGCGGTAGCAGAGAGAACAGTCTATGGCTAAGGTGGCTGGAGTCTTTGACAATTTTTAGGTCCTTCCTCTGACACTGCCTGGTATAGAGGTCCTGGATGGCAGGAAGCTTGGCCCCAGTGGTGTACTGGGCCGTACGCACTACCCTCTGTAGTGCCTTGTGGTCGGAGGCTGAGCAGTTGCCATACCAGGCAGTGATGCAACCAGTCAGGATGCTCTCGATGGTGCAGCTGTAAAATCTTTTGAGGATCTGAGGGCCCATGCCACATCTTTTCAGTCTCCTGAGGGGGAATAGGTTTTGTCGTGCCCTCTTCACGACTGTCTTGGTGTGCTTGGACCATGTTAGTTTGTTGGTGATATGAGAACAAGTTGAGAACTTGAAGCTCTCAACCTGCTCCACTACAGCCCCGTCGATGAGAATGGGGGCATGCTCGGTCCTCCTTTTCCTGTCGTCCACAATCCTCTCCTTTTGTCTTGATCACATTGAGGGAGAGGTTGTTGTCCTTGCACCACACGGTCAGGTCTCTGGCCTCCCTATAGGCTGTCTCATCATTGTCGGTGATCAGGCCTACCACTGTTGTCATCGGCAAACCTAATGATGGTGTTGGAGTTGTGCCTGGCCATGCAGTCATGAGTGAACAGAAGGGGACTGAGCACGCACCCTTGAGGGGCCCCTGTGTTGAGGATCAGCGTGGCGGATATGTTGATGTCTACCCTTACCACCTGGGGGCGGCCCGTCAGGAAGTCCAGGATCCAGTTGCAGAGGGAGGTGTTTAGTTCCAGGGTCCTTAGCTTATTGATGAGCTTTGAGGGCACTATGGTGTTGAACACTGAGTTGTAGTCAATGAATAGCATTCTCACATAGGTGTTCCTTTTGTCCAGGTGGGAAAGGGCAGTGTGGAGTGCAGTAGAGATTGCATCATCTGTGGATCTTTTAGGGCGGGGTGCAAATTGGAGTGGGTCTAATGTTTCTGGGATAATGGTGTTGATGTGAGCCATGACCAGCCTTTCAAGGCACTTCATGGCTTCTAAGCAAAGAGCAATTTCTCAAGCAAGGATTTTGTTAGGATTGTCTGGGAGTGGTCAGAGTGTGGGGCCTAATTGGATGAGCATAATGGGAGGGATATGTAACCTGAAAAATAGCCTTTATTGGCAGAGGTTTGAAATGCTCTTTGTTATTGGTCTATTAACTTGATGTCGCCAGGCATGCCAAAACTTCATCCCACCAAAACGGGCAGAATTTCCAGGTGGTCTTTTCAAACAGCTCTTACATTGTCATTTTCACAGTATTATTTTAACCTCGTGTGGAAATATACTGCTCAAAAAAATAAAGGGAACACTTAAACAACACATCCTAGATCTGAATGAAAGAAATAATCTTATTAAATACTTTTTTCTTTACATAGTTGAATGTGCTGACGACAAAATCACACAAAAATAATCAATGGAAATCCAATTTATCAACCCATGGAGGTCTGGATTTGGAGTCACACTCAAAATTAAAGTGGAAAACCACACTACAGGCTCATCCAACTTTGATGTAATGTCCTTAAAACAAGTCAAAATGAGGCTCAGTAGTGTGTGTGGCCTCCACGTGCCTGTATGACCTCCCTACAACGCCTGGGCATGCTCCTGATGAGGTGGCGGATGGTCTCCTGAGGGATCTCCTCCCAGACCTGGACTAAAGCATCCCCCAACTCCTGGACAGTCTGTGGTGCAACGTGACATTGGTGGATGGAGCGAGACATGATGTCCCAGATGTGCTCAATTGGATTCAGGTCTGGGGAACGGGCGGGCCAGTCCATAGCATCAATGCCTTCCTCTTGCAGGAACTGCTGACACACTCCAGCCACATGAGGTCTAGCATTGTCTTGCATTAGGAGGAACCCAGGGCCAACCGCACCAGCATATGGTCTCACAAGGGGTCTGATGATCTCATCTCGGTACCTAATGGCAGTCAGGCTACCTCTGGCAAGCACATGGAGGGCTGTGCGGCCCCCCAAAGAAATGCCACCCCACACCATGACTGACCCACCGCCAAACCGGTCATACTGGAGGATGTTGCAGGCGGCAGAACGTTCTCCACGGCGTCTCCAGACTCTGTCACGTCTGTCATGTGCTCAGTGTGAACCTGTTGTCATCTGTGAAGAGCACAGGGCGCCAGTGGCGAATTTGCCAGTCTTGGTGTTCTCTGGCAAATGCCAAACGTCCTGCACGATGTTGGGCTGTAAGCACAACCCCCACCTGTGGACGTCGGGCCCTCATACTACCCTCATGGAGTCTGTTTCTGACCGTTTGAGCAGACACATGCACATTTGTGGCCTGCTGGAGGTCATTTTGCAGGGCTCTGGCAGTGCTTCTCCTGCTCCTCCTTGCACAAAGGCGGAGGTAGCGGTCCTGCTGCTGGGTTGTTGCCCTCCTACGGCCTCCTCCACGTCTCCTGATGTACTGGCCTGTCTCCTGGTAGCGCCTCCATGCTCTGGACACTACGCTGACAGACACAGCAAACCTTCTTGCCACAGCTCGCATTGCTGTGCCATCCTGGATGAGCTGCATTACCCGAGCCACTTGTGTGGGTTGTAGACTCCGTCTCTTGCTACCACTAGAGTGAAAGCACCGCCAGCATTCAAAAGTGACCAAAACATCAGCCAGGAAGCATAGGAACTGAGAAGTGGTCTCTGGTCCCCACCTGCAGAACCACTCCTTTATTGGGGGTGTCTTGCTAATTGCCTATAATTTCCACCTGTTGTCTATTCCATTTGCACAACAGCATGTGAAATTTATTGTCAGTGTTGCTTCCTAAGTGGACAGTTTGATTTCACAGCAGTGTGATTTGACTTGGAGTTACATTGTGTTTAAGTGTTTATTTTTTTGAGCAGTGTATTTCTTAAGCACAGTAAATTCTCATTTTTAACTGCACTGGGCCTTTAACTGGCCTTTGAACACTTCAGCCTAGTGTGGAAGTTCTACATTTTAGTCATTTAGCAGGTACTCTTATCCAGAATGACTTGCAGTTAAGGAAATGTTTCCCTTCGAGGTTATCCAAGCCGGTGCTTGTAGGAAAATACAAGTGCAAGGTTGTTTTTGTTAGGGGGGATAAGACTGACATGTCTTATTTAACACACTCTGTCTATTCATGCTGGTGTCTGCTTCAATACTTTTTCTTAGCTTAGACTTGAAGTGTTAGTGGCTTATTTTCCTTCTCTTCCCCCATATACTTCCAGGACTTCTCGTTTGTTTATAAGTCAGAGGCGTGCAAGGCATTCACGGGCTGCTCCATGTTTGCTCCGCTGAAGACGCTGCCCAGTCAGTGTATGATGCCCATCAAGATGCCAGAGGACTGTGTTTACACACCCAGCTGGAACATGGGCAAACTGGAGCTCATACCCCCCGTGCCAACCATGGGCCTCCTCACCAAAGACGGGTAACCAATCAGACTGGTCCACTTGAATTATGCAAGTCTCATATACCCAAATGTGTGTCAGGGATTTTAATGTGTGTGCTGTTGTCTCCTTATTTCAGTAACATCCCCAGTGTGGAGCCAGACTACCAGAGCTACACACCACAGACCCACACTCCCTTCATGTCCAACAGTGCCCCACCCAGCAACAGCGGCACGGGCATCCTGCCCTCCCCGGCCACACCCCGCTTCTCCGCCCCCACCCCACGCACTCCCCGTACCCCGCGCACCCCAAGAGGGCCTGCCAGTGTCCAGGGATCGCTCAAATACGACAACTCTGACCTCTACTCGCCCGCCTCCACCCCTTCCACCTGCCGACCTCTCAGCTCAGTGGAGCCAGCCACTGTGCCCTCCATCCCTGAGGCCCACAGCCTCTACGTCACCCTCATCCTCTCCGAGTCCGTCATGAACCTCTTCAAGGACTGTAACTTTGACAGCTGCTGTGTGTGCGTGTGCAACATGAACATCCGTGGCGCTGATGTGGGCGTGTATCTTAACGACAACGGCGAGGCCCAGTACCCCTGCACCTGTGGTTTCAGCGCCGTGGTCAACCGTCGCTACGGCAGCTCGGCTGGTCTCTTCTTGGAGGATGAGCTGGACGTGGTGGGGCGTGGCTCGGACGCCGGCCGGGACTCTGAGAGGCGTTTCCAGGAGCTGCGCGCTGCCTCCCTTCACAGGACCGGCAACCCCACAGAGAGGCCCCCAGACGAGCTCATCCTGTTACTGCAGGACCAGTGCACCAACCCATTCTCCCGCATGGCTGGGGTGGAGTACCCCAAGGCGTCGTCCTCGGGCCCCTCTCACTCTTCTCTACGGGTAGAGGAGAGGGACTGCTATAACGACTGCTACATGGCTCTGGAGCATGGCCGGCAGTTCATGGACAACATGTCAGGAGGCAAGGTGGACGAGGCGCTGGTTAAGAGCACGTGTCTACACAACTGGCCTAAACGCAAAGGTGAGTCTGCTCCTTCACTCATTGATAATGCACAAACCTGTTTCCCCTCCTACTCTTTACTTATTTTCCTCTCTCTTCCTACTCCTCTTATGTGAAACCCAGTGTTCTTGGTTAGATGTATGATTCTGAGCCTTCCCACCCTCTTGTTTCCCCCTCCAGCTGCAGAAGTGAGCAGGCTGTTCTCTCAGGACGTGCTGCGGGTGCTGCTCTCCCTCCAGCCTGTACTCCAGGATGCCATCCAGAAGAAAAGAAGCGTACGTTCCTGGGGCGTTCAGGGACCTCTCACCTGGCAGCAGTTTCACAAGATGGCTGGCAGGGGATCCTACGGTAAACACAAGGACTTTAAAAATCAAGCAATAATAATCCAGAAAGTTCCAGGGTTTTTTCTGGATCAAGAACAGGCTTAGGTGGTGGCCTGTCGGTGCGGCTGAATTGAATAGAATTCTTGCAATTCTATAAATGTCTCCATGGAGCTGAGAACTGAAAAAAATATATATGCACATTTCGTGCTATTCTACTCCACGTTTTGCCGTGGAGCTGAGAGAATTTTGCAGTTTAATGCAAATTTCCTTCAATTTTACATTTTGTCGTGGAGCTGACAACTTTTCCGTTAGAAATATTATTTCCTGCAGTCCATGAATTTTGACTTGCTAATGCTGTGTTCTTTTGCTTAAACATATTGACACAATCCATACTACTAAATTTAGTTCACCCTGATTGTCTAGCTTTTATTTTGGTGATTGTAGTTCTCAAATATAATATTATAAAAAAATATATAGGTCCATTATCTTTTCTACATACTTTATATCTGGTTTAAGTTTACACAAAGCATTTTCCAGCCCTGGTATCACATGCGCTCTAAATATGTAATGATCATATAGATTTATCAGGATTCTTATGGTCAGAAACAAGTGTTTGTAATGTGACAACCTACATTTATTTTTTTTTCACTTTTTTGTTGTTGTAATTTAGCAGACGCTCTGATCCAGAGCGACTTACAGGAGCAAATAGGTCTAAGTACCTTGCTCAAGGGCACATCATATATTTTTTCCACCCAGTCGATTCCAAACAGCGAACTTTTCAGTTACTGGCCCAGCGGTCCTATCCGCTAGGTTACCTGCCGCCCTCAACTCCTTCTGCAATGAGTCTGACTGTCCCGCTTCTCTGAACCATTAGGCACTGACGAGTCTCCAGAGCCCCTGCCCATCCCTACCTTCCTGGTGGGCTATGAGTATGACTTTGTGGTGCTGTCGCCCTTCGGCCTGCCTTACTGGGAAAAGCTGCTGCTGGACCCCTTCGGCTCTCACAGGGACGTGGGATATGTAGTCATCTGTCCTGAGAATGAGGCTCTGCTCCGTGGGGCTAAGAGCTTCTTCAAGGACCTTATGGCCGCGTACGAGGTAAGCAGACACACACACTCTCACGCACATAGACAACCTCGATAGTCTAATAAAACATAAATGTTTAAGAAAATTGGTACATTTACCCATGTTTTTCCTCTTTGCAGGCCTGTCGACTGGGTCAGCACAGACCAATCTGTAAGACTCACGCAGATGGAATATTACGGGTTGGTACAGCAGAGGGCAGGAACCGGGCAGAGCAGCCTCTCAGTGATTGGTTCCTCAAGATGGCCAGCAGCAATGGGAACAGCGAAGCCTTCAGCAAACTCAAACTGTACGCCCAAGTGTGCCGGCATGACCTGGGTACGTCTTCATTAGATTACCATCTTCTATTTCAGGAGATTGTACTGAATAAGAGATGGGATCTCTTTTGGGTTTATAATTTTTGATGTGGCTTGTACAAGAAGCAAATATTCAGATGTAATTTATTGGTTATTTTCTGAGTTGAGTTTAATATCTGACATTGGCTATCTTTTTCTTTACTTATTTGTTACACTCCTCAGCTCCATACCTGGCTGGACAGTCTCTGGACAGCTCTCTGTTGAACCAGCGTGGCCCCACTGTGGCCTCCCCCCAGTCCTCCTCCTCCCAGTCCCCCAGCTCCACCACCCCCTCCTCAGGTCCCCAGAGCGCCACCAGCAGCAGCACTGCCCAGCCTGCCAACACCAACAGCACCCCACCCTCCTCCACAGGCCCCCAGGCAATGGGAGGGATAGGGGGGGTAGGAATGCCATCGGCCAAGCCCAGCTCCTACACTCCATACGGGACATCAGGCCTGCAGGGCAGCGTCTCCCAGAATGGGCCCCAGTCGGGTGCTCAGACTGCAGGGGAGAATGGCCCCACTGCCAACCAGCCCCAGGCCAGCACCGAGCCCGTAGAGACGTATGTAACCCCACCATCTTGCATCCTCTGGTTTAGTCACTCAGTTTAAATGATTTTCTGTAGCACCACTTGTAGCCCTAAGTTTGTAATTGACTCGCACTTGGAATAGGCTGAATTACGACTGCAAAACCTTACCCATCTCTCCCATTTTTATGCACCAGACTTGTCTGGAAAATAACATTTGGCCTGCTAAATGTCTTTAATACTTAAAGCTAGTTGAGTATTGGCTGTTGGACCTTTGATGCCACTGCTGCTCTCTCTACAGCACATTAGAGAGAGACAAGGTGGGCGTCCCAACAGACGGAGAGTCCCACGCTGTGACGTTCCCCCCGTCCATTGTGGTTTACATCGTGGACCCCTTCAGCTACGAGGACGGGGAGAGGGACACCCACTCCAGTGTGTGGACGCTGGGTCTGCTGCGCTGCTATGTGGAGATGCTCCAGTTCCTGCCGCCTCACATCAGAAACTCGGTGTCTGTGCAGGTAATGGAGGATTTGACACATGTAGCCAGACTGCAGACCATTCGCATTTATGTTCAGCAGATTGGCTCTACAGACAAGTTATCTCAAACCCCTATGGGGGTTTGTTTGTTTAAAAAGGCTGTTTCTAACAATATGCTGTGTTGTGTTGGTCAGATCATTCCCTGTCAGTACCTGTTGCAGCCTGTGCGCATTGAGGAGCGCCATCTGTACGGTCAGCACCTCAAGTCCCTGGCCTTCTCGGTGTTCACCCAGTGCAGACGGCCCCTCCCCGGCAACACCAACATCAAGGCTCTGACGGGCTTCGGCCCAGGCCTGGCCATCGACATGGCACTGAGGAGCACAGAGGTAAACAACACACCACACATGGGAAACTGCACAACACACCACACATGGGAAACTGCACAAAACCTCACAAATATTATTCCTGTATTGATTTAGACTGCTGATCGGTTTTAGAAACTCACAATGTGAATGGTCTGTTTTAATATAACATCCTGGTCTTTGGCTAGTCCTTGCATATACCTTGATGATCCAAGAGACCACTGCTCTGTAGAATAAAGACAATGGCTTACTAAATACAGCTTGCTAAGTGAAACATAAGGAACCATTGGTCTGACCCATGACCTTTTGACTTTTACACCTGTGCAGAGGCCAGAATGTCTGCGTCTGTACACACCACCGTTCATCCTGGCGCCCATCAAGGACAAGCAGACAGAGCTGGGTGAGACGTTCGGCGAGGCCTCTCAGAAGTACAATGTGCTGTTTGTGGGCTACTGCCTGTCGCATGACCAGCGCTGGCTCCTAGCCTCCTGTACTGACCAATCAGGAGAGCTTCTGGAGACATGCATCATCAGCATCGACGTGCCTAACAGGTCAGTGACACACAACTTGCCAAATGGTAGACACTTGACATGCAAACAAATTCAATTCAGGAATCTTTCTCTTTTGTGACTGTGTCCTCTGTCCAGGGCTCGGAGGAAAAAGGGTTCAGCCAGACGACTGGGCCTGCAGAAGCTGTGGGAGTGGTGTCTAGGTTTGGTGCAGGTGACATCACTGCCCTGGAGGGTGGTGATTGGCCGCCTGGGCAGAATGGGCCACGGAGAGTTACGAGGTATGCCACACTTGTCCAAACTCCACCAGACGGGGGAGATATACACTGAACAAAAAATATAAGCGCAACATGTAAAGTGTTGGTCCCATGTTTCATGAGCTGAAATAAAATATCTCTGAAATTTTTGCACATGCATGCACAAAAAGCTTATTTCTCAATTTTTTTACACAAATTTGTTTGTCCCTGTTAGTGAGCATTTCTCCTTTGCCATGATAATCCATCCACCTGACAGGTGTGGCATATCAAGAACTGATTTAAACGGCATAATAATTACACAGGTGCACTTTTTTAAACTTTTTTTTCACCTTTATTGAACCTGGTAGGCCAGTTGAGAACAAGTTCTCATTTACAACTGCGACCTGGCCAAGATAAAGCAAAGCAGTACGACACAAACAACAGAGTTACACATGGGATAAGCAAACGTACAGTAAATAACACAATAGAAAAGTCTACAGTGTGTGCAAATGAGGTAAGATTTGGCTAGTCCTTGCATATACCTTGATGATCCAAGAGACCCCTGCTGGGGACAATAAAAGGCCACTCTAAAATGCTCAGTTTTGTCACACAACACAATGCCACAGATGTCTCAAGTTGAGGGAGTCTGCAATTGGCATGCTGACTGTAGGAATGTCCTCGAGTTGTTGCCAGAGAATTGAATGTTAATTTTTCTACCATAAGCTGCCTCGTTGTTTTCGAGAATTGGCAGTACATCCAGCCAGCCTCAGAACCGCAGACCACATGTAACCACGCCAGCCAAGGACCTCTACATCCTGCTTTTTCACCCGCGGCATCATCTGAGACCAACCATCCAGACAGCTGATAAAACTGGGTCTGCATAACCCAAAGAATTTCTGCACAAACTCAGAAAACATTTCAGGGAAGCTCATCTGATTGCTCTTCGTCCTCACCCGGGTCTTGACCGGACTACGTTGTAACCAACTTTAGTGGGCAAATGCTCACCTTCGATGACCACTGGCCCGCTTGAGAAGTGTGCTCTTCACAGATGAATCTCAGTTTGAACCGTACCGGGTAGATGGCAGACAGCGTGTATTGCGTCGTGTGGGCGAGTGGTTTGCTGATGTAAACTTTGTGAACAGAGTGCCCCATGGTGGGGTTATGGTATGGGCAGGCATAAGCTATGGACAACGAACACAATTGCATTTTATCGATTTATAATTTCAATGCACAGATAAACAGTGACAAGATCTTGAGGCCCGTTGTCGTGTCATTCATCTGCCACCATCACCTCATTGTTCAGCTTGATAACGCACGGCCCCATGTTCGCAAGTCTGTACACAATTCCTAGAAGCAGAAAATGTCCCAGTTCTTCCATGGCCTGCATAATCACCAGACATGTCACCCTTTGAGCATGTTTGGTATGCTCTGGATTTGACGTGTACAACATGTTCCAGTTCCCGCCAATATCCAGAAACTTCGCACAGGGGTTTTCTGATCCACGCCCCTACCTTTTTTTTTTTAAGGTATCTGTGACCAACAGATTCATATCTGTATTCCTAGTCATGTGCAATCAATAGATTAGGGCCCAATGAATTTATTTCAATTGACTGATTACCTCATATGAACTGTAACTCAGTAAAATCTTTGAAATTGTCACGTGTTGCATTTATATTTTTGTTCAATATATATATTGTTGTGCCCTGACTGACGACACCTTCTGTCTCCCTCTGTGTTCCAGACTGGAGTATTCTGCTGAGCAGAAGGAACCTGCAGTCTCTCAGCAAGCGCCTCAAGGAGACCTGCAGGATGTGTGGCATCTCTGCCGCAGACACTCCCAGCATCCTCAGCGCCTGCCTGGTCGCCATGGAGCCTCAGGGCTCCTTTGTCATCATGCCAGGTAAAAACCACCAAAAGTTGAACCTTGAGTGATGGCAGCACAATGCGGCCTTGCTTCCCCCGTCTGAGTCCACTGAGTTTCCTGAAATGTTTTTGTGATGTCTGTATCGTGTTAACCCTTCTCTCTGCTGTGTAGACTCTGTGTCGACTGGCTCAGTGTTCGGCCGCAGCACCACTCTGAACATGCAGACGTCCCAGCTGAGCACTCCTCAGGACACGTCCTGCACCCACATCCTGGTGTTCCCTACCTCAGCCATGGTGCAGGTGAACAACGGCACCACCGAACAGAACCTAGACATCGCCTTCAACCCCATAAACCCAGGTCAGTAACACACACACACACACACACACACACACTGTAGATGTTGAAGCATTTCTAGGCTCTGGCAGTAGTCTGGCTCTACACAGGGCGACGTTATCTTAAACAGGGAGCCAGAGCAGCTCTCTGTCTAAGCTACTGGGATATAGTCTTGAATGACTCTTTGTGTTTATTGCTCTCCATAGATGGTTCAGATGGGATGGGCATCTTTGACCTGTTTGATAACGACATGGTGGACCCTGACCTCATCAACATCCTGCCTAACTCCCCCACCACTTCCCCCGTTCACTCCCCGGGTGGACACTATCACCAGGGGGGAGACGGCAGCAAGGTAAGCCCCTCTGCCCCTCCACCTGCCAGCAGGAGTATGCTTACCTGACTACTGGTAAATGAAGGTTGAATAAGGATTGTTGGTGTCCCTGTGTGTTCCAGGGCCAAAGCACAGACCGTATGGAGTCCCATGAGGAGGCCCTGAACATCCTGCAGCAGCCTATGGCTCTGGGCTACTTCATCTCCACAGCCAAGGCTGGCCCCCTGCCTGACTGGTTCTGGTCAGCCTGCCCCCAGGCACAGAACCAGTGCCCACTGTTCCTCAAGGTACCTATCTACTGCTCCTCTGACAGTTAACCTGCTCGCAAAGGCTTTTGTTCTTCTCGGGTCCTAAAACTCAGCAGCACATTTATGCTTTACTTAAATGTGTACTTGATCAGGAGTCCTGTCATTTGAATGTTTCCCTTTTCTAATGTAACTGGTGTGATGTTCAGGTGTTCTTCTAGCTGACCTCTTGTCGTCCCTCCCCAGGCCTCCCTGCACCTCCACGTGTCCTCGGTCCAATCAGACGAGCTCCTCCACAGCAAACACTCCCACCCTCTGGACTCTAACCACACCTCAGATGTGCTCAGGTACACTGCTCAAATGGAATGGAAGCCATATGAAATAACAAATGGACAATACATTGATTTGATAGGCAGAAAAAAGGGGTGAATTGAATGTATATTTAGATATACCTTGTGATGTGATGTGCTCTCTGCCCCTGACAGGTTTGTGCTGGAGCAGTACAACGCCCTCTCCTGGCTGACGTGTGACCCTGCCACTCAGGACCGGCGCTCCTGTCTGCCTGTTCACTTTGTGGTGCTCAACCAGATGTACAACTTTATCATGAACATGCTCTGAACAAGAATATCAAGGGGGATCTATGGACTTCATCATGAAACAAATGGTAGGGGATTCCCTGGAGTGGATGGACCCTCAACACTTCAGGTTGGGGGCATGGCCATAAGGAATCTCCCCCCAGCCAGCTTCTCCACGGCAGCACTGGAGGTGTCCTAGCCTATCAATCAAATGCCAAGTGTCCATTTTGGATGATAAGGGACTTTTCATAAAGGAGAATAGTCTTTTTAATAATCTTAGATTTCAATCTTCTGATAACATTTTATCTTAATGAAATGCCTGCACACACACACATATATAATATTATTTATTGTAAGTTTTTAAATGTGTAATTTGTATTTCTTTATCTTTTATATATAAAAAAAAATCTAAAGGTTGTGTATTGCTATTTCACTTTTTAAAGGAATTGGTTTAAAATGTAAAGTAATTTTCTCAATTACAAAACCAAAACCCGCTCAAGTGAATTTGCTGTAGGCTGTTTTTAGAGTATTATTTTTTCAAAGGGTATTGCCCTGATGTACAGATTTAAGTAGGCTGGGCATTTATATCCCCTCCTTTTGAGTGGACATGATTTACAGCTCAGCCAAAGTGGCGGAGTCTGTTGCACAGTAATTCAATGCATTCAGATAAATGGGATATGAGGTACAGGTTGTCAGATTATATATTTTATATGACAGATTTAGAGAATTGTGTGTATATGTGTGTACATATATATGTGTGCCGCTACAGATGGTGCAGCTTCTGTTTTAGGAATAAAGTGCGTCTACCTATCCAATTGTTTTGTCTCTTATGGAAACATTGCAGTGTTGAGGAATGGAGCGATTTCTTCCGGCACAAAGTTCTAACCTTTGCTTGTTAAAATCTAACTCAAAATGCAAATGTTACCTCTCCTTGTTAGCCACACCCTCACTGCTGGGTGAGGGTTGGATTGGAACATTAATGAGATGTTGTTTTAGGGGTTGACAAGCCCATGGCTGGGGTCCAGATGGGTCCTTAATGGACCACAGGTTTAGGGTTACCCCCATTTAACCCCTACCCCAGCTAAATGGATTTGGCAGGTCTGTAAGAGTGGAATTGGCTAACTGAGGAGAACAGCTCATCCCAAAGCCTCATCCAATAACCCCCTTATGTTCAGTCTAATGGGATCCCATTGGAAGGGTTGTTAGTGGGCATTAGGGACAGTGTGCCAGAGCTGTCATTTTGAGGGCAAGTATACTTCAACACAACTATTCCAGTCACACTGAAATCATCTGGGGACCAAGCAATGCACAGTATGGACAAATGAAGTGTGTATTTATTGGAGTTTGGGCCAATATGGGTACACACAAGGCTGAGGGGATGTGAGATCAGAGAGCTGATCTGTGACAGTGTGAGCATGTTCTCCAGGAATCTCAAATATAATTCTGTGTTCATAACATCTAGTTAATCGCTTTTCATAGAATCTCAAAGCGCTTTGAGCAAACAAACGAGCAATCATGACAGGTCAGCCAATAGAGGCCAAGTCTTTAAAAGCTGTATCCTCTGAAGATGGAGGGGGTCAGTTCATAGCTTGAGCGGAGAGAGCTGGTCAGAGGATGGTGATGGAGTCTGCTGATGGTCTTGTAGAGGGCAAGTCTGGGAACCAGCCTGATTCTTATAACCACTGGACTTCTCTTCCACTCTGTGTCATATCACTTGGGTGATGCCTCAGCAGCTCTGGGTGCCAGAAAGCTCACCACAGTTCAGAATAGTAGCCAGTCATCCCCATTATGAACCCTGTCTCAGCATCAGTATTCCTCACGCTTTCGGCGACTTTTCAAATAGTGTTCTCAAATACCAGCATATGACTGGGAAAAGTCCACTTGAACACCCCCTCCAACCGCTAATTACTAGTGGGGAACTTGTCTACCATCTGAGCTCCGACTTCTCCCACATGCTGAACGCTGACGTCACATACAGTACTAAGGAAATGACCTCGATAACAGCATTTTCTGCATTTAAAGGCAACAAAACATTTAGAAAAATCCATCGAACATGTTTTCAACTAATGTTGTTTACAAGCATGATAACCATTAACTGAAAGTACAGCTAACAGCTTGTTTGCCATCAGCCAATTGGTGTTCTCAATGAGTTGAAGGCATGTGAATGCACACTCATTGCTCCCAGTTTACAAGTAGTTCTATTTTCCTCGTTTCCCACTAATGAACACAACATAAGTCCTCCAAGAGCAGAGAGATACCATAATGTAGAAGTGCAACTGTGTTTGCAGTCCCTAGCTTTGAGGACCTGATGTGTATGGTTGGGTTTTATAAATTACTTGAGCTTCTTGAAATGGAAAAGCCCTGGAGTCTCTTTTCCTTCTCACTGCTGCTCCATCACAGTGAGATAATTTTAATAGTGGTTTATCCTTCTGACTTATGTCACTATATAACAGCTGAATGAGAAACTCTGGCTACACTACAACCTATCATTCCACCTGTTGTTCACACTCCGGTTGGTCGTTAAGTGCACTAAATCAAATCAGGAGCTTAGGAGTCCTAATGAGATTACCATTAGTCACTAGTGATAGTTAATGGTATTTTCCTCTGTTGGTAAGTAACAGTGATGACGAGCCAGAGGACATGCACTCGAGGGCAGTAGGTCTGAAGACAGTGTATCTTTGTTTTCTAGAAGCCTACAATTAAATTGTACAATGAGCTCTAATAGGTAGACAATGATATACAAATATTAAATCACCTATTTGTCATTCAGTAGAGAAGCAGCTGTCCACTATGTTGGTCAGCCTAATAAAGCCGCTTAAAAAAAGGATGTAAACACACAGTAAGGTGACTGTGTTCAGACCAATGAAAAGAGAGGTTCAGCCCATTCATGTCACTTCTCTGTACTGTACATGCTCCAAATCTAATGTTTGTGTACAGCACAGAGCAACCAATGCCAAGAAGAGCTGCTAAAACCTTAAGCTTGTTTAATGCAATTTAGATAAAGGTTACTCACTTAAGTAGTGGAAGATTAGACAGTGCTTAATGAATTCTCTGTATTCTAAATGGAAAGTTAAGCTTGGGCATTTAATTGACCTGTATGGCAGGTCATAGTATATGCAATGTAGTATGTCCTCTTCCAATAATTTCCTAATGTTTTAAACCCCTATAGCCAGTATTCATACATAGCAGTCATAATGTATCATGTGTAATGGGTATTAAGTTGGGTATTCCTAGGGCAGCACAGGTTTCTGGTCTAACACATAGTAGTTGTGGTTATTTGGGTTATAAAATGGGTTAAATGTTCTGTGTCACATCCCCCTTTAGAGAATCGACATCCCCATGTATCCCCAATGACCATTTCTTGGGCTGTATGAGTGACTGAGTGTGCATGATAGAGTAGGTGAGGAGGAGAGTGCTAGAAAGTGAGAGAGGGAGGGTGAGTGAGACACAGCGAGGTAGAGGAAATATTTGCATAAGCTGAGTGTTACCTGGCACTACAGACTCCACAGACAGACACAGCAGGTTGTCTCAGAGCCAAATGAGTCTTTCATGCTGGAGAGAGTGGATATTGAAGGGTGTTTTCCTTGGAGTAAGCCACTTGCCTGCCTTTTTGATTTGCTGCTAAGGTTGGCTGTCATGCATTGGCAGATGGAGCAATAGATAGGTATGTATATGTGTGTTTGTCTGCCTATTTCAAAGGCATGATCTTTGAAAGTTTCAAAATGTAAAAAATGTTTGTCCAGATTTACTCATTGTTAATGATTTGTAACATAGGTACGAATAAACATGATCTGGTATCCATGATCTGGTATCCATAATATGGTATGAGCTTCTGTACAATGTATTTATTATTAGCTGATTTTATCGGTTGTTGTGTCTTTAACACTATTTTGAATGGAGAAGATGTTTGGAGACTGCTTCAGTCAGAGAGCTGAGAACCATGTTGGAATCTGTCAGCAAGTACAGACAACTGTATGAGTGTGTTTGAGTTATCAGCTCAACCAGTTCTTTACTATGACATGCTCCCAGAGAGGGCTGCCAACTTAGCAATGGACTGTTTCCTGTTAATTGAGATTATGGAAATATTTACAGTAACCTACATTGTAAATTAAGGGTGTATCTAAGTATTCTTTCTTCAGAGTAAGAGCGTGTGTTCCGTATTCTTGGCCATTTTCCCATACATCTCCTTCGTTGGCGTCTCTATTTTGTGTGCAGACAAGGATGAAATTTAGAGAACAGGAGTGGTTAACTTCCAGCTAATCTTGTTTTTATTTGTATTTATTATGGATCCCCATTAGCTGCTACCTAAGCAGCAGCTACTCTTCCTGGGGTCCAGCAGAATTAAGGCAGTTGATACAATTTTAAAAACATTACAATACATTTACAGATGTTTTTGTGTGTGTGTGTGTGTGTGTGTGTGTGTGTGTGTGTGTGTGTGTGTGCGTGTGCGTGCATGTGCGTGCGTGTGTGTGCGTGTGTCTGTGCCTGTGCCAATGTTTGTGTTACTTTACAGTCCCCGCTGTTCCATAAGGTGTTTTTTTTAGCTGTTTTTTAAATCAAATTTTACTGCTTGTGTCAGTTACTTGATGTGGAATAGAGTTCCATGTAGTCATGGCTCTATGTAGTACTGTGTGCCTCCCATAGTCTGTTCTGGACTTGGGGACTGTGAAGAGACCTCTTGTGGCATGTCTTGTGGGGTATGCATGGGTGTCCGAGCTGTGTACCAGTAGTTTAGAGAGATAGCTCGGTACATTCAACATGTCAATACCTCTCATAAATAAAAGTAGTTATGAAGTCAATCTCTCCTCCACTTTCAGCTAGGAGAGATTGACATGCATAGTATTAATATTAGCTCTCTGTGTACATCCAAGGGCCAGCCGTGCTGCCCTGTTCTGAGCCAATTGCAATTTTCCTAAGTCCTTTTTTGTGACGACTGAACAGTAGTCAAGGTGCGACAAAACTAGGGCCTGTAGGACCTGCCTTGTTGATAGTGTTGTTAAGAAGGCAGAGCACCCCTTTATTATAGACAGACATCTCCCCATCTTAGCTACTACTGCATCAATATGTTTTGACCATGACAGTTTACAATCTAGGGTTACTCCAAGCAGTTTAATCATCTCAACTTGCTCAGTTTCCACATTATTTATTACAAGATTTAGTTGAGGTTTAGGGTTTAGTGAGTGTTTTGTCCCAAATTCAATGCTTTAGTTTTAGAAAAATTTAGGGCTAACTTATTCCTTGCCACCCACTCTGAAACTAACTGCAGCTATTTGTTGAGTGTTGCAGTCATTTCAGTCACTGTAGTAGCTGATGTGTATAGTGTTGAGTCATCCACATACATAGACACTCTGGCTTTACTCAAAGTCAGTGGCATGTCATTAGTAAAAAATTGAAAAAAGCAAGGGGCCTAAACAGCTACCCTGGAGAATTCCTGATTCTAACTGGATTATATTTGAGAGGCTTCCATTAAAGAACACCCTCTGTGTTCTGTTAGACAAGTAACTCTTTATCCACATTATAGCAGGGGGTGTAAAGCCATAACACAAGTTTTTCCAGCAGCAGACTATGATCGATAATGTCAAAAGCTGCACTGAAGTCTAACAAGACAGCCCCCACAATCATTTTATCATCAATTTATCTCAGATAATCATCAGTCATTTGTGTAAGTGCTGTGCTTGTTGAGTGTCCTTCCCTATAAGCATGCAGAAATTCTGTTGTCAATTTGTTTACTGTGAAATAGCATTGCATCTGGTTAAACACAATTTTTTCCAGAAGTTTACTAAGGGTTGGTAACAGGCTGATTGGTCAGCTATTTGAGCCAGGTAAGGGGGCTTTACTATTCTTGGGTAGCGGAATGACTTTAGCTTCCCTCCAGGCCTGAGGGCACATGCTCTCTAGTAGGCTTAAATTGAAGATGTGGCAAATAGGAGTCACAATATTGTCTGCTATTACCCTCAGTAATTTTCCATCCAGATTGTCAGACCCCGGTGGCTTGTCATTGTTGATAGACAACAATAATTTTTTCACCTCTTCCACACTGACTTTACGGAAATCAAAAGTACAATTCTTGTCTTTTATAATTTGGTCCGATATACTTGGATGTGTAGTGTCAGCGTTTGTTGCTGGCATGTCATCCCTAAGTTTGCTTATCTTGCCAATTAAAAAGTCATTAAAGTGCTTTGCAATATCAGTGGGCTTTGTGATGAATGAGCCATCTAATTCAATGAATGAAGGAGTAGAGTTGGCTTTTTTCCCAAAAATTTCATTTAAGGTGCCCCAAAGCTTTTTACTATCATTCTTTATATCATTTATTTGTTTCATAGTGTAGTTTATTTTTCTTTAATTTAGTCACATGATTTCTTAATTTGCAGTATCAGTTGGGCCAATCCGTTGGGCTGCCAGGCTTAATTGCCATACTTTTTGCCTCATCCCTCTCAACCATACAATTTTTCTATTCCTCATCAATCGAAGGGGATTTAACAGTTTTTATGAGAATGGAGGGATCAAGCCATTGGAACTCTCAGGCCCAGAGGGGTTAGAGAGGTCAGGGCAGCCACGGCACTGTGATGACAAACAAACAGCCAGGAAGTAAAGTAAGGGAGGACATACCTACCCCACGGGCTGACAGCTCCAAGCACAGGTTTAACCCAATGATTTATACACTGCTCAAAAAAATTAAGGGAACACTAAAATAACACATCCTAGATCTGAATGAATGAAAAAATCTTATTAAATACTTTTTTCTTTACATAGTTGAATGTGCTGACAACAAAATCACACAAAAATAATCAATGGAAATCCAATTTATCAACCCATGGAGGTCTGGATTTGGAGTCACACTCAAAATTAAAGTGGAAAACCACACTACAGGCTGATCCAACTTTGATGTAATGTCCTTAAAACAAGTCAAAATGAGGCTCAGTAGTGTGTGTGGCCTCTACGTGCCTGTATGACCTCCCTACAATGCCTGGGCATGCTCCTGATGAGGTGGCGGATGGTCTCCTGAGGGATCTCCTCCCAGACCTGGACTAAAGCATCTGCCAACTCATGGACAGTCTGCGGTGCAACGTGGCGTTGGTGGATGGAGCGAGACATGATGTCCCAGATGTGCTCAATTGGATTCAGGTCTGGGGAACGGGCGGGCCAGTCCATAGCATCAATGCCTTCATCTTGCAGGAACTGCTGACACACTCCAGCCACATGAGGTCAAGCATTGTCTTGCATTAGGAGGAACCCAGGGCCAACCGCACCAGCATATGGTCTCACAAGGGGTCTGATGATCTCATCTCGGTACCTAATGGCAGTCAGGCTACCTCTGGCGAGCACATGGAGGGCTGTGCGGCCCCCCAAAGAAATGCCACCCCACACCATGACTGACCCACCGCCAAACCGGTCATGCTGGAGGATGTTGCAGGCAGCAGAACGTTCTCCACGGCGTCTCCAGACTCTGTCACGTTTGTCACGTGCTCAGTGTGAACCTGCTTTCATCTGTGAAGAGCACAGGGTGCCAGTGGCGAATATGCCAATCTTGGTGTTCTCTGGCAAATGCCAAACGTCCTGCACGGTGTTGGGCTGTAAGCACAACCCCCACCTGTGGACGTCGGGCCCTCATACCACCCTCATGGAGTCTGTTTCTGACCGTTTGAGCAGACACATGCACATTTGTGGCCTGCTGGAGGTCATTTTGCAGGGCTCTGGCAGTGCTCCTCATGCTCCTCCTTGCATAAAGGCGGAGGTAGCGGTCCTGCTGCTGGGTTGTTGCCCTCCTGCGGCCTCCTCCACGTCTCCTGATGTACTGGCCTGTCTCCTGGTAGGGCCTCCATGCTCTGGACACTACGCTGACAGACACAGCAAACCTTCTTGCCACAGCTCGCATTGATGTGCCATCCTGGATGAGCTGCACTACCTGAGCCACTTGTGTGGGTTGTAGACTCCGTCTCATGCTACCACTAGAGTGAAAGCACCGCCAGCATTCAAAAGTGACCAAAACATCAGCCAGGAAGCATAGGAACTGAGAAGTGGTCTGTGGTCACCACCTGCAGAACCACTCCTTTATTGGAGATGTCTTGCTAATTGCCTATAATTTCCACCTGTTGTCTATTCCATTTGCACAACAGCATGTGAAATTTATTGTCAATCAGTGTTGCTTCCTAAGTGGACAGTTTGATTTCACAGAAGTGTGATTGACTTGGAGTTACATTGTGTTGTTTAAGTGTTCCCTTTATTTTTTTGAGCAGTGTATATACACTAGATAACTGATAGGGGGCACTGTGTTGAAGCCCCCATGCCTCCATCTTGGTATAATTTTTTCTAGATGACTAATGTTACTGTCCCCACTACAATAAAAAGAAAATACTTAAATACATGTTATTTTGTCCTTGAAACATTTTATTGAATTACTGTGGAATTCCATCCGTTCCTATCGAGGACTGTGCCTACTGAGGAGTGCCAATATGGCTGACCGGGGGCTTCAAAGCCTCTTAGTGGCCAATACATAGCATCAGCAATCCAGGGTTTATATACATCATTGACCCACGACCCCAGTCAAAATAAACCACCACTGCTCTGAGGGTAGGAACATAAACAGCAGCCAGCATAGCATGTAAGGTCTTGTCCAAGTAGACTAGCTCCCGAGTGGCGCAGTGGTCTAAGGCACTGCATCTCAGTGCTGGAGGCATCACAAAAGACCCTGGTTCAATTCCAGGCTGTATCACAACTGGCCGTGATTGAGAGTCCCATAGGGCGGTGCACAAATGGCCCAGCTTTGTTTGGGTTTGGCCCGGGGTAGGCCGTCATTGTAAATAAGAATTTGTTCTTAGCTGACTTGCCTAGTTAATTAAAGGTAAACAAAACACAGTGTCTCAGAGCTGGATTCTGTCATTCAACAACCGCAATTTGTTTTGTGGTATATGTGACTCAAAACCTGTAATGGGCTACATTCAAGGATATGTGACATGGATTTGTCTCAGTGTAAACACGCTACACAACAGGACTTTCGTCAGTGGTCATCAAGGGGGGTAGTCCCAGAGGGCTAATGTTTTCTCTCTCTATTGCCTCAGGCTCAACACTGCCACCTCCCCATAGTATTGCATCAACTCTGCCCCATACAAACCCCATCTCTCACCAAGGGATTTACGCCATGCAGAGAGAGGGATCAGTTCTCTCTCATCTGTCCTCCATTCATCCCATAGGGAGGGCATCACCCTAAAGAGATTCTAACAATCCATTATGAGACTCCCAAAGTTTATTTCACTATAGAAACACCATGCATGGGGAAGAAGCATAATCCAAGGGGAATTTGTTGCTTTTTGTGTTCACAGGAGGTTTTCAGCAAAGTGAGTTAATTGCAGGTTATATGTGCTGGTGATTCTCTATGGGCTTTTGTCTCATAATGTGGACAGTAATCTGGCCCACTGGCACACACCCATAGACAGTACACATTTCATGTAGTAGAATAAATGAGTAGTCTGTCCTCTACCTTGCAGTAAAGGTGAGCACCTAGCCTGATGTATGTAACTGTTTAGTGTATCAGCATTCACTAACAGCATTACCGGTCATGCGTCCTTGGGAAGAATGCCTCCCAAATGAATTAAATGGATTTGTAAAGCCAAAGTCCTCAATTGGATTATTCTAATGATGTAACCCATAACATGCATCATTTGTGTTTTTTAGACTGTGTAGTCATTGGAAGTAGTCTGTCCTGTGAAACACACCTTGGCCTATATTCAATCAGATCAAGCATTAACCGACAATAGCCGACACCTGCATAGCTAACGTTTTAGCGGTGTCGTGACTCAGGAGGTGGAACTGTGTTGGAGCTGTCAAATCAGTGAGCAGCTGCTCTTGATCATTGTCACAAAGCCATAACAAGTTACAAGTTCAGAAAGAGAAAGTGTAGACTATATAGAAATAATGACACTCAAATTGAAATCATGAGGATTTCTAATCAGCCTAAGTATAATGCCTGTCATGCTCTAGATGGCACGGTAGAATGAACTTGACAATGGAGACTGAAGTACTGTTACTTTTAGCTTTATATCTGAAGCATGGTGACGATTAACACTCTTCACGCAGGAAAACTTCAAACTGCAAGACAGCTAATTTATATATCTCCTTGACCTTCAACCTCGAGTGATACTGATTGTCTGTTAAACACAAGGAAGTTATGGACTATCATTAAAGATGCTGGGGTGGCAAGTAGCCTAGTGGTTAGAGCATGGGGCCAGTAACCAAAAGGTTGCTAGATTGAATCCCTGAGCTGACAGGATAGAAATCTGTTGTTCTGCCCCTGAACAAGGCAGTTAACCCAATGTTCCTAGACTGTCATTGTAAATAAGATTTTTTTTAACTGACTTACCTAGTTAAATGAAGGTTAAAACATATTACATCCCCCTTAGCTAGAGCTTGCAAGTAAACATAACTTTTTAAGAAGAATATAGTATTTTTAATACTGCTGTAGAGTCTAGTTTCACTTACAATACCAGGTTTTACCCCTGACTCACTCAAGCACATAGTCCTGTAGCCTCACTGATAAATTAGTACACCTGCCTACTCTGGTGCATTGACTGGTGTGATTCTCTATGAGAGGGTTCTGGTGCTCTGTCATTTGTCATGTTCTGTCTGTGTTAATTTGTGTCTTTGTGTTTCCTCTTCGACCTCCTGGTCTGAATCAGAGTCGGTGATTGTGACTTCTTTGTTAGCCCTATACCTGGCTGTTCTGTCAGGTCTGAGATGCTTTCTGTTTCTGCGGTAGCGAGCTCCTGCGGGTGTGATGATATCATATGATCACGGTTCATCTCTGATTCTGATTCTCACCGCTGTTTCTGGCTGCCATCCTTTTGTACCTCTCCATGCACACTCTCTCTCCCTCCCAAAACGAAGGAAGTGGTGACGCCATTTTGTCATAGGTTGTCTTCTGCTGCAGCTGTCTGCGTTTCAAGCCATGCTGGACATTTTTGGGAGTCACTGGCTGAAGGGCTGCTTTACTTGTAGGTAGGTTGGAGCGTAGGACATGTCCCATGAGTAGCTGAGCAGAAGAGTACTGCAGACCCGTGACGGGTGTGTTTCTCAGGTTCAGTAGAGCTGCGTGAGGGTCAACACCTGTTTGTGCTGTCGACGTGAGCATGTTTTTCACTGACTGAATGGTCCTCTCAGCCATTCCCTTTGACTGGGGAAACCCTGGACTAGAATGAATGATTTTGAAACCCCACTCTTTTGCAAACGTGATCCATCTCAGCACTTGAAAAGGGTACATGATCTGCAATCAGTTCAGCTGCAATACCATGTCTAGCAAACACAGCTTTAAACTTTGCTATGACAGTACCTGATGTCTTGTCCGACAGCACCTCTGGATATTTGGAGTAGTAGTTCACTATCAGAAGGAATGAGCGCCCTTGGAACTCAAAGATATCAACAGCGATTTTTTGCCATGGAATGTCAGGTACTGTGTGTGGTAGGAGTGGTTCCTTTTGGTTGCTGGGCAGTTTTTTTGACAGGAAGTGCACAATTCAACCGTCATTCGGACATCTTCAGTGAAGCCTGGCCAATACATGAGAGCTCTGGCATGTGCTAAGAAGCGCTGACTGCCCTGATGTGCAATGTGGAGCCTCTTAAGTACCTCAGTTCTAAAAGGTCTTTGGGAATGATAATACGTTTGTTTACCATGAGCAGTCCATCTTCAATGTAAAGAGAGTCTCTGATGTGCCAGTAGGTTTCTACTTTCAGTGGTGCACTTTTCTTCTTGTGTGGCCATCCATCTGCGTAGGTTCCTTAGCAGCTACATCTCACTGTCTGCATCTGTGACTGCTCTCAGCTGTTGCATAACAGCACCCTCCAGTGGCTGATGTGTGGAGACTGCATAAATGACTTTCTCGTCACTGAGGTCACACTTCATGTGTGGCAGTCTGGAGTACATCCCTGGATAGCGTGTCTGCTATTAACATGTCTTTACCTGGGGTGTAGACGATGTGAATGTCATATTTCTATATTTGAAGGAGCATCCTTTGAAGACAGGCAGGCGCCTTTCCAATAGGCCTGGTGGTTATAGCCTCAAGTGGTTTGTGGTCAGATTGAACTGACCGGGACACTATAGACATACTGGTGAAAGCTCTTCCGTGCGAACACGATTGCCAGGAGTTCTTTTTTTTATCTGGGCATAATTTTGTTCTGCCCCAGACAGAGCTCTGGATGCAAAGGCTATATGTTGTTTACTTTGCATCAGAACAGCTCCAACTCCATCGTTGGGTGCATCAGCTTGTATTTCAATCTCTTCTTGTGAATTGGAAGAATTTCAGCAGCGCCATAGTGGAGATGGCTTTTTACAGTCTCTCCAGTGCTGCTTGTAGTTCTGGGTGCCACTGCCATGCCATGTCCTTCCTGAGGAGCATTCTGAGTGGTGCAGTGATCGTGGCTTCATCTTGGATATACTGGGTTAGGAAACGTGTCATATCCAGTAACCTCTGTAGATCTCTTCTGTCTTCTGGTAGGGGAATCTGTGTAATTGCTGTCACCTTGGAGTTGTCTGCTTTAACCCTGTCTGCGCTGATGGGCCCCATGTACTTCACTTCACTCACCATGTATTATATCTTCTCAGCATTTAACTTCACATTCAAACGGATAGCTCTGTCCATCACCTGCTGTAGAATGCGGCCATGCTTTTCTATGGTGGCTGCTGCAATTATCGTGTCATCTGCAATTACATAGACACCATCAATGTCCCCAAAACTCTGAGTTAATCTGCTGAAATACCTTTTTATGCCAAAAGGTAAGCGATTAAACCGGTACCTACCCCATGTGGTATTGAATGTGCAGAGATCAGATGATTCCTCATCCAGCTTTATTTGCCAATACCCCTCCTTCTCATCTATGATAGTGAAGATCTTCTTGCATTGCACATCCTCTGAGTTGGGAATGGAGAAGTGTTGGTGCTGTATGGCCTTGTTCCGGTCCTTAGGATCCAGACACACCCTAAGAGAGACATTTTTATTTTCTGTTAAGAATAGGCTGCTGCCCCACGCTGATGGTTTGGTTACTTTGCTGACCACACTCCTCTGCTCTTGAATGTCCAATGTCTCTTTCAGCCTGTCAAGCACAGCATATGGGATTTTCCTACATCCATGAACAACAGGAGGGACTTTTGAATCAATGTAGATGTGGTGTTGGCCTGGAAACTCACATAGTCCTTTAAACACAGATGCATAGAGCTTGAGCAGCTCTTCCTTGGAGCATTACATTTACATTTACATTTAAGTCATTTAGCAGACGCTCTCATCCAGAGCGACTTACAAATTGGTGCATTCACCTTATGATATCCAGTGGAACAACCACTTTACAATAGTGCATCTAAATCTTTTAAGGGGGGGGGGGGTTAGAAGGATTACTTTATCCTATCCCAGGTATTCCTTAAAGAGGTGGGGTTTCAGGTGTCTCCGGAAGGTGGTGATTGACTCCGCTGTCCTGGCGTCGTGAGGGAGCTTGTTCCACCATTGGGGTGCCAGAGCAGCGAACAGAGCGAGGAGCAAGGTGGAGCATGGCATGCAACTGTTGCAACTTTTCATATATGGTCAAGCTGCACACATGCCTAGCAGTGGTGTGTCAGATGCATCTGTAACATAGAACTTTAGATGGGCTTGTTTGTGCCGCGTGTGCACTTGCAATGTCATGATGCCCTTTGGTTTGATGTGCAAGCCTCCATAGGCTATGAGTACAGTCTCAGTCTCAGTCTCTTTCACTTTGAATTGCTTGGACAATTTGTCTGCTATTGCTTGTGCGAGCACATTAGCTGTCCCCCTATATACGCAAGTTTGTGTGCCAGCCAGCATCTTTTTTTGTGTACTTGTGTCACTGCACCTATGAACAACATGTCCACTTCCCTAACCTCTGTTTCAACAGGAGCAACATCTGTCCCTGACCTACACACAGCTGCAAAGTGATTTCTCTTGTCACACTTTTTACACTCAACATTAAATGCAGGGCACCTCTTTGGTTTGTGCGTTTTCTACAAGTCTTTGTCTGCTGCTCGCTGGTTGAGCGAGCGGCCTGTCTTTGTTCTGACTGTGCTCGTGATTGCTTAACATGGAGGCCCTTTTTTCCCATAGCATGCACAAACTGTTCTGTGCTATTGCTAGCTGACATAGCTTTAGCCTGAGCTGATGAAACTTATTTTGCACAGCAAACATCTATGGCCTTAGCTAGGGTTAAATCTGAAATGGAGAGTAGTTTCTCTCTTAGTCCACTATCTGTGATGCTAAACACAGTTTTGTCCTTGAGCATTAGATCCTCTGTTAGGGATGCACGATATATCGGTATGCATATTGGAATTGGCCGATATTAGCTAAAAATGCCAACATCGGCCTGATGTCTAGTTTAACGGCGATGTGCAAAACCGATGTCAACGCTACCGTGCATACCTATATCACGTAATGACGCCACGAAAAATATAGCGCTACACGTGCAACACAGCATTCCTAACCGAGCCCACAATGTCTGCTGTGTGGATCGAGCAGTCAACAAGTCGAGCAGTCATTTGAAAGAGTAAGGACATTTCAGAGAGACAACTCAAAGGCGAAATCCATTAATGTCAAGATAAGGGAATTCATAGCCCTTGACAATCAACCGTTTTCCGTCGTGGATGATGTTGGCTTTCTCTGACTGATCGAGCACCGGTACACACTACCAAGTAGGCGTTATTTTTCAGATGTTGCCCTACCGGAGTTACACAGAATTGTTGAAACTCACATCCATGAGCTACTTGCTATGGGCGTCACTGCTATTAGCTTCACGACAGACAATTGGACCAGCGATATCAGCCGCAAGAGCATTACGAGTCTGACAGCACAGTGGGTCAATGAGGATTTCGTACAGGGTTTACATGAAATGTTACGGACACAGCTGGATAACATGAAAACGGACACAGTGACAGTGCGCACCGAGGAAGAGAGGCCACGGACAGACAGAGCTGAAACTTCACTGCTTGACATGTATGATGAAATCCTGGTTGAGACTGAACAAATGAACAATGAAACAGCACAGCAAGTAAGTGAAAGATATAGGTTTTGATTATGTTTTACTGGTAATGGGGACATACGTAAATGCCAACAAAATAACTTTTTTGTCAGTGTGTCTTTCAACTATTTAACTGTAATATAATGCTTAAAACGTCGCTAAAATTGTAAATATCGGTTATCGGTATCATTTTTTTGGCAAGGAAAATATTGGAAATCGGTATCGGCCCAAAATGTAATATCGGTACATCCCTATCCTCTGTGTCTTTGAACTCACAGCTGCGTGCTCTCAGTCAATACCTGCCTGTTCATTGAACTTGTGTGCCCAAAACTGATGTCTCTCGAACACAGTATTCCTGCATGGTGAGCAGTAATTTTCAAACGCTTTCATCACCTCGGACAGTTTTTTGTTTTCCCAGTTGGCATATGTGATCTCCATTGTGTTGTATATCTCCAGTGCGTCATCGCCGATGCAGTGTAGCAAAACTGCTCTTTTCCTAGCCTCTGACTTTGTTACCATTTCCGCCAATTTTCTGCGTGGTTTCCAGTCAATGACAACAGAGATGGTGTTGTAAACGACTGCATTGCTGCTAATCCCAAGCTTGATAGCTAACAATATCAAAGTATGTTGTTTCACCCAAGTTAGCGTTAGCCTGCTAACTAGCCACTAGTTTTAGTAGCCTGCTGGTGAAGTCAGCATTCTCACTCATGCAACTAGCACTGGACATTTTCCTCAGTTTTTTTGTTTAATCTTCTGCCACTTCTGACACCATGTCGTGCTCTAGATGGCACGATATAATGAACTTGACAATGGAGACTGAAGTACTATTACTTATAGCTTTATATCTGAAGCATGGTAATGATTAACACTGTGTACGCAGGTGTGACCTTTCTGGTCCCGTCCCTCAAGTCAGTAAGTCAACACAGGAAGGAGCAATGGATGGATAGTTCATTTATTTCCAAAGCTGCAATGATGGGACACACACAGTATGGATAACTGGTCAGTAGTCGACGGGATATAAATAGCACTCCCACAGCAACTCTCCATAAATCTGCTGTTTAATATACTAACAAAAAAACTATCCAAATGCATCAGTCATTATGATCGTATAGTGGATTTAACTATTTCGAATAATTCCTAATTTACTATACTAAAAATAAATAGAGTTTCCATGTGTAATCTCATATTTACAACATCAGAATAAACTATCATCCATTTTAGTATTCAAAATATCTAAAAATGGACCTGAAATTACTCAATGTCACACTCTTGTGGCGAAGAAATATAATACAACATGAATGTACCACATATTTTCCTAAGCTAACAAAACCAGGCTAATACGCTGGCTGGTGCTCATGAGTTTATAAAACATATCCTTTATACATTTGTCATAAATTACCTGCAATGATGGTTGTGGATAAATGGTCAGTAGTCAATAGCACTCCTAAAGAAGATGCATTTTCGAGTCAGCTAGCAAATTTTCCCCCAACATCGGACACCCCCTAACTTCGGAAACTCTTTAGCGGTTGGAGGATTAAATCACCTTGAGCTCAACATTTAAATGGCCTGGAAAATAATGGTACATTTTGCGACTACATTTTTATTTAACCTTTATTTAACTAGGCAAGCCAGTTAAGAACAAATTATTATTTACAATGACGGCCTACCCCGGCCAAACCCTAACCGGGTGACGCTGGATCAATTGTGCGCAGCCCTAAAGACACCCTTCAAGCCAGCTGACCACGGATTATCATTGCAGTCTATGTAAATTAAATTAGGCTTTGAGAGTTTTCCAAAAAGTAATATATACAGTGGCTTGTGAAAGTATTCACCCCCAAACAAACAAGAAACAAGACAAAATTTCACTTCATTTCACTTCACCAATTTGGACTATTTTTTGTATGTCCATTACATGAAATCCGAATAAAAATAAATTACAGGTTGTAATGCAGCAAAATAGGAAAAACGCCAAGAGGGATGAATTCTTTTGCAAGGCACTTTATATATATATATATATATACACACACACACATATATACAGTTGAAGTCGGAAGTTTGCATACACTTAGGTTGGAGTCATCAAAACTAGTTTTTCCACCACTCCACAAATTTATTGATAAACTATAGATTTGGCAAGTCAGTTAGGACATCTACTTTGTGCATGACACGTAATAAAAAAAATAAAAAATAAATGTTTACAGACAGATTATTTCACTTATAATTCAATGTTTCACAATTCCAGAAGGCCAGCATCCCGCAGTCGCCTCTTCAATGTTGACATTGAGACTGGTATTGTGTAATATACAGTTGAAGTCGGAAGTTTACATACACATAGGTTGGAGTAATTAAAATTCGTTTTTCAACCACTCCACAAATTTCTTGTTAACGAACTATAGTTTTGGCAAGTCGGTTAGGACATCTTCTTTGTGTATGACACAAGTAATTTTTTCCAACAATTGTTTACAGACAGATTATTTCACTTACAATTCACTGTTTCACAATCCCAGTGGGTCAGAAGTTTACATACACTAAGTTGACTGTGCCTTTAAACAGCTTGGAAAATTCCCGAAAATTATGTAATAGCTTTAGAAGCTTCTGATAGGCAAACTGACATCATTTGAGTCAATTGGAGGTGTACCTGTGGATGTATTTCAAGGCCCACCTTTAAACTCAGTGCCTCTTTGCTTGACATCATGGGAAAATCAAAAGAAATCAGCCAAGACCTCAGAAAAAAAAGTCTGGTTCATCCTTGGGAGCAATTTCCAAACGCCTGAAGGTACCACATTCATCTGCAACTGCACATGGGGACAAAGATTGTACTTTTTGGAGAAATGTCCTCTGGTCTGATGAAACAAAAATAGAACTGTTTGGCCATAATGACCATCGTTATGTTTGGAGGAAAACGGGGGAGGCTTGCAAGACAAAGAACACCATCCCAACCGTGAAGAACGGGGGTGAGAGCATCATGTTGTGGGGGTGCTTTGCTGTAGGAGGGCCTGGTGCACTTCACAAAATAGATGGCATCATGAGGGAGTAAAATTATGTGGATATATTAATGCAACATCTCAAGACATCAGTCAGGAAGTTAAAGCTTGGTCACAAAGGGGTCTTCCAAATGGACAATAACCCCAAGCATACTTCCAAAGTTGTGTCAAAATGGCTTAAGGACAACAAAGTCAAGGTATTGGAGTGGCCATCACAAAGCCCTCACCTCAATCCTATAGAAAATTTGTGGATAGAACTGAAAAGCGTGTGCGAGCAAGGAGGCCTACAAACCTGACTCAGTTACACCAGCTCTGTCAGGAGGAATGGGCCAACATTCACCCAATTTATTGTGGGAAGCTTGTGGATTGCTACCCAAAACATTTGACCCAAGTTAAACAATTTAAAGGCAATGCTACCAAATACTAATTGAGTAAATGTAAACTTCTGACCCACTGGGAATGTGATGAAAGAAATAAAAGCTGAAGTAAATCATTCTCTCTACTATTATTCTGACATTTTACGTTCTTAAAATAAAGTGGTGATCCTAACTGACCTAAGACAGGGAAATTTTACTAGGATTAAATGTCAGGAATTGTGAAAAACTGAGTTTAAATGTTTTTGGCTAAGGTGTATTTAAACTTCCAACTGTGTGTGTGTGTGTGTGTGTGTGTGTGTGTGTGTGTGTGTGTGTGTGTGTGTGTGTGTGTGTGTGTGTGTGTGTGTGTGTGTGTATATGTATGTATGTATGTATATATATATATATATAACACACTCAGCAAAAAAAGAAACGTCCCCCTTTCAGGACCCTGTCTTTCAAAGATAATTCGTAAAAATCCAAATAACTTCACAGATCTTCATTGTAAAGGGTTTAAACACTGTTTCCCATGCATGTTCAATGAACCATGAATAATTAATGAACATGCACCTGTGGAACGGTCGTTAAGACACTAACAGCTTACAGACGGTAGGCAATTAAGGTCACAGTTATGAAAACTTAGGACACGATAGAGGCCTTTCTACTGACTCTGGAAAAACACCAAAAGAAAAGATGCCTAGGGTCCATTCTCATCTGCATGAACGTGCCTTAGGCATGCTGCAAGGAGGCATGAGGACTGCAGATGTGGCCAGGGCAATAAATTGCAATGTTCGTACAGTGAGACGCCTAAGACAGCGCTACAGGGAGACAGGACGGACAGCTGATCATCCTCACAGTGGCAGACCACGTGTAACAACACCTGCACAGGATCGGTACATCCGAACATCACACCTGCGGGACAGGTACATAGGCAACTGCCCGAGTTACACCAGGAACGCACAATCCCTCCATCAGTGCTCAGACTGTCCACAATAGGCTGAGAAAGGCTGGACTGAGGGCTTGTAGGCCTGTTGTAAGTCAGGTCTTCACCAGACATCACCGTCAACAATGTTGCCTATGGGCACAAACCCACCGTCACTGGACCAGACAGGACTGGCAAAAAGTGCTCTTCACTGACGAGTCGCGGTTTTGTCTCACCAGGGGTGATGGGCAGATTTGCGTTTATCGTCAGAGGAATGAGCGTTACACCGAGGCCTGTATTCTGGAGAGGGATTGATTTGGAGGTGGAGGGTCCGTCATGATCTGGGGCAGTGTGTCACAGCATCATCGGTCTGAGCTTGTTGTCATTGCAGGCAATCTCAAAGCTGTGCGTTACAGGGAAGACTTCCTCCTCCCTCATGTGGTCCCCTTCCTGCAGACTCATCCTGACATGACCCTCCAGCATGACAATGCCACCAGCCATACTGCTCATTCTGTGCGTGATTTGCTGCAAGACCGGAATGTCAGTATTCTGCCATGTCCAGCGAAGAGCCTGGATCTCAATCCCATTCAGCACGTCTGGGACCTGTTGGATCGGAGGGTGAGGGCTCCCAGAAATGTCTGGGAACTTGCAGGTGTCTTGGTGGAAGAGTGGGGTAACATCTCACTGCAAGAACTGGCAAATCTGGTGCAGTCCATGAGAAGGAGATGCACTGCAGTATTTAATGCAGCCAACGCTAGCCAACTAGTCAACTATCTAGTAAACACTTCAGATACGAGGTTGATGTCTCTTTTTTTAACCAAATTAAACAGATATATATACACTGCTCAAAAAAATAAAGGGAACACTTAAACAACACAATGTAACTCCAAGTCAATCACACTTCTGTGAAATCAAACTGTCCACTTAGGAAGCAACACTGATTGACAATAAATTTCACATGCTGTTGTGCAAATGGAATAGAAAACAGGTGGAAATTATAGGCAATTAGCAAGAAATCCCCAATAAAGGAGTGGTTCTGCAGGTGGTGACCACAGACCACTTCTCAGTTCCTATGCTTCCTGGCTGATGTTTTGGTCACTTTTGAATGCTGGCGGTGCTTTCACTCTAGTGGTAGCATGAGACGGAGTCTACAACCCACACAAGTGGCTCAGGTAGTGCAGCTCATCCAGGATGGCACATCAATGCGAGCTGTGGCAAGAAGGTTTGCTGTGTCTGTCAGCGTAGTGTCCAGAGCATGGAGGCGCTACCAGGAGACAGGCCAGTACATCAGGAGACGTGGAGGAGGCCGTAGGAGGGCAACAACCCAGCAGCAGGACCGCTACCTCCGTCTTTGTGCAAGGAGGAGCAGGAGAAGCACTGCCAGAGCCCTGCAAAATGACCTCCAGCAGGCCACAAATGTGCATGTGTCTGCTCAAACGGTCAGAAACAGACTCCATGAGGGTGGTATGAGGGCCCGACGTCCACAGGTGGGGGTTGTGCTTACAGCCCAACAACGTGCAGGACGTTTGGCATTTGCCAGAGAACACCAAGATTGGCAAATTCGCCACTGGCGCCCTGTGCTCTTCACAGATGAAAGCAGGTTCACACTGAGCACATGTGACAGACGTGACAGAGTCTGGAGACGCTGTGGAGAACGTTCTGCTGCCTGCAACATCCTCCAGCATGACCGGTTTGGCGGTGGGTCAGTCATGGTGTGGGGTGGCATTTCTTTGGGGGGCCGCACAGCCCTCCATGTGCTCGCCAGAGGTAGCCTGACTGCCATTAGGTACCGAGATGAGATCCTCAGACCCCTTGTGAGACCATATGCTGCTGCGGTTGACCCTGGGTTCCTCCTAATGCAAGACAATGCTAGACCTCATGTGGCTGGAGTGTGTCAGCAGTTCCTGCAAGAGGAAGGCATTGATGCTATGGACTGGCCCGCCCGTTCCCCAGACCTGAATCCAATTGAGCACATCTGGGACATCATGTTACATCCACCAACGTCACGTTGCACCACAGACTGTCCAGGAGTTGGCGGATGCTTTAGTCCAGGTCTGGGAGGAGATCCCTCAGGAGACCATCCGCCACCTCATCAGGAGCATGCCCAGGTATTGTAGGGAGGTCATACAGGCACGTGGAGGCCAGACACACTACTGAGCCTCATTTTGACTTGTTTTAAGGACATTACATCAAATTGGATCAGCCTGTAGTGTGGTTTTCCACTTTAATTTTGAGTGTGACTCCAAATCCAGACCTCCATGGGTTGATAAATTGGATTTCCATTGATTATTTTTGTGTGATTTTGTTGTCAGCACCATTCAACTATGTAAAGAAAAAAGTATTTAATAAGATTATTTCATTCATTCAGATCTAGGATGTGTTATTTTAGTGTTCCCTTTATTTTTTTGAGCAGTGTATATATATATATATCTTGTAATTGAACAAAATAGTAAGGTGGCCAGTTACTGGGGACCGTATGCAGATTATATGGGACATTTATTTTGCTAAACCGTTAAAAAAAAAACTGATAGTAGTTATATTTCCACTGAAATGTCAAACATGGTAATTGCTAACTCGTTAGCTAATATTTTTACGAAACCAATAATCACAAAATATTGATGGCTTGATCACAAGATAACACTGTTGAAGGTAATATATTTCTTAAACGCTGTTGAATATGCCGATAATACGGGGTGCTAACTTCAGAGGGAACTTTTGCTAGTAGCATAAAACCCACATGGAAAACTGAGATTCGGCAAATAACATATAAACAGTGGCTTATTTGACACCAAACCAAGAACAATAGTTACTAATAACATAATTGCTAATGTACGATGCAAAATGTGGATTTTATACATTTATATCCTGGGACCATTCAATTTTCACCTCACCCACAGCAATTCTACATAAATCTGCTGTGGATTACCCAGAATCCCATACTTATATCACTGAGTGTATTAGACAATGTAAACACACTAATCTACCAGGAGGTGGCGTAATATCCATTTTATGCAATTAATTTACACTGTTACATAGGCACACTTCAAACTACAAGACAGCTAATTTATATATCTCCTTGACCTTCAATCTCGAGTGATACTGATTGGCTGTTAAACACAAGGGAGTTATGGACTATCATTAAAGGTGCTTTTTACCTTTATTTAACTAGGCATGCCAGTTAAGAACACATTGTTATTTACAATGGCGATCTAGGAACAGTGGGTTAAATGCCTTGTTCAGGGGCAGAACAACAGATTTTTACCTTGTCAACTCGGGGATTTGATCTAGCAACCTTTCGGTTACTGGACCAACTCTCAAACGACTCGGCTACCTGCCGCCCCAAAGCAGTCCTTCCTCCTGGTCGGGGAATTGAACCCGTATCCCTCGTAACAAGCGGGGATACTCACCACTATACAAATGAGGAGCAGGTGGTACAATGCCAGGAGCCACTGGTATATTTGACAGCGCATAGTTCCACCTCCGACACAACCAAAACAACTGCTATGCGGATGTCGGTTCAAGCGGATGTGATTGAATAGAGCCCCTGGTTTTCAAGCTGTCATCAAGTTCTCTTTGGATGATTTGATATGTTACTATGGAGCTATATATCAAATCAAAGTTTATTGGTCGTGTACACAGATTTGCAGGTGCAGCGAAATGCTTGTTTCTGCATTGTTGCTAGAAACAAGCTTTTCGCTGCACCTACAATAACATCTGAAAATCTGTGTACACAACCAATAAACTTTGATTTGATATATAGCTCCATAGTAAAACTTTGCGCTTGTGCTACTATCAGGCAAGTTGGCAATGTAAATTTTGGGATTTCCTAAATGACTGGTGCTTTTCCTAGAGGGAGGTGGAAGAACATTGTGCAAGTGTAAATGTCACATTGTCTGACATCATTGGGCAGAGATGATCAATTATAACTCCAATGTCATGAGTCTGTTTATTTGTCTACACTCTTAGAAAAAAAATGGTGCTATCTAGAACCTAAAAGGGTTCTTCCGCTGTCGCCATAGGAGAATCCTTTGAAGAACCCTTTCCACAGAGGGTTCTAAATGAAACCTAAACCGGTCTACCAGGAACCAAAACAGTTTAAAATGTATGGGGACTGCCAAAGAAACCTTTTGGAACCCTTTTTTATAAGTGTATAAATAAACCTATTACACTTCTGCTCCTACCCCACTACTCTCAGTGAGCGCTTTGCCATCTGCTGCCCAGCAACCGGCGGGTAGTTCCTACTCAGGTACATCTTCACCTGCTTAACTGCTATTCTTCCTTATAGAGCCTTTTGATGTGGTCCTGTTAACATATATAAGGTAATATCTTCAGACACAATATAGCAGAAATTATTACAGTTACATGGAATGTGTTTGTTATTTCTGCTATGCTCTTCCTCTTCAGAGCCCTGTGTGCTGCATCAAGAGGTGAGTTCAGGCTTCTGGCCGGCCGCCCTCTACCTGTCCACGGAGGTCCACCAACACCAGCACACCTCTACCCTCTTCCAACATCAGCCCCCTGGCATACTACCCACACCTGTTCCACCAATTCTGGCGACACCAGACAGAAATGTATGGAGAAGTACTACCGTTTTATATCAATTATATCAATGATGCCTGTTTAAGCCAAGATACAAATCTAATGAACACTTTTTTTTACTCTACAGCTGCCCCATCCCCATGTGATGCTGAGGTTGGCCCCTATGGCAGCCACTATTGTCCCCCTCGGCTCCCTCCATGGGGCCTTCCAGCCAAAGACATGCCCTCCCCAGGTACCAGGGAAAAAGGGAGTGATGGGACTAGGAAGTTGGGGCTGAGGAAAAATACATAGTATTTATGTATCATCACATTATGGTATAATCAGTGGTGGTTGGTGGTATTTAAGATGAGGGATGACACTTTTTTGTTTTACGAGCATGGCCTTATTTATATTACAGCATATTGGATGACTGTCATTCATATTCCATTCACCCGGCTCAATGTAACATCAATAGGTTTAGGCAGCTACATGATGATCGAATTTACCCTATACCCATCATGTGGTTGCTACAACCTAGCCTAAGAATGAAAGTTTACAGCCAGGGTTGGGTAGGTTACTTTCTAATTTGAATCCATTATAGTTACCTGTCCAAAATTGTAATCAGTAACATAACCTTTGGATTATCCAAACTCCGTAACGTAATCTGATTACATTCAGTTACTTTTAGATTGCTTTCCCCTAGAAGAAGAAGACAAAAATGAACCATATCTATTGCAGGATAAATCAATGTTAAAGTTTACATAGCTGGCCATATATGGATGTTAAATGTTACTTTATGGGTTGGTTATGTAGGCTTCTTCTTACCCATCGCTTTCTACTACGTATAATAATATGATTACAGGAGAAACAGGAGACAAAGCTGTGAGACAGGTTAAATCCCAGACACATGGAAAATGGTATGTACACGGAGCGTGTGGGGCAACAGAAGACGAACAGCAGAGGGGCTAAGGATTTTTTAGATGGGGAAAGGGATGATGAAACGGGGGAAAGTTTACGGGACTCCACCCGGAGGGGCAGGTCCCGCGTGGAAAGCCATACCCTCTGCCCGAGCCGATACCGGGGAGCAGGGGTCCGGTGGCAATCCGCCTGTCACTGATACCTTGATGTGGTCTTCAGAAGAGCGGCCCGGGCTCTCTCCCAGGTACGGCGACAGCGGTGGACGAACATCTGGCAGAGGATATGCTGACTTCTTCCTCTTGGTCAGGGAAGAGCACGGGCTGATATCCCAAGGAACACTCGAAGGGCTAGAGACCAGTGGCCGAGCAGGGAAAGGTGTTACAGGCGTATTCCACCCACACGAGTTGCTGGCTCCAGGTGGTGGGGTTGGCGGAAACGAGGCAACGAGGAGCCGTGTCCAGGTCCTTATTGGCTCACTCCGATTGGCCGTTAGATTGGGGCTGGAAACCAGAGGACAGGCTGGCAGACAACCCAATGAGGGTGTAGAACACCTTCCAGAACTGGAACGAGAACTGAGGACCACGATCGGAGACCATGTCGACCAGAAGTCCATGGATCCAGAAGACGTGCTGCACAATGATCTGAACCATCTCCTTGGCTGAGGGTAACTTGGTAAGGGAAATAAAATGGGCGGCTTTAGAAAATCGATCCACCACTGTCACGATCGTGGTGTTGCCATCTGATGGAGGAAGACCAGAATCAAAGGCCAGGGATATATGGGACTGGGGCAGTGAGGAACAGGGAGTGGTTGAAGAAGGCCAGCCGGAGCTCGTCGGGAGTCTTATTTTGTGCACACAGTGCAGGCGGCAACGAATGCGGTGACATCAGGAACCATGGAAGGCCACCAAAAGCATCATTGGATGAAAGCCAGGGTCAGACTGGAGCCTGGGTGGCAGGTCAGTCTCGAGGAATGTGCCCATTCCAGGATCGGGCAGAGTCCGGGACAAACATCCAGTTAGCCGGACCTCCCCTCTGGGAACGCTGCGCCTTATGGACCAGGCTCTTTATACCCCAGATGAGTACAGCCGCTAGACAGGAGGTAGGGAGGATGGCCTTGGGGTCAGATGTAGTAGCAACGAGGCTATACAAAAGTGAGAGTGCGTCAGGCTTCACATTCTTGGACCCCGGGTGGTAGGAGAGAGTGAAATTGAAATGGGTGAATAACAGGGCCCGACGAGCCTGCCTAGAGTTGAGGCGCTTGGCTGTGCAGAGATATTCCAGGTTCTTATGGTCAGTCCACACAAAGAGTGGGTGTTCCGCCTCCTCCAACCAGTGCCTCCACTTCTATCTTGATGGCGAGGAGTTCTCAATTCCCCACATCATAGTTCCTCTCAGCAGGGGTAAGACAATGGGAGAGAAAATTGCAGGGGTGAAGCTTTTTGTCCTGGGCAGAATGCTGGAACAGGGCGGCCCCCACTCTGACATCCGAGGCGTTGACCTCCACCACAAACTGACGGGACGGGTCGGATGGATTAAGATGGGGGCTGTAGTGAATCGATGTTTGAGATCTGAGAACGCCCGGTCAGCTGCTGGAGACCACATGAATGGAACCTTGTTAGAGGTGAGTGCTGAGAGGGGGAAGCCAGGGTGCTGTAACCCCGGATGAAGCGGCGGTAGAAGCTAGCAAATACCAAGAAACATTGGATTTGAGGGTTGAGGCCAATCCACCACCACTCTCACCTTGTCTGGATCTATCTGTATATGTCCTGCATCGATGACGTATCCTAGGAAGGAGATGGTGGAGCGATGGAATTTATACTTCTCCGCTTTAATGAAAATCTGGTTCTCCAGGAGATGCTGAAGGACCTGTCGGACGTGTAGAACATGCTCTTGAGCTGAACGGGAAAGGTAAACAAAGATGAACTAGTTCAGCATGTACCAGAGCACATCGTTGACCAGGGCCTGGAACACAGCGGGAGCGTTAGTCAGTCCGAATGGCATAACCAAGTACTCATAGTGCCCGCTAGCCGAGTTAAAGGCTGTCTTCCACTTGTCTCCTTCCCGTATCTAAAGCAGATGGTAGGCGTTCCGAAGGTCCAACTTTGAGAATATGATTCTCGTGGGAACTCGGGTGACATTGGATTCTCTCAGTAAGGTGGACGTTGGGAACTTCCGGGATTCCTCGGTGGCAAGGTGGGAGCAGTGGGCGAGTGTGACCGGGAACAGACCTCTCCCTCCTATGTTCCCATAGCCGCCCATCAATCCGTAAGGTCAAGGCGATGAGGGAGTCGAGGTCCATGGGAAGCTCCCAGGCTGCAAGCTCGTCTTAAACCTCCTACAATAATTAGTGAATGAACATGTCGAAAAGAGATTCCGGGTTCCAGGCACTCTCAGCGGCCAACGTGCAAAAATATACCACACTACGGGAGTTGACACAGTTGGAGTAGCTTCAGATCAGCCTCTCTCCCGGACAGAGAATCAAACACCTTCCTACCCTCTGCCACAAACTCCTCCAGACTGAGGGTAATGGTGGATTGTTGCTCACACACTGCTGTCACCCAGGTGAGAACCCTCCCGGTCTTCAGCGTTATAAGATACTCTATCTTCGAGCGATCCCAGGGAAACGAAGAGGGCTGCAGTTCGAAGATGAGGGAGCACTGGGAGAGAAACGCTCGGCAGGTTCCTGGATCTCCAGCGTATCGCTCCGGAGGAGGTAGCAGGGTTCTCAGGAAGCCGGGATAGGCTGGGGAGAAGCGCTGCTGGTAGCGGGGTTACTGAAAGTCTGGGGGTTACCGTAGAGGCTTGCTGCCAAGTAGAATATCCGCGGAATTGCTCCAGCAATGCATTGAAAGCGCGGTCGTGGTGTTCTGCCAAGTTCTGGAGTCCTTCCATGAGGTTTTGAAGTAACTCCTTGTGTCTTCCAATGGTGGCTCCTTGGGAGGAGACAGCGTTGCGGAGCTGGTCCGAGTCTGCTGCGTCAGTCAGGGCCAGTTCATACTATCAAGGCACTGGCTAAGACCCAGATGAAGACAAAGGAGGTGGATAGTACGAGTCTCAGAGTTTATTCAAGTACAAGGGGCAGGCAAAAGGTAAGTCAAGGCAGGCAAAGAGTCGTAATCCAAATCTGAGTCAGGCAGGTACAGGATGGCAGGAGATTGGTAGGTCGAGGACAGGCAGAGATTCGTAACCAGGTCAGAAAGGTACAGGATGGCAGGCAGCTTGGGGTCAGGGCAGGCAGAACGGTATGGCAGGCAGGGTCAGGGCAGGCAGAAAAGGTGAGAACCGGGAAGACTAGAAAACAGGGACTAGAGAAAACAGGAGTATGGAAAAACACGCTGGTAGGCTTGATGAGACGAACTGGCAACAAACAAACAGAAAATGCAGGTATAAATACACAGGGGATAATGGGGGAAGATGAGAGACACCTGGTGGGGGGTGGAGACAAGCACAAAGACAGGTGAAACAGATCAGGGTGTGACATGGAGAAATGTAACCACTCTCAGATTAATAGACATCTATGGATGCAAGGACTGACCATCCATATGAAATTATTGTTTTAACCATGTTTTGAGGCTATACAGTGTTTGTTTACATTTACAATGTTTACAAACATTGGAGAAAAACAAGCTCATATTTTGGGTTCTCATGGAGTTTGACAGTTGAACTAAGCTCATGAGGCATTTATATACTCTTCAAGAATCAATGGATATATATATATATACACACACACACAGTACCGTTCAATAGTTTGGGGTCACTTAGAAATGTCCTTGTTTTTGAAAGAAAAGCACATTTTTATACATTTCTACCATCTCTGCAGCACTCCACCAATCAGGTCCTTGTGGTAGAGTGGCCGGACGGAAGCCACTCCTCAGTAAAAGAAACATGACAGCCAGTTTGCCAAAAGGCAATGAGAAACAAGATTCTCTGTTGTGATGAAACCAAGATTGAACTCTTTGGCCTGAATGCCAAGCACCATCCCTATGGTGAAGCATGGGGGTGGCAGCATCCTGCAGTGGGGATGTTTTTCAGCGACAGGGACTGGGTGTCTTGTCAGGATTGAGGGAAAGATGAGCGGAGCAAAGCAGAAAGATCCTTGATGAAAACCTGCTCCAGAGCTCTTAGGACCTTAGACCGGGGCGACGGTTCACCTTCCAACAGGACAACGACCCTAAGCACACAGCCAAGACAATGCAGGTGTGGCTTTGGGACAAATCTCTGAATGTCCTTGAGTGGCCCAGCCAGAGCCCAGACTTGAACCCGATCGAACATCTCTTGAGAGACCTGAAAATAGCTGTGCAGCAACGCTCCCCATCCAACCTGACAGAGCTTGAGAGGATCTGCAGAGAAGAATGGGAGAAACTCCCTAAATACAGGTGTGCCAAGCTTGTAGGGTCATACCCAAGAAGACTCGAGGCTGTGATCGCTGCCAAAGGCGCTTCACAAAGTACTGAGTCTGAATACTTATGTAAATGTGATATTTCAGTTTATTTTTAATAAATTGGCAACAATTTCTACAAACCTGTTAGCTTTGTCATTATGTGGTATTGTATATAGATTGATGGGAAAAACAATTATCAATTTTAGAATAAGGTTGTTACGTAACAATTATTTGTACTATTTTCTAAATTGTAGAGTAATAGTGAAGACATCAAAACTATGAAATAACACAGAATCATGTAGTAACCAAAAAAGTGTTAAACAAATCAAAATATATTTGAGATTCTTCAAAGTAGCCACCCTTTGCCTTGATGAAAGCTTTGCAAACTCTTAGCATTCTCTCAACCAGCTTCATGAGGTAGTCACCTGGAATGCTTTTCCAACAGTCTTAAAGGAGTTCCTACATATGCTGAGCACTTGTTGGCTGCTTTTCCTTCACTCTGCTGTCCAACTCATTCCCAACCATCTCAATTGGGTTGAGATCGGGTGATTGTGGAGGCCAGGTCATCTGATGCAGCACTCCATCACTCTCCTTCCTGTTCAAATATCCCTTACACAGCCTGGAGGTGTGTTTTGGGTCATTTTCCTGTTGAAAAACATGATTACCAGTAAGCACAAACCAGATGGGATGGCGTATCGCTGCAGAATGCTGTGGTAGACATGCTGGTTAAGTGTGCCTTGAATTCTAAATAAATCACTGAGTGTCACCAGCAAAGCACCATCACACCTCCTCAATGCTAAACACTGGGAACCACACATGCGTAGATCAACTGTTCACCTACTCTGTCTCACAAAGACACGGTGGTTGGAACGAAAAATCAAAAAATTTGGACTCATCAGACCAAAGGACAGATTTCCCCCCGTCTAATGTCCATTGCTCGTGTTTCTTGGCCCAGGCAAGTCTCTTCTTTTTGGTGTCCTTCAGTAGTGGTTTCTTTGCAGCAATTTGACCATGAAGGCCTGATACACGCAGTCTCCTCTGAACAGTTGATGTTGAGATGTGTCTGTTACTTGAACTCTGACACATTTATTTGGGCTGCAATCTGAGGTGCAGTTAATTGTCGATTTCTGAGGCTGGTAACTAACGAACTTATCTTCCTCAGCAGAGGTAACTCTGGGTCTTCCTTTCCTGTGGCAGTCCTCATGAGAGCCAGTTTCATCATAGTGCTTGATTGTTTTTGCAACTGCACTTGAAGAAACTTTCAAAGTTCTTGAAATTTTCCACATTGACTGACCTTCATGTCTTAAAGTAATGATGGACTGTCATTTCTCTTTGCTTATCTGAGCTGTTCTTGCCCTAATATGGATTTGGTCTTTTACCAAATAGGGCTATCTTCTGTATACAAACCCTTCCTTGTCACAGCACAACTGATTGGCTCAAATGCATTAAGAAGGAAAGAAACACCTGTTAATTGAAATGCATTCCAGGTGACTACCTCATGAAGCTGGTTGAGAGAATGTCAAGAGTGTGCAAAGCTGTCATCAAGGCAAAGGGTGATTACTTTGAAGAATCTCAAATATAAAATATATTTTGATTTGTTTCACTGTTTTTTGGTTACTACATGATTCCATATGTGTTATTTCATAGTTTTGACGTCTTCACTATAATTCTACAATGTAGAAAATAGTAAAAATAAAGAAAAACCCTTGAATGAGCAGGTGTGCCCAAACTTTTGACTGGTACTGTATATATACTACGAAATGTTTACTTAACAAAAATATAAACCCAACATGTAAAGTGTTGGTTTCATGAGCTGAAATAAGACCCCAGAAATGTTCTACACGCACAAAAAGCGTCTTTCTCTAAAATTGTGCGCACAAATTTGTTTCATCCATGTTAGTGAGCATTTCTCCTTTGCCAAGATCATCCATCCACCTGACAGGTGAGGCATATGAAGAAGCTGATTAAACAGCATGATCATTACACAGGTGCATCTTGTGCCGGGGACAGTTAAAGGCCACTCTAAAATGTGCAATTGGCATGCTGACTGCAGGAATGTCCACCAGAGCTGTTGCCAGAGAATTTAATGTTAATTTCTCTACCATAAGCCACCATCAACGTCATTTTAGAGGAATTGGACAAACTTTTCAACTGGCCTCCCAACCGCAGACCAGCTGTAACCACGCCAGCCCAGGACCTCCACATCCACCTACTTCACCTACAGGATTGTTTGAGACCAGCCACCCTGACAGCTGATGAAAATGATGAGTATTTATGTCTGTAATAAGCCCTTTTGTGGGGAAAAACTCATTCTGGATTGGCTGGGCTTGGCTCTCCAGTGGGTAGGCCTGGCTCCTAAGTGGGTGGGCCTATGCCCTCCTAGCCCCCCCCCCCCCCATGGCTGCACCCATGCCCAATCATGTGAAATGCATAGATTAGGGCCTAATGAATTTATTTAAATAGACTGATTTCCTTATATGAACTGTAACTCAGTAAAATCATAGAAATTGTTGCATGTTGCGTTTTTATTTTTGTTCAGTATAGCTATCACCCTCTCTCTTGGTTCTCCTTGATTTTGTAAGAAATTAATTTGTTCAAAACTGTTAAACTATTGTGTTTCTATCTCTTTGAGTCAACTACTCAAAACATGTTATGCACTGCAGTGCTAGCTAGCTGAAACTTTCCGTACTAGATTCACTATCTGATCCTTTGATTGGGTGGACAACATGTCAGTTCATGCTGCAAGAGCTCTGATAGGTTGGAGGACGTCTTCCGGAAGTTGTCATAATTACTGTGTAAGTCACAGGAGGTTGATGGCACCGTAATTAGGGAGAACGGGCTTGTGGTAATGACTGGAGCAGAGTAAGTGGAATGGTATCAAATAAATCAAACACATGGTTTGCAGGTGTTTGATGCCATCCCATTTGCTCCATTCCAGCCATCATTACGAGCCGTTCTCCCCTCAGCAGCCTCCTGTGGTGTAAGTGTTTGGAAGGGGGTGAGAGCCATGAGCCTCCTAGGTTTGGTATTGAAGTCAATGTACCCAGAGGAGGACAGAAGCTAGCTGTCCTCTGGCTACACCATGGTGTAGCCAGAGTGCTGCTGAGGCTACTGTAGACCTTCATTGCAAAACAGTGTGTTTTAATAAATTATTTGGTGACACAAATATATTTTGTATATCTAAAAGGGATACCTTTTTTAATGTTTCACTTTTTAAATTGTTTTTATTCTGAAATTCACTAAGGAGGATGATCCTCCCCTTCCTCCTCTGAGGAGCCTCCACTGTGTGTCATGAGTTACTAGTGTGTGATCAACAGTCTACATTTCCTTGTCTTTGTCAGACATCAAACGTTCTAGACATGGCACCTAGACCTTGGACTGGGTCACACAAGCTGCTACAGAAGGATCCAAGAGTGAGTATCCTTTTGATTATTTGCAATTTAATTTTAAATCTACATATATTGCCAAAATGTTCTTATTTGGAAAGTGTTTTGAGTTCTGTTTCTATTCTGACCTATTGAACTATTTGTTCTCTCAGAGACCAGGAAGGTGGAATACAATGCATGTCCGCATCGCATGGCAGATCCACCACCATAAGCTGAGAGTGAAGGTATGAAAACATGTTGAACATCCACTAAAATGTGTATGAAACCTAATAAATATTATTTGTATCCAAACCAAACATTATAACTGAAGCTATTTTTCTGTCTGTCCTTCCATTTCTCAGCAGAAGATGCAAGTGGACGCATATGCAATCAACTTCGGTGTCAAACCGGAGTTTCTAACTCAGCCTCCTGGTTCTGACCTGATTCAAGCCATCCCCCATCAGCGGGACCTTATTCAGTACTCCACCCCACTCTCTAACCCAGGTGAGGAAAGGGACCAAAGATTAAACCTCCTTAAAAATATGACTTGTCTTACTATAGTACTGTGTCTAACAGAGAGAAATTACTCAACATAGCGTTTTTCCATTATTCTCCTGCTCCAGAGTCACACAGTAGGCATCCTTTATTTGGAGGTTTGGGATCACTGAGCCTCACAACCTTCGGTGGACTGCCAAACCTAGCACTAAGTGAGTAGCACCTTCAGTCTCCCTTCAGTGTTGGTTTAGTATTATGTTATGTTAAAGACAATATAATCATAAAGGAGAATTGCATTTAAGCTCACACATTTTTTTGACCTGCTTATTTTTCCTCCTCTTAAAAACAGACTATCCCATGATCTATCACAAAGACAATCTAAATGCACCAAGTGGAGAAGTAGGAGGAACTCCTGAGTGGTGGAGCAGGCAGCAGAAGACACCCCCGTCCTCTGTATGTCAACCTGAACGCTCTACAGAACCTGAACAACCCGGAAGAGATTCAATCAGGGAACCTCAGGACAGGGACACACTCAGGGAGAGGGAATGGGGACAGCAGCTACCCCTACCCAGAGAGAAGATGGAGGAGAAACAGTACATAGTGGAGAAACACCAAGGTCACAATGCTGCAGGGACTCATGACAGTTCACCTGCTGAAGACAAGTCTGTTCCTCAGACAATGACCTTGGAACATGGTCAGCGATCCAATGGCAGCCGTAACTGGGAGTCAGGTGACAGGAAGAGAAGGCTTGAGTGTAAGAACTACATAAAGGCCAAGAAGATTAAGCGGCAGAGAGAGGATGACCAGGAGGATTTCAATGAAGGTCCTCAACCCAGGGACCCCACAGAGAAACCATCCCTGGTCCCACTCACGCCATCCTCTATGTCGATGCAGCACATGACCATAGGGAACATTATTCCAAGGCTCCACCCAGTAAATAGTGTACGTAATCTGGCCAGGACTCAGGTTGGCACTCCTAATATGCGGCTCATCCCCTACCATGCACTTCCGTGGGACACCCCAAGAGACCCACTGTGGGATGTATACAGGGGTATGGACCTCCCCGTTTCCTCCTGTCAAGAGCTGGTCATAAGGGCTGATCCTCTGCATGGTGTGGTGGGGGCCAGACTGTTGGAGGCAGCAGACTGTTCATATAGAGACCCTCATCACAGCTTTCCACACCCACCCCATCACTCCTCACTGGTCCTGAAGCAGCAGGAGAGGGCTTACCTCATGGAAAGAGAGCGTCTGCACCTGCGCAGAGAGGAATACTACCAGCACAGCCTCTATTCTGCCACCATGGGCGACCATCTCCCACATCCCAGCCTCCTGACCTCCAACTATTCCAGGTCACATATCTCCAGGGTGGGTCTCACCCAGAGTAGCCTCCCGAACAGTACTCTTCCCCCTGGGTTCTTAAGCACACTGCCGCCTTTGGTCCCATTCTCTCTCCCCTTGTCTTGCGCTCCCCACAGAACTACCTCGTAATGACAGAAATAAAAAGACTACTCTGTGCTTGCTTGCTTGCCTTAGAACTATAACTCAGCACTGCTTCAAGACAAATTCTGTGATTCTGATTACTGCCTGTATGACACAGATAAAGGACAAACTACTATGTTGAATTACATCCCTTAAAAACACCTGTAAATTGATGAACAATGACATTGCTCAACAGAAAAGTGTGATCCAACGAATTAGTTCATAAAATGTTGCTAACTCTTGAGTTTGTCAAGTTACTGTTCCTAAAATGGACAGACAAAAAATATAAATAACTGACAAAACTTAAATGTAAAAAACAAACAAGAACTAGGTCAAATAAAAAGCTATTGCATTAATTACATCAGAATAAAGGAAAACCTAAGATCTATGACTTAATGGAAAAGAGTTTCAAAAACACGACCTGACACTTCTACACCACAAAAGTTACTTCAAAACTGATGTCAATGGGGTCACATTCTGAGGCAGAACTAAACTGAAGCTGCATTAAAGCTCATACTGTAAAACACTAACAAACAAAAACACACGTTCTAAAAATAATACAATACAATCTTCACATTCTTGTCCACTTGTCACATCTCAACTGGAGATACTAACGTTTAGTGAACTTTAATAAAACAGTCCATCCCAGGTTAAGCCCAGCCATCATACATACAGCACAGCTGTAACAGAGAGATTCAGTATTACCACATTAGTGGTCTCCAACACTGGTCCTGAGAAAATGCTGGATCTGATTTTATTTTTTTTAAAGCTAAGTGCTCATTTCATAAATGAATGACATAGTGCGTTAGATATTAATGGCTGCATTGATCGGCTGAAATATTCCTATTCATTAAGATACAATTCAAGTTGGTATCATTACTTTAGTCAACAGAATCAAGGTTGGAGACAACAATGGTGGCAGCGTTAAGAGTTAACTTGGACTACTAGAATAAGGAGGGTCAGCGTGTGTGATTACACCACATCCATCCCCAGACCCCTGGCCACCTCAGTCAAGGCCCTCACAGCACCTGAGGGCCCGCAGGAGTAAGAGTCGTCCCGGGTGGCGTCGGGGTCATCCCCCATATCAGACACATTACTCAGGACGCAGTACACAGGTGAGTCACTGCCCCTGGGGCTGGGCTGGGCTGACGTCTCCTCCCCTGCAGAGAGCTCTGAGGAAGAGGTGGAGCAAGAAGAGGAGGAGGAAAGGGGAGGGCCGTGACTCCTGGCTGCCCTGTTGGCAGCTCTCTTGGCTCGGCTGCTGGACCCGGGGCCCTTATGGAGCGTCCTCTTCTGAGCCATGTTCTTCATGATCTCCTGAGTCACCTCTACTGTCTCATAACGCACCATGTTCAGCCTCAGGTAGCCATCTTCATCCTCCTTGTATCTGTGGAGCAAGCCAAATAATCAACAACCACCTCCTTATGGTAAAACTGACTAACTCATGTTAACTCATCACATAAGGGAAAGATAAAGTGTTGTTCATACCTGAAGCGAGAGTGTCCAGAGGGCCATTTCAGGTGGTGTTTCTTGCGCAGGTGAAGAGTGAGTGTGTAACACCAAGAGAAGGTTTTGTTACAGAGATGACACTTGTATTTCGTGACCATTCCACCCTACAGAGGAGAATTATGCAAGAGTCAAGTAGAATACACTTGATCAAAATTCCCCAAAAATTTTTGCAAATAAAAAAGTCTAGCTTTGACACGGATATTGATTCTGTAGTTCTATTGAGCACCGAGTGACTGTTTGGCGCCCCCTGCAGCCAGTCTGAAGTACCTCGTGTACTCTCTTGTAGTGCTGGTTCATGGTGTGGGCCATGCGGGAGGAGTAGTCACAGCCCTCTACAGAGCAGTGGTAGGCTGCCCCCTCATTATGGGTCTCCATGTGCTTCCGCAGGTCATGCTGGTTCTTAAAGCTGGGAGACATACATCATAAACAACAGAGTAAGTAAAATAATATGTGCACAATATGTACAGTCCATAAGGGTCAGCAAGTTGTGGGGAGTCTGATGAGTCAATGTGGGACAACAACCTGCTCTCACAGAAGTCACAGGGAAAGGGTCGCTCGTCACAGTGGCGGAACTTGATATGGATCTTCAGAGTGGCGAGAGAGGTGCAGGTCATGTCACACAGGGGACACTTGATATGGTTCACTGAAAGGCAGGATAGATCACTCATAAGATTTACAGTGAAAGAAACTGGACACAGACAACAGCCATCATCAGCTAATCAAAATATCTTATTGACAAACCCTATAGCATAGGGTTTGTCAATAGCACTACAACTAAAATAAATCTGCTTGACTAATAGATGTACATGTCGAAGACAGACATGGAAAATTAGCTAAATATGTGCTAAATCAAGACAAAGCAGATGATTGTGGACTACAGGAAAAAGAGGACAGAGCACACCCCCATTCTCATCGATGGGGCTGCAGTGGAGCAGGTTGAGAGCGGCAAGTTCCTTGGTGTCCACATCAACAAACTAACATGGTCCAAGCACACCAAGACAGTCGTGAAGAGGGCACGACAAAACCTATTCCCACTAAAAAAGATTTGGCATCGGTCCTCAGATCCTCAAAAGGTTCTACAGCTGCACCATCGAGAGCATCCTGACTGGTTGCGTCACTGCCTGGTATTGCAACTGCTCAGCCTCTGACCGCAAGGCACTACAGAGGATAGTGCGAACAGCCCAGTACATCACTGGGGCCAAGCTTCCAGGACCTCTATACCAGGCGGTGTCAGAGGAAGGCCCTAAAAATTGTCAAAGACTCCAGCCACCCCAGTCATAGACTGTTCTCTCTGCTACCACATGGCAAGCGGTACCGGAGCGCAGAGTCTAGGTCCAAGAGGCTTCTAAACAGCTTCTACCCCCAAGCCATAAGACTCCTGAACATCTAGTCAAATGGCTACCCAGACTATTCGAATTGCCCCCCCCCCCCACTGCCACTCTCTATTGTCATCTATGCAGTCACTTTAATTAACTCTACCTACATGTACATACTACCTCAACTAACCGGTGCCCCCTGCACATTGACTCTGTACCGGCACCCCCCTGTATATATTGTTATTTTTTACTGCTGCTCTTTAATTACTGTGGCTCAGTTGGTAGAGCATGGTGTGTGCAACACCAGGTTTGTGGGTTCGATTCCCACGGGAGGCCAGTACAACAACAAAAATGAAATGAAATATATGCATTCACTACTGTAAGTCGCTCTGGATAAGAGCGTCTGCTAAATGACTAAAATGTAAATGTATCTGTATTTTTTTTAAACTGCACTGTCGGAAAGTAAGCATTTCACTATACGGTCTCCAACTGTTGTATTCGGCGCATATGACTAATAAAATTTGATTTGATAATTTGATTTGAATAATACTGAACTGAGAAGTGGTGGAGAACAGCACACTCACCATGCTGTCGTACGTGGTCTCTCAACAGTCTCTCGTTGGCAAAGCCTTTGTCACAATGCTCACACACCAGGGATTCTGTAAGAATCAGAGGGCATTCAATGTAAATAAAATGTACATGTCTAAACCAATAACATCTGCCTGTGCTGTAAAACAGTGACCTCTGGCCAGGCAGAGCAGAGCCCATTCACCCTCTGGCTGAGCCTGTCTTTGGATGTGGTCGAAGAACTTGGTGTTGCTGGAGAACATGCAGCCGCAGGTGGGGCAGGCCACCAGGCGCTCCTGAGTGTGGCTGCGCAGATGCTCCCGCAGACGGTACTTGATCTTAAAGAAAGCATCACAACCTGAGGAAACACAAAGAGGGCATCAGCTGAAGCAGGCCAACAAAACATCAGTATATTCAATACAGCAGGAAAGGCTGTGCTGATACAGTGCCGTCGGAAAGTATTCAGACCCCTTGACCTTTTCCACATGTTGTTATGTTACAGCCTTATTTGAAAATGGATTGAATTGTTTTTTTATTTCCCTCATCAATCTACACACAAGTCCCCATAATGACAAAGCATAAACAGGGTTTTAGAAATTGTTGCAAATTGAAATATCATATTTACATAATGTTAGGTTCAAGTTTGAAATACTTACTATACTAGAAGTTAATAGTTACATGTATGAGGAATGTATATGTTGGGGGTCAATGGAGGTTGGATAAGATCTAGAAAGTTACTAAGTAAGGGCCTGGAAAGTTACTAAGCAAGGGAAAAGGCAATCACATGGTTGCGGTCACTGATAAGGGTGGATAGCTGTGGATTAGGGAGGAATGTGGGCCGAGGTCATGTTTGGGTACCCTATCCTGTCTCGGAGCTCTATGGACAATTCCTTCGACCTCAGGGCTTGGTTTTTGCTCAGACATGCACTGTCAACTGTGGGACCTTATATAGTCAGGTGTGAGCCTTTCCAAATCATGTCCAATCAATTGAATTTACCACAGGTGGACTCCAATCAAGTTGTAGAAACATCTCAAGGATGATTAATGGAAACAGGATGCACCTGAGCTCAATTTCAAGTCTCATAGCAAAGGGTCTGAATACTTATGCAAGTAAGGTATTTCTGTTTTAATGTTTTCATACATTTACTAACATTTCTAAAAAACTGTTTTCACATTGTCATTATGGGGTAGTGTGTAGATTGCTGAGGATTTAAAAAAAACGTTTTAAATCAATTTTAGACTAAGGCTGTAACGTAACAACATTTGGAAAAAGTTAAGGGGTCTGAATACTTTCCGAAGGCACTGTTTAATGTGATCCCTTCCTTTCCCCTAGCAGTACCTTTCCAGCTGCAGAAGATGGCCTGCTGCTGGTCTGGGAGAGGAGAGAGCCCAGTGCAGTGAGTGTGCATGTCCACATGCCGATAGAACCACTCCGGGTTGTTAAATGTACTCTGTAGCAAAACAACAACAAAAATGAAGTATATCACGTACACAGAAGAGAGATGTCAAACAGTGGGATGCAGAAACCCCCCACCCCCCATGGAATTATTAACTAACATCACAGTGCTCCCACTGGCACACGAGTCCCTCTGAGATCTCGGGGACCAGGTTGTTGCTGTGGAGATCCTGGGTGCAGCTGGGGAAGTTGGGGTGGGACTTGAGCAGCTGCGCCCCGATGAACTTGAGTTTGCTGTGGAAGGTGTGGAAGTGTGCGTGGATCTCCAGCTCCCTGGGGCTGCCCATAGCCAGGAACTCACAGCCCTCCCACAGACACGCATAGTCATCTGGAGTGAGCAACACAACACATGTTATTTGGCGAAAGGCAGTATGTGCTGTTAGTGGTATTCTGGTGAGCATATAATCAACCGTGCCTCATTACTTTTGAAAGGCTTCCTGTCCTCGACTACTTTCCCTTGCAATCAATCATCGACAGACTGTAGGGGCCGGAAAGATTTCAAATTCTACATTTGCTTTCACCTGACGGAAGAGACTAGGGAAAGGAAGCTACTGAGACAATACTGAGACATTGATGTAGTTGTCATCTGACGGTCCCCTCACCCACCAACCTAGTTCCTCCATAGCATCTCTGTCTCCTAGGTGATCCTTCAGGTGCAGTGACATGTGTTCGCTGACTTCCTCCATATCGTGGCCTTTGAAGGTGCAGGACGCCCACTCACACAACACCACCAGGTTGGACAGGTTCCTCCTCTTCGCCATGGTGATCTGGCTGCTGGACACAAGGTAGGTTGTGCTGCCACACCAGTCTCAAACCCCCCAGAACCAAAAAAACAGCAGCAGGTCTTGCTATAGCTAAATAGCCAAAGCAGGTTCGATTTAGCTACAGTAGTTGCTAGCTAGTTCACAACCAAACTGGATTAATTCTAGCACAAGCTTCAGTTGGTCACTATTTTTCCAATTTCAATATGACTAACAATACTAGTTAGCGTGCTAGCTACATGCGGGAAATACAGTTGAAGTCGGAAGTTTACATACACTTAGGTTGGAGTCATTAAAACTCGTTTTTCAACCACTCCACAAATTTCTTGTTAACAAACTATAGTTTTGGCAAGTCGGTTAGGACATCTACTTTGTGCATGACAAGTAATTTGTCCAACAATTGTTTTTTGTCCAACAACAGACAGATTATTTCACTGGATCACAATTCCAGTGGGTCAGAAGTTTACATACACGAAGTTGACAGTACCTTTAAACAGCTTGGAAAATTCCAGAAAATGATGTCATGGCTTTAGAAGTTTCTGATAGGCTAATTGGTTTCATGCATGTTAACATTAGAAGCCTCCTCCCTAAGTTTGTTTTATTCACTGCTTTAGCACACTCTGCCAACCTGGATGTCCTAGCCATGTCTGAATCCTGCCACCAAAAACCCTGAAATTACCATCCCTAACTATAACATTTTCCGACAAGCTAGAACTGCCAAAGGCGGCGGAGTTGCAATCTACTGCAGAGATAGCCTGCAGAGTTCTGTCTAACTATCCAGGTCTGTGCCCAAACAATTTGAGCTTCTACTTTTAAAAATCCACCTTTCCAGAAACAAGTCTCACCGTTGCAGCCTGCTATAGACCACCTTCTGCCCCCAGCTGTGCCCTGGACACCATGTGTGAATTGATTGCCCCCCATCTATCTTCAGAGCTCGTGCTGTTAGGTGACCTAAATTGGGACATGCTTAACACCCCAGCCATCCTACAATCTAAGCTAATCTATCCTACCCTGCCTTTCTAAAGGTCTTCGAAAGACAAGTTAACAAACAGATCACCGACCAGTTAGAATCCCACCGTACCTTCTCCGCTATGCAATCTGGTTTCCGAGCTGGTCATGGGTGCACCTCAGCCACGCTCAAGGTCCTAAACGATATCATAACCGCCATCGATAAGAGACAATACTGTGCAGCTGTATGAATCGACCTGGCCAAGGCTTTCGACTCTGTCAATCACCACATTCTTATTGGCAGACTCAACAGCCTTGGTTTCTCAAATGACTACCTCGCCTGGTTCACCAACTACTTCTCTGATAGAGTTCAGTGTGTCAAATCAGAGGGCCTGTTGTCCGGACCTCTGGCAGTCTCTATGGGGGTGCCACAGGGTTCAATTCTCGGGCCGACTCTTTTCTCTGTAGACATCAATGACGTTGCTCTTGCTGCTGGTGATTCTCTGATCCACCTCTACGCAGACGACCCCATTCTGTATACTTCTGGCCCTTCTTTGGACACTGTGTCAACTAACCTCCAGACGAGCTTCAATGCCATACAACTCTCCTTCCGTGGCCTCCAACTGCTCTTAAATGCAAGTAAAACTAAATCCATGCTCTTCAACCGATCGCTGCCCACACCTGCACGCCCGTCCAGCATCACTACTCTGGACGGTTCTGACTTAGAATATGTGGACAACTACAAATACCTAGGTGTCTGGTTAGACTGTAAACTCTCCTTCCACACTCAAATTAAGCATCTCCAATCCAAAATTAAATCTAGAATCGGCTTCCAATTTCGCATCAAAGCCTCCTTCACTCATGCTGCCAAACATGCCCTCGTAAAACTGACTATCCTGCCAATCCTTGACTTCGGCGATGTCATTTACAAAATAGCCTCCAGCACTCTACTCAGCAAATTGGATGCAGTCTATCACAGTGCTATCCGTTTTGTCACCAAAGCCCCATATACTACATACCACCTGTATGCTCTCGTTGCCTTCGCTTCATATTCGTCGCCAAACCCACTGGCTCCAGGTCATCTATAAGTCTTTGCTAGGTAAAGCCCCGCCTTATCTCAGCTCACTGTTCACCATAGCAGCACTCACCCATTGCACGCTGTACAGCAGGTATATTTCACTGGTCACCCCCAAAGCCAATTCCTCATTTGGCCGCCTTTCCTTCCAGTTCTCTGCTGCCAATGACTGGAATGAATTGCAAAAATTACTTTAGCTGGAGACTCATATCTCCCTCACTAAACTTTAAGCACCAGCTGTCAGAGCAGCTTACAGATCACAGCACATAGCCCATCTGCAAATAGTCCATCCAACTACCTCATCCCCATACTGTTATTTATTTTTTTGCTCCTTTGCACCCCAGTATCTCTACTTGCACATATATCACTCCAGTGTTTAATTGCTAAATTGTAATTAATTTGCCACTATGGCCTATTTATTGCCTTACCTCCCTTATCTTACCTCATTTGCACACACTGTATATAGACTTTTTCTATTGTGTAATTGACTGTATGTTTGTTTATTCCATGTGTAACTCTGTGTTGTTTGTGCCGCACTGCTTTTTTAATTTTTTTTATCTTGGCCAGGTCGCAGTTGTAAATGAGAACTTGTTCTCAACTGGCCTACCTGTTTAAATAAAGGTGAAATAAAAATAAATAATTGACATAATGAGTGAATTGGAGGTGTAGCTGTGGATGTATTTCAAGGCCTACCTTCAAACTCAGTGCCTGTTTGCGTGCCATCATGGGAAAATCAAAAGAAAACAGCCAATGACATCAGGAAAAAAATTGGAGACCTCCACAAGTCTGGTTCATCCTTGGGAGCAATTTCCAAACGCCTGAAGGTACCACGTTTATCTGTACAAACAATAGTACGCAAGTATAAACACGATGGAACCACGCAGCTGTCATACCGCTCAGGAAGGAGACGCGTTCTGTCTCCTAGAGATGAACGTACTTTGGTGCGAAAAGTGCAAATCAATCCCAGAACAACAGCAAAGGACCTTGTGAAGATGCTGGAGGAAACAGGTACAAAAGTATCTATAACCACAGTAAAACGAGTCCTATATCGCCATAACCTGAAAGGCCGCTCAGCAAGGAAGAAGCCACAGCCCCAAAACCGCCATAAAAAAGCCAGACTACGATTTGCAACTGCACATGGGGACAAAGATCGTACTTTTTGGAGAAATGTCCTCTGTTCTGATGAAACAAAAATAGAACTGTTTGGCCATAATGACCATTGTTATGTTTGGAGGAAAAAGGGGGAGGCTTGCAAGCCAAGGAACACCATCCCAACCGTGAAGCACGGGGCTGGCAGCATCATGTTGTGGGGGTGCTTTGCTGCAGGAGGGACTAGTGCACTTCATGAAATAGATGGCATTATGAGGGAGGAAAATTATGTGGATATATTGAAGCAACATCTCAAGACATCAGTCAGGAAATTAAAGCGTTGGCACAAATGAGTCTTCCAAATAGACAATGACCCCAAGCATACTTCCAAAGTTGTGGCAAAATGGCTTAAGGACAACAAAGTCAAGGTATTGGAGTGGCCATCACAAAGCCCTGACCTCAATCCTATAGGAAATTTGTGGGCAGAACTGAAAAGTGTGTGCAAGCAAGGAGGCCTACAAACCTGACTCAGTTACACCAGCTGTGCCAGGAGGAAAGGGCCAAAATTCACCCAACTTATTGTGAGAAGCTTGTGGAAGGCTACCTGAAACATTTGACCCAAGTTAAACAATTTAAAGGCAATGCTACCAAATACTAATTGAGTGTATGTAAACTTCTGACCAACTGGGAATGTGATGAAAGAAATAAAAGCTGAAATAAATAATCACTCTACTATTATTCGGCCATTTCACATTCTTAAAATAAAGTAGTGATCCTAACTGACCTAAGACATGGAATTTTTACTAGGATTAAATGTCAGGAATTGTGAAAAACTGAGTTTAAATGTATTTGGCTAAGGTGTTTGTAAGCTTCCGACTTCAACTGTAGTTACAGTGTGCCTGTGCCACCTAGCATGGCCGTACAAAGCTAACTAGCTGGCCATTTTTTATAATGTTAGCTAGCTAGCTGGGATTTTTCCAACCTTGGAAAGAGACGTAAACGTTAGCTAGCGAGTAACGTTAACGTTACTGTAGTTAGTAAATGCTAGCTCTTTATCGTTGTACAAATACTGATACAATTGGAATGCTCTCTAAACATTACTGTAATGAACATTGTTAGCTAAATATCACATTTGAACTTACTTACTATGTTGTCATTTTCAACAGAAGATCTCAGAATATTTACGTTCCCTCCAATGTTTTGATCCACTTCCTTCTTCGTCTTCTTCAAGATTAGGTTGGTGGATCGCATCCAACGTTTAAGATGTATACACTGCCACCTACTGTACGGGAGTGTGAGGCCAGTCACGGCCTACCTACATTAAATTCTCTTCATTAGTCCTGTAACTTCAGAAAGTGAAATAGAGCCCTAGACACCACTTCCCTCCCCACTACATCACTCAAACCCCAACCATCCTCTCTGTCTAGGTCATACAGTTCAAAATATCAGCACATGCTCCACCGTTTCCTCCGTTTAACACTCATCACACAGACCTGTTTCATGTCTCTGTATCATCCATCATGTGGCATTCAAACCTGTGTACCCAAACCGTAGTCTACTCCACACAACTTCTTCTATCCTACATCCCATACTCCCCACCTCTTCCTTAACTGACAGGGGAACACAATGAAATCGCCTCCCCTTACTACTAGCATCCCACTCCCTTTGCCAAAGATTGAGACCGGATCAAGGACTTGACTTCCTTATGGCCCAACGGGACCTGAATATCTACCTCCTCTCTCCTTAACGCACTCTTAGCCACCACATCATCCTTCTTATTACCCTTCACACCCACATGGGCGGGAACCCAGCAAAAGCTTACCACCAACCCATCCTCTCCAATAAATCAAATTAAATCAATGTATTTATAAAGCCCTTTTTTACATCAGCAGATATCATTTAGTGACATACAGAAATCCCGCTAAGAGCACCTTTATCTCTACAAACAAGTTTTTCCCTATCTGACCTGCCCATATTCACACTACTCAACACTACAGCCAAATCAGAGCAGATCACCACTCTGAGGGGTTTCACCTCCTCCACCCATCTCAAACCTATAATCATGGCCATCAACTTGGCCTCATACATTGATACATTGATCAGTTAACCGCTTAAACGATCTAACATTGAAATCTGGGATATATACCCCTGCCCGACCCTACCACTGTCTGGATCCTTTGAACCAGCTGTATATACTTAAAAATGAATAAAACCGATTATCTATATACAGTGCCTTTGGAAAGTATTCAGACCCTTTGACTTTTTCCAAATTTTGTTAGGTAACAGCCTTATTCTAAAGTTGATTACATAGTTTCCCCCCCCTCATCAATCTACACACAATAACCCATAATGACAAAGCAAAAACTGTTTTTTTAGAAATGTCTGCAAACTTATATACAAAAAAAACCTGAAATATCACATAAGTATTCAGACCCTTTACTCAGTACTTGTTGAAGCACCTTTGGCAGCGATTACAGACTTGAGTCTTAGTTATGACGGTGCAAGTTTCTCCCATTCTTCTCTCATTGAGTCTTAATTTTGGCAAACTCCAATCGTGCAGTCATGTGCCTTTTACTGGGGAGTGGATTCCGTCTGGTCACTCTACCATAAAGGCCTGATTGGTGGTGTGCTGCAGAGATGGTTGTCCTTCTGGAAGGTTCTCCCATCTCCACAGAGGAACTCTAGAGTGCTGTCAGAGTGACCATTGGGTTCTTGGTCACCTTCCTGTGGAAGAGCCTTGGTGGTTTCAAACTTCTTCCATTTAAGAATGATGGAGGCCACTGTGTTCTTGAGGACCTTCAATGCTGCAGACATTTTTCAGTACCTTCCCCAGATCTGTGCCTCGACACAATGCTGTCTCGGAGCTCTACGGACAATTCCTCAACCTCATGGCTTGGTTTTTGCTCTGACATGCACTGGCAACTATGGAATCTTATATAGACAGGTGTGTGCCTTTCCAAATCATGTCCAATCAATTGAATTTAAGTTGTAGAAACATCAAGGATGACCAATGGAAACAGGATGCACCTGAGCTCAATTTCGAATCTCATCGCAAAGTGTCTGAATACTTATGTAAATAAAGTATATCTCTGTTTCAATACGATTGCAAACATTTCTAAAAACCTGTTTTTGCTTTGTCATTATGGGGTGTTGTGTGTAGATTGCTGAGGATATTTAAAATGTAATCCATTTTAGAATAAGGCTGTAATGTAACAAATTGTGGAAAAAGTAAAGGGGTCTGAATACCTTCCGAAGGCACTGTCTCTCTCCACACCCCATTCTCTCCTACCATCATTCAAAATCCACACTTGGTTTCGGAAACAGACACGGAGGAACGTTCCCTAATTTGATCTCTCTCTCTCTCTCTCTCTCTCTCTCTCTCTCACACTCTCTCTCACTCTCTCTCACTCTCTCTCTCACTCTCTCTCACTCTCTCTCACTCTCTCTCACTCTCTCTCACTCTCTCTCACTCTCACTCACTCTCACTCACTCTCTCTCTCTCTCTCTCACTCTCTCTCACTCTCTCTCACTCTCACTCTCTCTCTCACTCTCTCTCACTCTCTCTCACTCTCACTCTCTCACACTCTCTCTCACTCTCTCTCACTCTCACTCTCTCACACTCTCTCTCTCTCACACTCACACTCTCTCTCACACTCTCTCTCACACTCTCTCTCACACTCTCTCTCACACTCTCTCTCACACTCTCTCTCACACTCTCTCTCACACTCTCTCTCACACTCTCACTCTGCTTACCCCCTCCTTGCTCACAACATTCTCCAATTGCCGTGACCGCAGGATATCCTTCCGAACTCCCTTCCCACCTCACCTATTAAACATGAACTGATCAATGCCTGATACATACACAACAGTATTTGTCTATTCGACCCCCAATGAAGTCCAACAACTTCCAATATTTAATTTCCATATACTCAACATGTCTCTTCCATGTAAGCTTCTGATCAAACCATATACCTAAATACCAAAACTCAGACACCCTACCTATATCATGACTGTATATTTGCAGCCTAACATCTTTAACCTTCTTCCTAGAAAACACCCTAAAGCTGGACTTGGAAACAGACATCCTAAACCCCCATGTTAGAGACCAATCTTCCACAACTCCCACAGCTTCTTGCATCATCCTCATCACATATTTCACATTCCCACCGCTCTTCAATACAGCCCCATCATCAGCACACAATGCTACACCTACTCCCTGTCCCACCTTTTTAAATATGGCATCTATCATCAGGGTGAACAATACCAGACTAACCATACTTCCCTGAGGAGTACCATTGTCCACTTCAAACCACTAATGGGAATTTAAATGTTTTTGCTTTTCTTATAACTAATTTCTGTGTTCTATTCATGTGCTGTTCTAATAACCAATTTCTGTGTTCATGCAAGTGGCATGCAAGAATCCTCACTATCAGTAGCTGCAATTTGGCAGCGCGCCCAGAGATATCTCAGTTTAAAGGTATCAGCTTAGAGAGAAGAAGTCTCGTGTGGTATTGGTCTGCCACATGTTATGAACCAGTATGGGCCGGTCACATGAATGAAACAAAATGGTAATGATTAATTATGCTAAATCATGCAAATATAACTTGTCCGTGTATAGTTGTATATAAGACAACTGCTGGGACTGCCCAAGCAGAGCTCCTGGTTGACTTGTGTACTATGGTGCATTGAGTTGGTTGGAACCTCTCCAGTGCACTGACAAATAAATAATGATTCATATTAAGATTGACATTGAGTGTCCCTGTGTAAGAATTTCCACAACAATTTGGCGTCAACGAACAGCATGATTGGATAGGATTCCAATTTTACTCAGCCATGCCTCCTTGCCCGTCCAACATTTCCTCATCTTCCTCATTTCTTGATGTCTATAGTATTCTCTCTGGTATGCAATCTGGTTTCCGCTCAGGTTATGGATGTGTCACTGCAACCTTAAAGGTCCTCAATGATGTCACCATTGCCCTTGATTCTAAGCAATGTTGTGCTGCTATTTTTATTGACTTGGCCAAAGCTTTTGATACGGTTGACCATTCCATTCTTGTGGGAGTATACTAAGGAGTATTGGTATCTCTGAGGGGTCTTTGGCCTGGTTTGCTAACTACCTCTCTCAAAGAGTCCAGTGTATAAAGACAGAACATCTGCTGTCTCAGCCACTGCATGTCACCAAGGGTGTACCCCAAGGCTCGATCCTAGGCCCCACACTCTTCTCAATTTACAAACATAGCTTCCTATGGCCTGAGCCTTCTCATCCATTTATATGAAGATGAGACTCAGCTGGCCCCTCCCCAGATTTTGTGTTAAATGCTCTACAACAAAGCTTTCTTAGTGTCCAACAAGCTTTCTCTGCCCTTAACCTTTTTCTGAACACCTCCAAAACAAAGGTAATGTGGTTTGGTAAGAAGAATGCCCCTCTCCCCACAGGTGTGATTACTACCTCTGAGGGTTTAGAGCACTGTCCTTCTCTCAGCACATATCAAAGCTGCAGGCTAAAGTTAAATCTAGACTTAGTTTCCTCTATCGTAATCGCTCCTCTTTTGCCCCAGCTCCCAAACTAACCCTGATTCAGATGACCATCCTACCCATGCTAGACTACGGAGACAATTTATAGATCGGCAGGTAAGGGTGCTCTGGAGCGGCTAGATATTCCTTACCATTTGGCCATCAGATTTGCCACCAATGCTCCTTATATAGATTTTTATTTTATTTTTTATTTCACCTTTATTTAACCAGGTAGGCTAGTTGAGAACAAGTTCTCATTTACAACTGCGACCTGGCCAAGATAAAGCAAAGCAGTGTGACACAGACAACACAGTTACACATGGAGTAAACAATAAACAAGCCAATAACACAATAAACAAGTCAATGACACAGTACAAAAAAAGTCTATATACAGTGTGTGCAAAAGGCATGAGGTAGGTAATAAATAGGCCATAGGAGCAAATAATTACAATTTAGCAGATTATAGGACACATCACTGCACTCTATAATCCTCTGTAAAGAACTGACTGATTTACAGAGGGTTGAAGGAGAGTGTGATTTCAGACAATCAGAAATCTCACAGAGCTCCCAAACCCACCTTAACGGAGTTGTCTGAGCATGCTGCAACTGGATCTGTAACCTTTGAAAAAAAAAAACACATCTTTGACCATCACTGATTGTACGATTTCTGTTAAATTAGGATAGATAAATGGCTGGTTCTTTTTTCCTGACACCGTAGGTTCATGTACTTTGACGTGAAGCAGTCAAATTAGCGCTCCTTTCTATTTTTTTACCTTTAATCCCAGAAAAATGGCGTTGAGGCCTCGACGTCATCTGGTTTCTGGTATAACAGCACATTAGTCCAAACCTATGCTCACCAAGTTGTCTTCAAAGTCTTAGCCATTTCTCCTAAACGGAAATGTCGTGATTGGTGATGTTTTGTACATTTGCAATAAGATTCCATTTGCCATCTGGTGGAATTTACCGGGACAGCGGAAAAATGACACATTTATAAAACGGAAACCGATGACTTCCCGGAAGATCTGGCCCCGGTGCACGGCCCACCGCCATCGGCAAGTTTTAGAAACATTCGCGGACATCTTGTGAGGGACCGTACATTTGCAATATGGAGATTCTCAATCATACAGCAAATGCCGAAAAGTGCCCTTCATGTATGTAAAGGCAGTGAGGGGAGCGGCAGTAGAACTGAAGTTCCGAATGAACCGGTGATAGTAGTTGGAGAACCCAATGAAACGTTGGAGTTCCTTAACCGTGGTGGGTTTGGGCCAGTTACTGACGGCGGTGACTTTGCTCTCATCCATGTTGACCCCAACAGGTGTCAGTGCGAAACTGAGGAAGTTTACCGAGGTGACATCGAAGGTGCTCTTTTCAGTCTTCACATAAAGGTTATGGTCAAGGAGCTGTTGAAGAACCTTTTGCACATGCTGTATGTGTTCCTTCAGGGAGTGGGAGTAAATCAGTATGTCATCAATGTAGACGATGAGAAAGTGGTTGATCATATCCTGGAAAACCTCATTCATAAAGGATTGGAAGACAGCGGGGATGTTAGTAAGGCCGTAGGGCATGACCAGGTATTTGTAGTGCCAGCGTGCGGTGTTAAAGGCCGTCTTCCATTCGTCGCCTTCACGTATATGGACAAGGTTATACGCACTTCGCAGGTTGAGTTTTGTATAGATGTTGGCACGGCCCACTTGTTCAAGGGTCGCTGGGATCAGAGGAAAACGGTTCTTGACCGTGATGTCATTCAGGGAACGGTAATCAATACATGGACGGAGACGACCGTCCTTTTTTCCAAACAAAGAAGCTGGACGCAGCCGGGGAAGAAGGACGAACAAACCCGTTTGAGTGTTTCATCAATGTACCTCTCCATTGCCTCATTTTCCAGGATAGATGGGGGGGTAAACATGGCCCTTCGGTGGGGACACTCCAGGGAGTAAGTCAATATCACAGTCCCCTGGGCAATGTGGTGGCAGAGTGGAGGCCTTGATTTTGCTGAAGACATTGCTGTACTGGGTGTATTCAAATGGTATGGTGGGTGGCACTGCAGAGGTAGAGTCCTCAATGGTGGTGGCTCTGCAGGGTAGGCTGACAACTGGTGAAGCAGGTAGAAGATCAGGACAGTAGTTCACCTCGTCGCCACGAGACGGCAGTGTCGTGACGACAAAGCCAGGGGTGTCCGAGGACGAGTGGCTGTTTGGGAGATAAGAGTTCCATGAGTTGAATGGTTTCGGTGTGGAAGACTCCAATCTGGAGGGTGACGCTCTGTCAGGTGCATAATGAAGCCCGTGCCCAATGGCTGCCCGTCCAGGGTGTTAATCCTTAAGGGAGGGGTGACAGGTGTTAGATCAATGTCAAACTCTTGTACTAGCTGGTGATCAATAAAATTACCTGCTGCTCCCAAATCTATCAAGCCCTCTACGTACTTAGTAACCCCCTTCACGGTTATCAACACTGGGATGGAGAAATGCTTCTGGGAGATATTTAGAAATAAGGACACGCCTACCTGCATGGCAGCAGAGGGACCCTTCTCATCTCTCCGTGGGGGGCGAACAGGGCAATGGCTGAGTAGATGATCTTTCCCTCCACAGTATAGGCAGAGCCCTTCTTGGATCTGCCTTTGACGGTCGATACACGGGAGAGGAGCATGGCCCAACTCCATGGGCTCTGGAAGACTCGGACAGGATGACAGAATCAAGGAAAGAAGGTGTCGGGTTCCTGGGAGGCAGAGTTCTTCAGCCGTCGACAATGAGACTAAGTATTAAAATACTCCAGTAATACAATTGTAGGCATTAGTAGGTACAGAACATAATAGCTCTCCCCAGGTTCTGCAAAATGTCTAAGACATCCTGTAACATATAACCTCTCCCAGGCCTCTTTGCGTGAGTTTCCCTGGCAAAAACATTTGAATAAATATAACCTTCCCCTGACAGCAGCAACCATCTTATCAGCAATTAAAAGCTCAGAAGTGGGTTTGACCGAAACTTGACCTTTCATCACAAGTATAGGGTCTTAACAAGGTGAACGAGTGTAAGCATCTTGCATCTTGACAGGTGGCGGTTTTCATCAGGCCTGCGGTAGCCTTGTGTTCTCAGAAAACCAGATCGCCACAGTGGGATCCAGACAGGAGGAGTCTGAACGTAGACACCCGAGTGTGTCTGAAGGTCACAACACTCAAAAACAGGTTAACACCTGAAGAGGAGACCTGACAGTTTATCATAACATAATTTATTAACCCTTTAAAAAGGTATGAGGCCTTGGTTTAACCCTCTTCAATGGACATATGAATGTATTGATTTAAATGCTGAAGGTCACCTCTACAGGCCAGCTCCGCCTGAAGTTCCCTGTTGAGCCCTCTTCGGTAGACGGTAAGTAAAGCAGCCTCACTCCATCCACCCCCTGCAGCAATTGTGAGGAACTCGAGGGCATACTCGGCAGCTGAATTGCGTCCTTGTTGAAGTTCTATGAGGTCTCTTATAGGATGACCGGAAGGAGAGTGATCGAATACCTCTTTGAAGAGAGTGTGGAAATAGGTCTCGGATCCGAGTTTTGTGCTGTTGGCAGTCCATATGGCATTGGCCCAATCCAGGGCTTTGCTTGTGAGTAGAGACAACAAAATCCACCCTGCTCTTGTCGGTGGTGAAGTTAGTGGGGTTGTGCACAATGCATTTGCTGCAGTGCATCAGAAATCCATGACATTTCCCAGGTGAACCATCATATTTTCCAGGCATGGATATGAATGAAGGAGGGCTATGGGTTACAATACCTGGCATCAGAAGAGTAGGGATAGGCCGCCGGAGAAGATGGCAGATTTCCTCCATACGCTCCTCTTGCTGGGTTAGGCGCCACTGTAGCTCCGCTGAATCGATTCCGTTTTTAGGTGAAGTATTTTGAATACTCAGGGGAAAAAAGGTGTAGATTCACATGCAGAGCTCGGCAGGTGTTTATGTCGCATTCGCAGAAGGCAGGAATCGTGGTCACAGGCAGGCAATGGTCATACGCAGGTAGGCAAACAGGCAGGTGAAACAAAACTAGGACTGAAAGCTATAACTGGTTCTCACAAACGAGCTAGGAGAAGGCTTAGTAGAGTCAAAACAAACAATACCTCACAAAGGCACAACCAGAATGAACTGAACTAAATAAGGAGCTAATGAGACCAGGTGAGTAACTAACACAGGTGAAATCAATTAACAAAAATGGCTACGTTCAAGAACAACAAAACAGAACACAAGGTTGACTAAGAAAATAAATACAGATTCTTACACACACGCCAGCACCCATACACAACCCACCTGTTAATGAATATTTGTTGGTGGTTAATACTCTGATGTAGAAGTGTGGGGTCTTTCATTTGGTTTTAGTGGGATTTTCACAGGTTAGAAGGATGCTGTACACAAATGAAGGTTTCTATTGCCCGAGTTTGTTGCACACGTAAATGCTCTTGAATAGAAGAAATGTACTGAAAAACCCAATGTAAACCTGAGACACAAAATGTTTGAAATATCTTTAAATAATGTCTGAGGTACAGGAAAACAAACACCCACTTAATAGGCCAGACTGACCTCTGACCTCATTAGCCTCACTAGAAAGACAAGAGACATCGTTTTAAAAAAAACAAATAATAAAAGTTTATAATTTAGCAATAATCCTGTGTGTGATTCGGACCACGAGAAGGAGAGAGAGAGAGAGCTGTTGCTAGTCTATTTTTACCATTACCTTATGGGATACAATTATTTACTTATGGAGTTAAGAGAATTAGATTTTCTATTCTAATTTGGCATTTTGATTTAACAGGCAGTGTTGCTGTTTTTTTTGGACGCACGGATCACGATGTGAGTCATGTGTCCAAAGGGGGAACTCCCAGTCCCCTGGGGCCCTTTGGTAACTATGCAAATGTATTTTATTCACATGCCTGTCTGATAAAGGAAATAAGAGATGTTGGTAATGGATGGCAGTTCCTCCAAATGAATTGGAGTTTTCCCCACCTCGAGTGATATGTGTATTGCTGTTTTTTCTTATCTTTGTTTTTGTCTTGCTTCAATAAATCTCACCATATTGGGTCTGCTGGATGGTCAGGATTTCTCCCTAAGAGTTATCCCTCTGACTCCCTGACCGGTAACTCTGCAGTGAGATTGCCAAGATGATAGGGGAGTATAAGCCCATTTGGTGTCAACCATGTCCGTAATTGATTTAGGTTTATCTAAACATTTTTATTTGGGGTAACAGGTTGATTGTGGAGGTCTGCACACTGCAAAATGTATAGTAATTTAGACTAATAATGCATTGAAATACCAATCTGTCATTACCACAAATGAGAAGTTAATGCTAGAAAAATAAGTTCAGTGCCTCTCTGGCTGATAAAATTTAAGCAGCTATCATGTTCTCTGCTCCTCCAGAGGATGGTGAAACTAATGAGCTGCCAACCTGTTCTAAAAACCAATCTCTGTTCATGCAAGTGGCTGACTGAACAAATCCTCACGATCAGTAGCTGCAATTTGGTAGTACGCCCAGACCTTGTTCTGAGAACGAAAGAGCTCAGTTTCAAGGTCTCAGCTTAGAGAGAAGTAGCCTTTTGAGGTACATGTTATGAACCAGTATTGGTCGGTCACATGAATGAAATAAAATGGTATTGATTAATTAAGCAAATATAACTTGTCCGTGTATAGTCGTATAAGACAACTGCTGGGACTGCCCCAAGCAGAGCTCCCCGATTGACTTGTGTACTATAGTGTGTAATGGCTCATCGACGAAGGACAGTGCTGTTCTCTTTCACAATTTATTCTGTGAATACATACACTAAACTTCAGCACAACTGCAAACCCACCATGCAATCGCCATCAAAGTTTAACAACTCTTTGGCTGGCAGATCTGTAATAATTTCTGAAAAGTTAAATGTATAAATATACATTTTATAACATGACTTCAGAGGAGCGCTCAACTTATAATGACTCCGTCTGATGGCCATAACAAATCACCACAGCACATGGGCTACACGTGTACAGTAACATATCATTCCAAATAATTTGGGAGCACATACCTGTGAATACATACACTGTTACGATGAGCGAAGGGGGGGAACCCAAGAGCGGACTCAGAAGAGGAAGCCGGGATGAATGCACAAAAAGGTTTATTGAACACAAAGAAATGGGGAGTGCAGAACCGGGGTAGCTCAGATAAGTAGCAAAAACCAGGAGTGTAGAGACGTTAGAGTTGGCTGAGTAGAACAGGGGAACAGGTCCCGAGGAGAATCCAAGGTCATGGTGGTGAGTGATATCCAGAGCAAGGTGGTTGGTGGTGAGATGTGGAACAGGAGACAGAGCGGTAACTGCAAGGAGAAGACAAAAATGGTGTAAGGCAGGAAACCGAGCAGAGCAACAGGATCTTGAGAATAGACAAAAGGCTAGAGTGATACTGACTGAGCAGCGATTACAATCTGGCAGAGTGGCGGTGGCAGGGATGAGTATATGTAGAGGTCTTGATTTATGGGATAATTTGCAGCTGGTAGGGATCTGCTCTGACTCCAGCACACCTGTCTCCAACCACACAATCACACCAAGGGAGAAAGAGAGCGTATACAGGGGGAGAACTGAAGGTTAGGAAGACACTGGATGAACACCAGAGGGCGTAGTGGGCGCAGATGTGACATACACAACACTGTGTAAACTTCAGCACAACTGCAAACCCACCATGCAATCTGAGTGACATGAAACATAAAATAAAAATACATTTACACTTCGAGGTGACTAGCCTCATTAGCAAAGAAAGTACAAGGCGAATGTTAGCTAGTCTTTAGAATAACGTAACGTGCAAATTTGATAAATGTCCATAAAATGATAAATACATGACACAACTCTGTAACACTGTCATATAATGTGTCAACATCGATAACGATTATAAAACAATATGGTTTTCATCCTAACATGCATTAGATATCATTTTAAAAGTGAAAACACTGAGTGCAGCATGGATCACAATACATACCTCCATCAAAGTTTAACAACTCTTTGGCTGGATGCTGCATGATCATGCCTACATAAAAAAAATCCAGAGCTAAGAGACCACTGATCTGGTGGTCCTCCAGCCCCACCTTGATTGACCTGGCTGTGTGGCATGGAGCATTGTCCTGCTGGAAAAAACAATCCTCAGAGTTGGGGAACATTGTCAGAGCAGAAGGAAGCAAGTTTTCTTCCAGGATAACCTTGTACGTGGCTTGATTCATGCGTCTTTCACAAAGACAAATCTGCCCGATTCCAGCCTTGCTAAAGCATCCCCAGATCTTCACCGATCCTCCACCAAATTTCACAGTGGGTGCGAGACACTGTGGCTTGTAGGCCTCTCCATGTCTCGCATCCACTGTGAAATTTGGTGGAGGATCGGTGATGATCTGGGGGTGCTTCAGCCAGCCCAATCTCCAGACCTGAACCCGATTGAAAACCTCTGGAATGTGATCAAGAGGAAGATGGATGGTCACAAGCCGTGAAACAAAGCCGAGCTGCTTGAATTTTTGCACCAGGAGTGGCATGAAGTCACCCAACATCAATGTGAAAGACTGGTGGAGAGCATGCTAAGACACATGAAAGCTGTGATTGAAAATCAGGGTCTATTTCAACCTTGTTACAGGTGTGTCTATTTCTCCTTTTTCTTTTTGTTAATCGTTCTTCTCGCCATTGCTCTCTTTCTTTGATACTCCGTTTCTGTCAATCCATTCTTAAGTACCCGTGGAGCTATATCCCTTTCCTCCACCACCTTTGAGCACTCATCTGTCCACCAGGGCACCACCCGCCGTCTTCTTCCCCCCAAACCCACTGGAACGATCACATCTGCAGCTGTTATAATTACAGATGTTACTGCCTCAGCGCACTCATCCACAGACCCTTCCATTGATAACTTTTGTCCCGCCCATCTTCCAGTTAGCTTTCTCAAAGCACCACCTCATGTTATTGCCTCTATTCTGCATACACACATCCATATTGAACTTACACCGAACCGGAAAATGATCACTTAGCTATCTTGGCTATCTGACTGAATGATGGAGACGAGTGTTGGTTCCTGCCAAACTTTGGGGTCTACCATCCACAAAAGCCAAGCCAGATCAGGGTGGTTTTTGACTCCAGTACACAGTCTCTCCCTCAACAATGTGCTGCTCACAGGCCCAGACCTTAACAACAACCTCCTGGGAGTTCTCAACCGCTTCAGGAAAGAACCTGTAGCAATAACAGCACACATCCAGCAGATGTTAAATTCTTTCATTGTGAGAGAAGATAACAGAAAGTACCTGAGATTCCTCTGGTACTGAGAAAACAACGTCACAATATACATAATTGAGTATAGGATGAAGATTTCATGTCTTCGGCAAAAGCACATCTACTGCCGTCGCCATATACAGGCTCAGGCGAGCTGCACAAGAAGGTGAACAGGACCATGGGGCAGGCACTCGACAGTTTGTGGAGAGACTTCTATGTTGATGATGGGCTCAAGTCTCTGCCCACAGATACAGAGGCCATCGACTTGCTACGGAGAACACAAACATCGCAAGCAGTGTTAAACATACGACTGCGCAAGTTCGCAGTGAACAGTGCAACCATGATGGAAGCATTTCCCCCCAGAAGATTATGCCGAAGGCATTAAAGACCTAGGCCTCGGAGGAGAAACCACGCCCATGCAACACAGTCTTGAATTATGCTGGAAAATAACCAAGGACCCCTTTACCTTCAGAGCATCAGTCAATGACATACCATTCACTCGTCGTTGAGTCCTGTCAACAGTAAATAGCCTCTTCGACCCTCTCAGCCTGGTAGCTCCGGTAACCATACAGGGAACTCTCCTCAGACACTTGCGATTGGGATTCACCACTCTCTGAAGAAAAGCTGAAAGAATGGGAAGCATGGAGGGACTCACTACAGGATCTGAAGCAGCTTCATATCCCACGCACCTACACTACAAACTCCCTCTCAAATACAAAACACACAGAGCTACGTATGTGTGTTTTTAGATACTTCCAAGATGTGGGCTTCATTCTAGAGAAAGCCAGGCTAATCCCTCAGTCTGATCCTACTATACCCTGGCTCAAACTATGTGGACCAGTGTTGGCAGTAGAAATGGCAGAGCTCATCCTAGATGAAATAGACCTCAAACCAGACACCATCAACTTATACTGTAACAGCAAAGTAATCCTCAGGTACATATACAATGAGACTAAACGCTATCTGTATGTGCACAACAGAGTCCAACACATCTGACCATCAACATGGCCGGAGCAGTGGCACTTACGTACCTACAGAACACAATCCCATTGACCATACCTCAAGGTCTGTTCCCACTTCCCATCTCACCAGTACGTCATGGTTCACATGACCAGTGTTTCTGTACAAACCTGATCATGCTCAGCCAAAGACACAAGATCTGTTCGAGCTGGTCAGTCCAGGCTTGGATGTCGAATTCCGCCCCAGGTAACCAGCCTCATCACGCAAACCAGATACAGAAAACTTACATCAGAACACTTTCTCCACATGGAATTCACTACTGATAGCCGTTTCATTCCTCATCTACATTGCTCGCTCACACAAGTCAGACTCGACGGGCCAACCAACCAAATGCATAGGCTGGCATCAGCGCAACAAACCCGGACTCCAGAAGAGCTGTCTCAAGCCAAGAAAGTCATCATCAGGTCAGTTTAAAAAGAAATCTACTCTGAGGAGTTCACTGCATTTGAAGAGAAAAGAGACCTTCTTAAGAGCAGTTGACTCACAAAGCTGAATCCCATCCTGGACGAAGGTCTCATCAGAATAGGAGGCCGTCTGAAACATGCACAGCTGGACAGTAGTGAGAAAAAGTCCCTTCATCCTATCAAGACACAACCACATATCTACACTGCTAGTACGGCACTACCATAAACAGGTGAAACATCAGGGCCGCCACTTCACAGGAGCAGCAGTCAGAGCAGCAGGCCTATAGATTGTTGGGGTTAAGAGGCTCATCAGCTCTGCACTACACAAGTGTGTCACATAGTGGAAGCTCTGTGGGAAAATGAACAACAGAAAATGGCAGACCTGCCTCCCGAAAGCCTCAAGACATCCCCTCCCTTCATATACTTGGGGTTGGATGTCTTCGGCCCTTGGACAGTCACTGTTCGCCGTACCAGAAGAGGTCAAGCTCAACGCAAAGCTGGGTGATGTTGTTCACCTGCATGAGCACTATGGCAGTGCACATCGAAGTCATCGAGTCCATGGACACCTCCAGATACATCAATGCCCTCAGGAGTTTCTTCGCCATCTGTAGACCAGCAAAAAAGCAAAGATCAGATTGTGGAACAAACTTCATAGGGGATTGTAAGGAGTTGGAACTCGGAAAGGAGAAACATCAGAGGCCTGGTGTCCAGAACTACCTCAGTGAACAAGGCTGTACATGGGAAGTCAACCCTCCTCACTCTTCACACATTGGAGGTGCCTGGGAGCACATGATTGGGGTGGCACGCAGAATCCTCAACTCCATGCTGCTACAAAACATGTAGTTTCACTTCTCACACAAAGTCCTGTGCACCCCTATGGCTGAGGTCACAGCTGTAATCAACGCCAGACCTCTCGTTCCTGTCTTCACCGATCCAGACTCCCCATTCATCCTGACTCCAGCTATGCTACTTACTCAAAAGGTTGGTTCACCCACTCCTCCTGGAGATTTATACTGACAGATCTCTTCAAGAGCCAGTGAAGACAAGTGCAGAGTCTCACCAGCAAGTTCTGGTCTCACTGGAGCTGTGAGTACCTCCCTACCTTGCTGAGCTGACGAAAGTGGACTGAAGATCATCACATCCTACAAGAGGGAGATCTTGTGTGCTTCTAAGAAGCCAACCTTACTGAAGCACAAATTCGTATCACTCTGTATTGGCCTAGGCCTACTACTCACCCTTGGCCACCCACATCATCCTCTACTCTCTTCACTGCCTCAGCATATGACATATTCTGTTCTACTCTGACACTGACAACCTCAACCTATCTCTCTCGCACTTCTGATCCCCAGCAAAATTGACGCACACTGTTTTTCCACCGATACTACACATTCCTTTGTCCCATGCCCTCCTGTACACTTCTCACATCTCGGAATCTCCCTCCAACACACTGCTGCAACATGACCATAAGCTTGGCATCTGAAACACCTTAGTAGGTTCGGCATGAAATCTCTCACTGGATAACTGACATATTCTAATATGACTTTATCAGGTAAAGACTCAAAATTCAAAAGGGAAGACAGTCTTCTCAGTTTCACCATGGTTGCCACTGGGTCTGTGTTGCACCAAACGGGGGGCGTCACAGACACAGGGAATTAACAATTTTAGTTGCTCCACCTCAACTTCCAATGGGCCTGAATAATCCTTTGCATGACCATCGGGGCGATGCTCTTCACCACACCTGCCACCCACCACAAGTAATTCAGGTTTAATTTCTAAACCTTCAGAGACAGCAGAATACACATCCTCAACACACATCTGCCCACTGCACTCGGCTCTTCTCTTTCTTCCTCACTGTCCATAACCACGTCTACCTGTTCACCATGCTCATGCCGCGTCTTCATCCGCTGTACTGCTTCTCCAGTACCCACCTTCTGTTCCTTAGCACAATTTACTAGTCTAGCTATCTCTGGCCTTTCCAAGCTCCAAAAACGTGCCACAGTCATCAGCCAGGTCTCCTCCTCATCATCCATCGCAGTTTCTCGATACCATGGTCACATTAAACTTCTTCTTCTACTCTGCAGTAAAATTGATGACATGCGTGTCATGAATCATGAATGATGAAATATAAAATGTAACCTATGCTAAAATATATAGAAAATGACTCAAATCAATACAAACAAATACAAAGCAGGGGAATAATCTGCATAGAAACTTGGACTCAATTAGGAGATTCATGTCAATTCAGTAACTGTTCCTCTGGCTTTGACTGTACGTTTTGTGTGCCAGTGTTTTCATTTCCATTAAAACAAACATGCAAATTATTCTGCTGTTATGTGAGCTTAATCTAGTGTCATCACAAACCACAAAACACTGGATGTATTGTGCAGTGTGAATTTTACTATGAAGATACTATAGTCACATCATTTCTAAACCATGCTTTTATGTGGTTCTGCAGTGGAAGATCCATTATGGGATTTTGGCATTGAAGCCCTTTATCTACTTCCACAGAGTCAGATGAACTCTTGGATAGCCTATCATTTTTATGTCACTATGTCCTGTATGAAGGAAGTTAGACGCAGTTTCGCGAGCCAATGCTGTTAGCGTTAGCGCAATGACTACAAGAAAAATGGGAACCAGATGAAGGGCTTCATTGTCAAAATCCCGAAGTATCCATTTAATGCCCCTGTAGGCACAAAGAGTGATGAAAATAACTTTGACTGCCACACTGTGGACTGTGCCCTACATGGGCATAGATGAATGTCTATGAAAGCTTCCTCAAATTTGCTTCCAACTACATTACCGGTAGCCTATATGAAAATATTTCTATTGAGAGCCCTTTTGCTGACTATATCCAACTAGAATAATTATTTTGCCTCTTGGTGTTTGATTTCATGTTTCCCGAGTGGCGCAGCAGTGTAAGGCACTGCATCCAGTCTCTGGTTTGAATCCAGGCTGAATATCATCTGGCTGTGATTGGAAGTCCCATAGGGCAGTGCACCATTGGTCTGGGTTAGGCCGTCATTGTAAATTAGAATTTGTTCTTAACTGACTTGCCTGGTTAAATAAAGGTTAAATAAAAAAATACCTGATCATTATCATATTGTGACTCTTTTTAAATCAGTATAATTATCACTTTTCCCACTCTCCTATAGTAACACCATCAGGGCTATTGTGTTCAGGAGCCTTTTCAAGGTGTGATCTGTTGAAGGATTTGCTGTGTGGAACAAAACAAGAACTTCTCTCTACCAGTTAGCATGATTGCTCCACAAATATCCTTGTTTAATTAGTAATCAGTCATTGAAATAGTTTGGAGCTGGAATAATTGGAACATTAAAATTGATACAGTTACACCACAAAATACTTTTACAATATATGTACACTACCGTTTAAAAGTTTGGGGTCACTTAGAAATGTCCTTCTTTTTGAAAGAAAAGCAATTTTTTTTATCCATTAAAATAACATCAAATTGAACAGTAATACAGTGTAGTAATTGTTAATGTTGTAAATGACTATTGTAGCTGGAAACGGCACATTTTTTACATCTACATAGGCATGCAGAGGCCTATTATCAGCAACTATCACTCCTGTGTTCCAATGGCATGTTGTGTCATCCAAGTGTATCATTTTAAAAGGCTAATTGATCATTAGAAAACCCTTTGCAATTATGTTAGCACAGCTGAAAACTGTTGTTCTGATTAAAGAAGCAATAAAACTGGCCATCTTTAGACTAGTTGAGTATCTGGAGCATCAGCATTTGTGGGTTCGATTACAGGTTCAAAATGGCCAGAAACAAAGAACTTTCTTCTGAAACCCGTCAGTCTATTCTTGTTCTGAGAAATTAAGGCTATTCCATGCGAGAAATTGCCAAGAAACTGAAGATCTCGTCCAACGCTGTGTACTACTCCCTTCACAGAACAACGCAAACTGGCCCTAACCAGAATAGAAGAGGAGTGGGAGGCCCCAGTGCACAACTGAGCAAGAGGACAAGTACATTAGAATGTCTAGTTTGGGAAACAGATGCCTCACAAGTCCTCAACTGGCAGCTTCATTAAATAGTACCCGCAAAACACCAGTCTCAATGTCAAAAGTGGAGCGGCAACTCCGGGATGCTGGTACGGTCTCCAATATGCAAAGTTGAGGTTGAGTTTTTTTGTAAGCACCCTTTTTTAATATTTCCATCAATGTTTTTACCAGGGGATGCATCATGCAAAGTTTCTAATGAATGACCAACTGTGGTTACCAATGTGTTCCACCCTCAGTCCTGCCGTAACATATCAAAGGTCTCTTTGTGAATTCAACACTTCCCTGATCCATCCTACAGGTTATACTTAAATGTGAGAGAAAAATGGGTTGTTCCAAAGAAAACAGATTGCCATACACACCTTGCCTTTCACCTGTGAACAAGGAAATCATCTCTGCCTCACATCACATAGCAGGCTATCTGGGCTGGGTTAAAAGAAGATGTGCCTGGGAAAGAAAAATATATATTTTTAAAATGCAAGAAAGAATATCCTCTTGGCTTATCAAGGTTGCCTTTATGTTATGTAAGTACCACTTATTTAATTATGTTGCATAGTAGCTGGAACCAAAGCGTTTTTGTTGTCCATCCTTTCCTTATTACTTGAATTTGTTACTGAATAAATCGACAGCATGATGACTCCGATTACAAAATAATAAATAGAGACCTTATTTGCGAACAATAATAGACCTCTGTTAAATTTTGTTACATGTTTTATTATGTATGGTTTCATGAAACTTCTAATTTGATAACTGCTAACTTTAACACAGTTGTTTCCTAGGTGATACACTTTAAGTAGACTATAGTTTATGACTCAGCTTTCCACTGTCATAAACCACATAACTGACTTAGAGGCACTTCAATTGTTCCTGTCTGAGGTCAAAGCAGTTTAAAATGAACTAATACTAAGTATTTGAATGACATTTAAAAAGTAAAGACCAGTATGACATTTTAGTCATGGTTAATATACTACATTGAGTGTACAAAACATTAAAAACACCTACTCTTTCCATGACATAGACTGACCAGCTGAATCGAGGTGAAAGCAATGACCCCTTATTGATGTCACTTGTTAAATCCACTTCAATCAGTGAAGATGAAGGGGGGGAGACAGGTTAAAGAAGGATGTTAAGCCTTAAGACAATTGAGACATGGATTGTGTATGTGTGCCATTCAGAGGGTGAATGGGCAAGACAAAAGATTGAAGTGCCTTTGAACAGGGTATGGTAGTAGGTGCCAGGAGCACCGGTTTGTGTCTAGAACTGCAGCGCTGCTGGGTTTTTCATGCTCAACAGATTCCCATGTGTATTGAGAATGGTACACCACCCAAAGGACATTCAGCCAACTTGACACAACTGCGGGAAGCATTGGAGTCAACATGGGACAGCATTTCGACACCTTGTAGAGTCCATACCCGAACGAACTGAGGCTGTTCTAAAGGCAAAGGGGGAGGGGGGTGTACTATTCTTTCTATTATTTATCCAGCTTATCAGCGTTCACCCAACATATTCCCCCTGTTGATGATGCTTATTATGCATTATGGTTGAACTAAGAGATTACATGTCACAATAACATTTAATTCATACTAATCAACCTAATAATGATGATACACCCCTCACTATTGTCATTGGTTGCAATAATTGCACTGTTTGTCTTCACAACCTGGTTCAAGCATTCATGAAATTACCCTGAAGAAGGCACAGTGATGCCGAAACGTTGGTGTTTTACCCAATAAAATACTGGGAGTTTATATATAGAGTGTGTGACTCTCTTGAAATATATACATTGTTGTTGTTTTTATTCACAGTTGTCACATACATTACATCCGTATCAAGTGATGCCACTACTCCCTCAACTACATTAACACCCACTTCAAGTGATTCCACCACTCCCTCAACTACATCAACAGTCACTTCAAGTGATGCCACCACTACCTCAACTATATCAACAGTCACTTCAAGTGATTCCACCAATGCCTTAACCACATCAACAGTCACTTCTAGTTATGCCACCACTCCCTCAACAGTTACTTCAAGTGATGACACCATTCCCTCAACTACATCAACACCCACTTCAAGAGATGACATCACTCCCTCAACTACATCAACACCCACTTCAAGTGAATCCACCACTCCCTCAACTACATCAAAATCCACTTCAAGTGATTCTACCACCACCTCAACCACATCAACAGTCACTTCAAGTGATTCCACCACTCCCTCAACAGTCACTTCAAGTGATGCCACCACCACCACGCCAACTATATCAATAGTCACTTCAAGTGATGCCACCATTCCCTCAACGACATCAACAGTCACTACAAGTGATGCCATCATTCCCTTAACTACATCAACAGTCACTTCTAGTTATGCCACCACTCCCTCAACAGTCACCTCAAGTGATGCCACCACCACCTCAACTATATCAATAGTCACTTCAAGTGATGCCACCATTCCCTCAACGACATCAATAGTCACTACAAGTGATGCCATCATTCCCTTCACTACATCAACAGTCACTTCTAGTTATGCCACCACTCCCTCAACTACAACACCCACTTCAAGTGATGCCACCACTCCCTCAACTACATCAACACCCACTTCAAGTGAATCCACCACTCCCTCAACAACATCAACACCCACTTCAAGTGATGCCACCACTCTCTCAACTACATCAACAGTCACATCAAGTTATTCCACCACTCCCTCAACAGTCACTTCAAGTGATGCCACCACTACCTCAACTATATCAACTGTCACTTCAAGTGATTCCACCACCCCCTCAACTACACCAACACCCACTTCAAGTGATGCCACCACTCCATCAACTGCATCAACAGTCACTTCAAATGATTTCACCACTCCCTCAATAGTCACCTCAAGTGATGCCACTACCACCTCAACTATATCAATAGTCACTTCAAGTGAAGTCACCAATCCCTCAACGACATCAACAGTCACTACAAGTGATGCCATCATTCCCTTAACTACATCAACAGTCACTTCTAGTTATGCCACCACTCCCTCAACTACAACACCCACTTCAAGTGATGCCACCACTCCCTCAACTACATCAACATCGACTTCAAGTGATGCCACCACTCCCTCAACTACATCAACAGTCACTGCAAGTGATTCCACCACTCCCTCAACAGTCACTTCTAGTTATGCCACCACTCCCTCAACAGTCACCTCAAGTGATGCCACCACCACCTCGACTATATCAATAGTCACTTCAAGTGATGCCACCAATGCCTTAACTACATCAACAGTCACTTCTAGTTATGCCACCACTCCCTCAACTACAACACCCACTTCAAGTGATGCCACCACTCCCTCAACTACATCAACACCCACTTCAAGTGAATCCACCACTCCCTCAACTACATCAACACCCACTTCAAGTGATGCCACCGCTCTCTCAACAACATCAACAGTCACCTCAAGTGATACTACATCAACAGTCACATCAAGTGATGCCATCACTCCCTCAACTACACCAACACCCTCTTCAAGTGATTACACCACTCCCTCAACTACATCAACAGTCACTGCAAGTGATTCCACCACCACCTCAACTATATCAACAGTCACTAAAAGTGATTCCACCATTCCCTCAATGACATCAACATCCACTTCAAGTGATTCCACCACTCCCTCAACTATATTAACAGTCACTTCAAGTAATTCCACCACTCCCTCAACAGTCACTTCAAGTGATGCCACCACCACCACCACGCCAACTATATCAATAGTCACTTCAAGTGATGCCACCAATGCCTTAACTACATCAACAGTCACTTCTAGTTATGCCACCACTCCCTCAACTACAACACCCACTTCAAGTGATGCCACCACTCCCTCAACGACATCAACAGTCAATACAAGTGATGCAATCCTTCCCTTAACTACATCAACAGTCACGTCTAGTTATGCCACCACTCCCTCAACAGTCACCTCAAGTGATGCCACCACCACCTCAACTAAATCAATAGTCACTTCAAGTGATTCCACCACCACCTCAGCTACATCAACAGTCACTTCTAGTTATGCCACCACTCCCTCAACAGTCACTTCAAGTGATGACACCATTCCCTCAACTACATCAACACCCACTTCAAGTGATGACACCACTCCCTCAACTACATCAACACCCACTTCAAGTGAATCCACCACTCCCTCAACTACATCAAAATCCACTTCAAGTGATTCCACCACCACCTCAACCACATCAACAGTCACTTCAAGTGATTCCACCACTCCCTCAACAGTCACTTCAAGTGATGCCACCACCACCACCACGCAAACTATATCAATAGTCACTTCAAGTGATGCCACCATTCCCTCAACGACATCAACAGTCACTACAAGTGATGCCATCATTCCCTTAACTACATCAACAGTCACTTCTAGTTATGCCACCACTCCCTCAACAGTCACCTCAAGTGATGCCACCACCACCTCAACTATATCAATAGTCACTTCAAGTGATGCCACCATTCCCTCAACGACATCAACAGTCACTACAAGTGATGCCATCATTCCCTTCACTACATCAACAGTCACTTCTAGTTATGCCACCACTCCCTCAACTACAACACCCACTTCAAGTGATGCCACCACTCCCTCAACTACATCAACACCCACTTCAAGTGAATCCACCACTCCCTCAACGACATCAACACCCACTTCAAGTGATGCCACCACTCTCTCAACTACATCAACAGTCACATCAAGTTATTCCACCACTCCCTCAACAGTCACTTCAAGTGATGCCACCACTACCTCAACTATATCAACTGTCACTTCAAGTGATTCCACCACTCCCTCAACTACACCAACACCCACTTCAAGTGATGAAACTACTCCATCAACTGCATCAACAGTCACTTCAAATGATTTCACCACTCCCTCAATAGTCACCTCAAGTGATGCCACTACCACCTCAACTATATCAATAGTCACTTCAAGTGAAGTCACCAATCGCTCAACGACATCAACAGTCACTACAAGTGATGCCATCATTCCCTTAACTACATCAACAGTCACTTCTAGTTATGCCACCACTCCCTCAACTACAACACCCACTTCAAGTGATGCCCCCACTCCCTCAACTACATCAACATCCACTTCAAGTGATGCCACCACTCCCTCAACTACATCAACAGTCACTGCAAGTGATTCCACCACTCCCTCAACAGTCACTTCTAGTTATGCCACCACTCCCTCAACAGTCACCTCAAGTGATGCCACCACCACCTCAACTATATCAATAGTCACTTCAAGTGATGCCACCAATGCCTTAACTACATCAACAGTCACTTCTAGTTATGCCACCACTCCCTCAACTACAACACCCACTTCAAGTGATGCCACCACTCCCTCAACGACATCAACAGTCAATACAAGTGATGCCATCCTTCCCTTAACTACATCAACAGTCACTTCTAGTTATGCCACCACTCCCTCAACAGTCACCTCAAGTGATGCCACCACCACCCCAACTAAATCAATAGTCACTTCAAGTGATGCCACCATTCCCTCAACGACATCAACAGTCACTACAAGTGATGCCATCATTCCCTTAACGACATCAACAGTCACTTCTAGTTATGCCACCACTCCCTCAACTACATCAACACCCACTTCAAGTGATTCCACCACCACCTCAACTACATCAACAGTCACTTCTAGTTATGCCACCACTCCCTCAACAGTCACTTCAAGTGATGACACCATTCCCTCAACTACATCAACACCCACTTCAAGTGATGACACCACTCCCTCAACTACATCAACACCCACTTCAAGTGATTCCACCACCACCTCAACCACATCAACAGTCACTTCAAGTGATTCCACCACTCCCTCAGCAGTCACTTCAAGTGATGCCACCACCACCACGCCAACTATATCAATAGTCACTTCAAGTGATTCCACCATTCCCTCAATGACATCAACAGTCACTACAAGTGATGCCATCATTCCCTTAACTACATCAACAGTCACTTCTAGTTATGCCACCACTCCCTCAACAGTCACCTCAAGTGATGCCACCACCACCTCAACTATATCAATAGTCACTTCAAGTGATGCCACCATTCCCTCAACGACATCAACAGTCACTACAAGTGATGCCATCATTCCCTTCACTACATCAACAGTCACTTCTAGTTATGCCACCACTCCCTCAACTACAACACCCACTTCAAGTGAATCCACCACTCCCTCAACGACATCAACACCCACTTCAAGTGATGCCACCACTCTCTCAACTACATCAACAGTCACATCAAGTTATTCCACCACTCCCTCAACAGTCACTTCAAGTGATGCCACCACTACCTCAACTATATCAACTGTCACTTCAAGTGATTCCACCACTCCCTCAACTACACCAACACCCACTTCAAGTGATGAAACCACTCCATCAACTGCATCAACAGTCACTTCAAATGATTTCACCACTCCCTCAATAGTCACCTCAAGTGATGCCACTACCACCTCAACTATATCAATAGTCACTTCAAGTGAAGTCACCAATCGCTCAACGACATCAACAGTCACTACAAGTGATGCCATCATTCCCTTAACTACATCAACAGTCACTTCTAGTTATGCCACCACTCCCTCAACTACAACACCCACTTCAAGTGATGCCCCCACTCCCTCAACTACATCAACATCCACTTCAAGTGATGCCACCACTCCCTCAACTACATCAACAGTCACTGCAAGTGATTCCACCACTCCCTCAACAGTCACTTCTAGTTATGCCACCACTCCCTCAACAGTCACCTCAAGTGATGCCACCACCACCTCAACTATATCAATAGTCACTTCAAGTGATGCCACCAATGCCTTAACTACATCAACAGTCACTTCTAGTTATGCCACCACTCCCTCAACTACAACACCCACTTCAAGTGATGCCACCACTCCCTCAACGACATCAACAGTCAATACAAGTGATGCCATCCTTCCCTTAACTACATCAACAGTCACTTCTAGTTATGCCACCACTCCCTCAACAGTCACCTCAAGTGATGCCACCACCACCCCAACTAAATCAATAGTCACTTCAAGTGATGCCACCATTCCCTCAACGACATCAACAGTCACTACAAGTGATGCCATCATTCCCTTAACGACATCAACAGTCACTTCTAGTTATGCCACCACTCCCTCAACTACATCAACACCCACTTCAAGTGATTCCACCACCACCTCAACTACATCAACAGTCACTTCTAGTTATGCCACCACTCCCTCAACAGTCACTTCAAGTGATGACACCATTCCCTCAACTACATCAACACCCACTTCAAGTGATGACACCACTCCCTCAACTACATCAACACCCACTTCAAGTGATTCCACCACCACCTCAACCACATCAACAGTCACTTCAAGTGATTCCACCACTCCCTCAGCAGTCACTTCAAGTGATGCCACCACCACCACGCCAACTATATCAATAGTCACTTCAAGTGATTCCACCATTCCCTCAATGACATCAACAGTCACTACAAGTGATGCCATCATTCCCTTAACTACATCAACAGTCACTTCTAGTTATGCCACCACTCCCTCAACAGTCACCTCAAGTGATGCCACCACCACCTCAACTATATCAATAGTCACTTCAAGTGATGCCACCATTCCCTCAACGACATCAACAGTCACTACAAGTGATGCCATCATTCCCTTCACTACATCAACAGTCACTTCTAGTTATGCCACCACTCCCTCAACTACAACACCCACTTCAAGTGATGCCACCACTCCCTCAACTACATCAACATCCACTTCAAGTGATGCCACCACTCCCTCAACTACATCAACAGTCACATCAAGTTATTCCACCACTCCCTCAACAGTCACTTCAAGTGATGCCACCACTACCTCAACTATATCAACTGTCACTTCAAGTGATTCCACCACTCCCTCAACTACACCAACACCCACTTCAAGTGATGCCACCACTCCATCAACTGCATCAACAGCCACTTCAAATGATTTCACCACTCCCTCAATAGTCACCTCAAGTGATGCCACTACCACCTCAACTATATCAATAGTCACTTCAAGTGAAGTCACCAATCCCTCAACGACATCAACAGTCACTACAAGTGATGCCATCATTCCCTTAACTACATCAACAGTCACTTCTAGTTATGCCACCACTCCCTCAACTACAACACCCACTTCAAGTGATGCCACCACTCCCTCAACTACATCAACATCCACTTCAAGTGATGCCACCACTCCCTCAACTACATCAACAGTCACTGCAAGTGATTCCACCACTCCCTCAACAGTCACTTCTAGTTATGCCACCACTCCCTCAACAGTCACCTCAAGTGATGCCACCACCACCTCAACTATATCAATAGTCACTTCAAGTGATGCCACCAATGCCTTAACTACATCAACAGTCACTTCTAGTTATGCCACCACTCCCTCAACTACAACACCCACTTCAAGTGAATCCACCACTCCCTCAACTACATCAACACCCACTTCAAGTGATGCCACCGCTCTCTCAACAACATCAACAGTCACCTCAAGTGATACTACATCAACAGTCACATCAAGTGATGCCATCACTCCCTCAACTACACCAACACCCTCTTCAAGTGATTACACCACTCCCTCAACTACATCAACAGTCACTGCAAGTGATTCCACCACTCCCTCAACATCCACTTCAAGTGAATCCACCACTCCCTCAACTATATTAACAGTCACTTCAAGTAATTCCACCACTCCCTCAACAGTCACTTCAAGTGATGCCACCACCACCACCATGCCAACTATATCAATAGTCACTTCAAGTGATGCCACCATTCCCTCAACGACATCAACAGTCACTACAAGTGATGCCATCATTCCCTTAACGACATCAACAGTCACTTCTAGTTATGCCACCACTCCCTCAACTACAACACCCACTTCAAGTGATGCCACCACTCCCTCAACTACATCAAAACCCACTTCAAGTGATTCCACCACCACCTCAAGTGATACTACATCAACAGTCACATCAAGTGATTCCACCACTCCCTCAACAGTCACTTCTAGTTATGCCACCACTCCCTCAACAGTCACCTCAAGTGATGCCACCACCACCTCAACTATATCAATAGACACTTCAAGTGATGCCACCAATGCCTTAACTACATCAACAGTCACTTCTAGTTATGCCACCACTCCCTCAACTACAACACCCACTTCAAGTGATGCCACCACTCCCTCAACTACATCAACACCCACTTCAAGTGAATCCACCACTCCCTCAACTACATCAACACCCACTTCAAGTGATGCCAACGCTCTCTCAACAACATCAACAGTCACCTCAAGTGATACTACATCAACAGTCACATCAAGTGATGCCATCACTCCCTCAACTACACCAACACCCTCTTCAAGTGATTACACCACTCCCTCAACTACATCAACAGTCACTGCAAGTGATTCCACCACTCCCTCAACATCCACTTCAAGTGAACCCACCACTCCCTCAACTATATTAACAGTCACTTCAAGTAATTCCACCACTCCCTCAACAGTCACTTCAAGTGATGCCACCACCACCACCATGCCAACTATATCAATAGTCACTTCAAGTGATGCCACCATTCCCTCAACGACATCAACAGTCACTACAAGTGATGCCATCATTCCCTTAACGACATCAACAGTCACTTCTAGTTATGCCACCACTCCCTCAACTACAACACCCACTTCAAGTGATGCCACCACTCCCTCAACTACATCAAAACCCACTTCAAGTGATTCCACCACCACCTCAAGTGATACTACATCAACAGTCAGATCAAGTGATTCCACCACTCCCTCAACAGTCACTTCTAGTTATGCCACCACTCCCTCAACAGTCACCTCAAGTGATGCCACCACCACCTCAACTATATCAATAGTCACTTCAAGTGATGCCACCAATGCCTTAACTACATCAACAGTCACTTCTAGTTATGCCACCACTCCCTCAACTACAACACCCACTTCAAGTGATGCCACCACTCCCTCAACGACATCAACAGTCAATACAAGTGATGCCATCCTTCCCTTAACTACATCAACAGTCACTTCTAGTTATGCCACCACTCCATCAACAGTCACCTCAAGTGATACTACATCAACAGTCACATCAAGTGATGCCATCACTCCCTCAACTACACCAACACCCTCTTCAAGTGATTACACCACTCCCTCAACTACATCAACAGTCACTGCAAGTGATTCCACCACTCCCTCAAGAGTCACTTCATGTGATGCCACCACCACCTCAACTATATCAACAGTCACTAAAAGTGATTCCACCATTCCCTCAACGACATCAACATCCACTTCAAGTGATTCCACCACTCCCTCAACTATATTAACAGTCACTTCAAGTAATTCCACCACTCCCTCAACAGTCACTTCAAGTGATGCCACCACCACCACCACGCCAACTATATCAATAGTCACTTCAAGTGATGCCACCATTCCCTCAACGACATCAACAGTCACTACAAGTGATGCCATCCTTCCCTTAACTACATCAACAGTCACTTCTAGTTATGCCACCACTCCCTCAACAGTCACCTCAAGTGATGCCACCACCACCCCAACTAAATCAATAGTCACTTCAAGTGATGCCACCATTCCCTCAACGACATCAACAGTCACTACAAGTGATGCCATCATTCCCTTAACGACATCAACAGTCACTTCTAGTTATGCCACCACTCCCTCAACTACAACACCCACTTCAAGTGATGCCACCACTCCCTCAACTACATCAACACCCACTTCAAGTGATTCCACCACCACCTCAACTACATCAACAGTCACTTCTAGTTATGCCACCACTCCCTCAACAGTCACCTCAAGTGATGCCACCACCACCTCAACTATATCAATAGTCACTTCAAGTGATGCCACCAATGCCTTAACTACATCAACACCCACTTCAAGTGATGCCACCACTCCCTCAACTACATCAACACCCACTTCAAGTGATGCCACCGCTCTCTCAACAACATCAACAGTCACCTCAAGTGATACTACATCAACAGTCACATCAAGTGATGCCATCACTCCCTCAACTACACCAACACCCTCTTCAAGTGATTACATCACTCCCTCAACTACATCAACAGTCACTGCAAGTGATTCCACCACTCCCTCAACAGTCACTTCAAGTGATGCCACCACTACCTCAACTATATCAACAGTCACTTCAAGTGATTCCACCACTCCCTCAACTACACCAACACCCACTTCAAGTGATGCCACCACTCCATCAACTGCATCAACAGTCACTTCAAGTGAAGCCACCAATCCCTCAACAACATCAACAGTCACTACAAGTGATGCCATTATTTCCTTAACTACATCAACAGTCACTTCTAGTTATGCCACCACTCCCTCAACTACAACAACACCCATTTCAAGTGATGCCACCACTTCCTCAACTACATCAACACCCACGTCAAGTAATGCCACCACTCCCTCAACTACATCAACACCCACTTCAAGTGATTCCACCACTCCCTCAACTACATTAACAGTCACTTCAAGTGATGCCACCACCACCACCACGCCAACTATATCAATAGTCACTTCAAGTGATGCCACCATTCCCTCAACGACATCAACAGTCACTACAAGTGATGCCATCATTCCCTTAACTACATCAACAGTCACTTCTAGTTATGCCACCACTCCCTCAACAGTCACTTCAAGTGATGCCACCACCACCTCAACTATATCAATAGTCACTTCAAGTGATGCCACCATTCCCTCAAATACATCAACAGTAACTACAAGTGATGCCATCATTCCCTTAACTACATCAACAGTCACTTCTAGTTATGCCACCACTCCCTCAACAGTCACTTCAAGTGATGCCACCACCACCTCAACTATATCAATAGTCACTTCAAGTGATGCCACCAATGCCTTAACTACATCAACACCCACTTCAAGTGATGCCACCACTCCCTCAACTACATCAAAATCCACTTCAAGTGATTCCACCACCTCAACTACATCAACACCCACTTCAAGTCATGCCACCACTCCCTCAACTACATCAAAATCCACTTCAAGTGATTCCACCACCTCAACTACATCAACAGTCACTTCAAATGATTCCACCACTCCCTCAACAGTCACTTCATGTGATGCCACCACCACCTCAACTATATCAATAGTCACTACAAGTGATGCCACCATTCCCTCAACTATATCAATAGTCACTTCAAGTGATGCCACCACTCCTTCAACTACGTCTACAGTCACTTCAAGTGATGCCACCACTCCCTCAACAGTCACTTCAAGTGATGCCACCACCCCCTCAACTACATCAACACCCACTTCAAGTAATGGCAACACTCCCTCAACTACATCAACACCCACTTCAAGTGATGACACAACTCCCACTGCTACATCGACAGTCACAAGTGATGTCACTACTCTAAGACCAATAATGCCATCAAAAAGTGGTACTACTACAGTAATAACAAGAACCTCAACATTTGTAGCAGTATCCACTCCCTCCACTCCCTCACAGGGACTAACTTTCAGAGACACTACTTTGGTGACAACAATCGAAACCACTGTTGCAGAATGCAGTAAGATTATATGCACTCATTCTCAAAAAACATCATAAGATGATATGATTCTTAATAACAAATGTAGTAGACATAGTATATAATTATTTATCTTTTAACTTACAAATTGATACCAAAGACTATTGAAATGTGTGAAAATATTGCTGTACATACAGATAACTATTTTATCTTTATTTGTTGTAATTTGTTTTCTGTGTCAGAAACTCTGGTGAATGTCATCAGGCTGGAGAATGTCACCAGTAAGTTAATCAGTGTGAGTTGGACAGGTATTAACCTGGACCAGCAGATAGAGTACAAGGTGAAGCTGACGTCTGGTTCCAAATCAATCCAGAATGAGACCTCAGCCACCAAAGCTGTTTTCTCAGACCTTACTCCTGGAACCATACACACTCTGATTATTGAGTACTTATCCTGCAGTATCAAGAAAAACATTTCAGCAAACATAATCACTGGTATGTCAAAATGTTTTCAAGTAATCTGCTTAAATTCGCTAAGAACCTACTTTTGTTTAAAAAAATATATAGATCAAATGAGTACAATGGGACATTTTGTGCAAACGTCACATTTCTTTTGCTGAATGTTAATGTATCTTTTTTCTCCAAAAGCTGGAAAGGTCTATGAATCTTTCACTCGAATTCCAGGCAGAGATTTTGTGTCTGATTATACAAATCAATCCAGCAAACTTTACAAAGACTTTGTGACAAATTTTACCATGCAGGTAAATATTCACTAAGCATTTTTATAATTGCTTTTTAATTTGAGTCATATAACATAAACCTGTATGATTTAAATGCACATATTTCTTTAAAGGTTAAAAACAATCTCCCGAAAGGATACCAGGACCTTATCAGGTGTAAAGAAATGGTGATTGTTGTGACTGGTGTTCGCAGAGGTGTGATCGTTGACTTTGATCTGGTCACTGCTCTGGAGGTCAACCTGTCAACCTCTGACATGCAGAAGAGCGTCATCAATGCGCTGAATTCATCTGCACTCGGAGTGGATCTGAATATCACCTCTGTAAAAGGTTCAATTCCAATAACTACGTACAATTAGATTTTCTATGCTAGTTAATCAAATAAGTGATTTTGGAATAAATATTTAAGAAGTAACAGAAATATGGATGCTTTGGATCAATTGAATGATAGATTTGTATATCTAGGTATTAAACAAGTCTACATTCATATTGCCATGTGTATTTAGTTGGTTTTTGGTAACTTAATGTATTACTTTATTACAGAGGCAGATATCTGTCAAAGAGGAGGTTACACATGCTCAAAAAATGCCACCTGTGTCAGAGAGGGACCTTCACATACATGTGGATGCAAGGCAGAATTCTACGACCAAAATCCAACCGTACCGGGTACTGACTGCAAGAGTAAGAACACTTTGTTGCTTGAAATGTGTGCTACACTTTACATTAAATAAGTACTTTATACAAGAGTAACTACTAGTGGAATAACATTTGTTATTACCCTGTAATACACTAGTAAGTACCTCCAGTTAAGCAGTATTTACCACTATTGCACTCACTATTTTGTAGGAAATATCACTCCAGGTGCAGATCCATGTAAAGGCTTGTGTTCATCACGTGCTCAGTGTGTGGTTGGTCCTAGTGGGAGCCAGGAGTGTAGCTGCTATCCTGGTTTAATAGATCAGAATCCTGTTAATCGTGGGAAGCTGTGCATAGGTACACTAACTTCCTCTGCCTCAAAATGTATCTGTGTCAATTCCTTACTTGAGTATCTTACACATAGGTTACATTACATCTTCATGTCATCAAAATGTACCCACTCTAGATCCAGTGGACTGTTTTGATCAAGAAAAGGAACTTTGCTCATCCCAAAATCAGTGTCTTCCGTCCAAGTTTCTCTGCTCACGTAAGTTCTGAAATCACACCAATTCTTCAGATCTCACATACAGTATTCAGAGAAAGAGGAATCTGTAATACTGAGGCCTTTTTGTGCCTCTGACTGAATCATGATGACCTACCGCTTATTATAACAACTCTCTCTGCTTCCCTCAGTGGGGAATGTTTTCAAATTAACAGCAAACTTAAACTCTTGGATCTTCAATTCCTCTCTGTATGACCCAGGGAGCGATGCTTGGGCACATGCCTCTACAAAGATTGTCACAACTGTAAGTGCATAGATTTGTAATTATCATTATGTCTTTAATATGCTATCTTAAAATACTATGGTTTCTTTTCCATAACAATTTTTTGAAATAGACATCTACTTTACTATTTTTTTAAATCCAGGTTGTCCCCAGAATACGACATGTTCTGTCAAATCCATCCTTTGACATGACAGTGGTGGGCTTTCAGAGCGGTAGTGTGGTAGTTAGGATGATGTGTGGTTTTAATGGGAATATTTCCGCTGATGAAAGAACTCTCCAGACTGTTCTACAGGACACTATCTGCAAACACCTGGACATAACTGCCATAGCTACCTTGGAAAGTATGTTTAAAACGTTAGATTATTTTGGTGTGAATTGGCATTACATGGCGATGGTGTTTGTTTTGTTCAATTAATGTATGTGACTTAGTTGTGGTTTCACTAATTTCTTCTGTTTTATTTTGTGTGGGATGCTGCTTAGCTAATATTGTCTTTTCAGTAGTAACTTATTGACATTGACCAAACATTCGTTTTTTCCCTGTAGGAGTTTCCCAGATATCAACGGCCCCGGGAGAAGGCTGGAAAGTGGCGACCATAGTCCTGGGAGTTCTGCTGAGCTTGATTTTGTTAGTCGGGGTTGTTGTTCTGATCAGCACCGCAGTGAGGAGAGCAACTAGCAAGCTGACCTCATACAACCTCCAGCACAAAGAGCACAACAGACAGGTGGTGTCCAATGACTATTTACAAGGATGTTATTCTTACCAGATGTAGTTTAGAGATCAAAAATATCAAAATATTCAATATTAATAACATTTGAATTATATATTTTGATAGACAAAAATATCAGCTATCACACCATGTAAAGGAACAACGTCCTAATTCTTTAATTGTTTTATAAAATGCAACTAACTGGATTGATGTCACTCCATCAGACAAATATTTATTGTCCAACAAGTGTTTAATAAAGGCCTTGATTGATTAATTCTAACATCAGTGATAAGGGAATAATATGTTCAAAGTTAAATGATTAAAGAATCCAACCCTGTCACGTAACCGATTAGTAATTAGTAGTTATGTAGCATGTATAATGAATAATTAAAGTACTAATCGAAGGCCCATAAGGTCTAGTAGAGGCCTCGGGACAAAAATGAAATGTGTGTGTGTGTTATAGTGGGCCTAAGATAACAACAAGTAGACTGTGATTGACCCGACAGCTGAGGAACTTTGAGTAACTCAGAGAAGAAAGGGAGTGACCCTCAAGGTTTCTCTAATCTCGGGGGAAAGGAACAGACAGCACTGGGTAGTGATTAACAGTGGTGAGAACTCCAGGGAGGGATACAACTCACCTACTGTTTGTGTGGAGGTATGTGCGTAAGTGGAGAGTTAGCATAAAATGAATGTCTTTGTGTAATGGACCTCAGAACATTCTCTGAATAAACTGAATGAACCTTTTGCAGAAAGCTGAGTCCTTGCCTAATTATTCTTAACCCAGTGTTTTACAAACCTTGGGGATTAGTCAAGGCTTATTGATTGTTAATTATTATCATTGGGATAGAAAATTCCACTGACAATTAGATTATTCAAATATGTAATACAACTCTTCAAATGTATTTCTGTTTTATTTTATTGTGATAATGCTCCAAGGCTAATTTTGTTAGCATTTTGACATGTTTTTCTAGATTCAGAACATAAAACAACATTTAGGAAGCAAACAATAACCCTTAGGTCTAGCACAGCAAATAAGTCAATAGTTTAAGCATATGTTGCAGCAATGTTAAAATATTTTTTCTGAATATTGACAAATAGATCGCTATTAAGAGGGTTAGCCTGTCACGCCCTGACCTTAGAGAGACGTTTTATTTCTCTTTTGGTTAGGTCAGGGTGTGATGTGGGGTGGGAATTCTATGTTATCTATTTCTTTGTGTTGGCCGAGTAGGGTTCCCAATCAGAGGCAGCTGTCTATTGTTGTCTCTGATTGGGAATCATACTTAGGCAGCCTTTTCCCACCTGTGTTTTGTGGGGAGTTGTTTTCTGTTTTGTTATTCTGTACCTGACAGAACTGTGCGCTTTCGTTTTTCCCTTACGTTATTTTGTTTGAGTGTTTTTTGATAATAAAAATCATGAACACTTACCACGCTGAGCTTTGGTCCACTCCTTCCGACGAAACCCATTACATAGCCATCGGTGAGTTGACAAGCCATTGACTGGGCTGACAACGAATACTCAAAACAGCCTCTAAAAATAAAATTGAATACAAACACTTGTAAAAATATAACCATTCTATCAGATCTTTCAGCACTCTGACGGAGTTTATGTTTTAAGGAGTTGACAAAAATAAAATATTTCTTCTTCAATCAAGTAATATACAAAGTTTTCCTCAGTTTCTTTATGACTCTAAAACCTAATCATATAATGTCCTATCTTAATCTGTTCGGCAGATGGAGTTGACAGTTTACAGTTGTGACAATGGTGATTTTAATATTGTTTGTTTAAATCTAACAAAAGGAGAGAACTTTACAGACCATGAGTTGTCTTGTTGCACTACAGGTAATGAGGACATGAAGAAGGGGTCCTTATGGTGAAGCTGTCCCTGCTCATTCATGATTCATTTAGGATTTTAGACAAATCTGACAGAGTTGACCAAATCTCCTAGTTTTGAGAGAAATATTCTTTAAAGTCAGAGAGGGCTATTGGAAGAAACTACATAAGATATTTTTTTCAGTTAGTATTCATTATTGCCTGTTTTTAAAAATGTTACACACTTTTTTTGGAGAGTTGAAATTGGGATCCTTTGTAAGGGCATTTCCGGGCATAGGGCCGACATGGAAATTAATAATATTGAAAAGATTTGGACAATTCCAAAAGCAAATCTTTGCTCTAATAAAATTCCCCTAAATGTATTTTTAAGCTCAAATAATGCAAAAAATATATTAAAAAATCAAGAATAAAAATCTAGTTCGCATGCCGGACAAGGATTGTCATGACTTTCAAGAATCCCTGAATTAAGATTTGTCACTCATGAAAACAGGAATAATAAGGTTTGGATCTGGAGAAAACATTTACTATTGCACTGGGAACTAAATATACTGCTAAAAAAAATAAAGGGAACACTTAAACAACACATCCTAGATCTGAATGAAAGAAATAATCTTATTAAATACTTTTTTCTTTACATAGTTGAATGTGCTGACAACAAAATCACACAAAAATAGAGGTCTGGATTTGGAGTCACACTCAAAATTAAAGTGGAAAACCACACTACAGGCTGATCCAACTTTGATGTAATGTCCTTAAAACAAGTCAAAATGAGGCTCAGTAGTGTGTGTGGCCTCCACGTGCCTGTATGACCTCCCTACAACGCCTGGGCATGCTCCTGATGAGGTGGCGGATGGTCTCCTGAGGGATCTCCTCCCAGACCTGGACTAAAGCATCCGCCAACTCCTGGACAGTCTGTGGTGCAACGTGGCGTTGGTGAATGTAACATGATGTCCCAGATGTGCTCAATTGGATTCAGGTCTGGGGAACGGGCGGGCCAGTCCATAGCATCAATGCCTTCCTCTTGCAGGAACTGCTGACACACTCCAGCCACATGAGATCTAGCATTGTCTTGCATTAGGAGGAACCCAGGGCCAACCGCACCAGCATATGGTCTCACAAGGGGTCTGAGGATCTCATCTCGGTACCTAATGGCAGTTATCAGACAACTGTGGCTTCTGGTGGATTGCTTCAGTACTCTTATCTACTGCAATAAGATCCAGGCCATTATGCACTAAGTGAAATTGCATACGTACACAATAACACTTTAAAACAATATACACTGCTCAAAAAAATAAAGAGAACACTTAAACAACACAATGTAACTCCAAGTCAATCACACTTCTGTGAAATCAAACTGTCCACTTAGGAAGCAACGCTGATTGACAATAAATGTCACATGCTGTTGTGCAAATGGAATAGACAACAGGTGGAAATTATAGGCAATTAGCAAGACACCCCCAATAAAGGAGTGGTTCTGCAGGTGGGGACCACAGACCACTTCTCAGTTCCTATGCTTCCTGGCTGATGTTTTGGTCACTTTTGAATGCTGGCGGTGCTTTCACTCTTGTGGTAGCATGAGATGGAGTCTACAACCCACACAAGTGGCTCAGGTAGTGCAGCTCATCCAGGATGGCACATCAATGCGAGCTGTGGCAAGAAGGTTTGCTGTGTCTGTCAGCGTAGTGTCCAGAGCATGGAGGCGCTACCAGGAGACAGGCCAGTACATCAGGAGACGTGGAGGAGGCCGTAGGAGGGCAACAACTAAGCAGCAGGACCGCTACCTCCGCCTTTGTGCAAGGAGGAGCAGAAGGAGCACTGCCAGAGCCCTGCAAAATGAACTCCAGCAGACCACAAATGTGCATGTGTCTGCTCAAATGGTCAGAAACAGACTCCATGAGGGTGGTATGAGGGCCCGACGTCCACAGGTGGGGGTTGTGCTTACAGCCCAACACCGTGCAGGACGTTTGGCATTTGCCAGAGAACACCAAGATTGGCAAATTCGCCACTGGCGCCCTGTGCTCTTCACAGATGAAAGCAGGTTCACACTGAGCACGTGACAGATGTGACAGAGTCTGGAGACGCCGTGGAGAACGTTCTGCTGCCTGCAACATCCTCCAGCATGACCGGTTTGGCGGTGGGTCAGTCATGGTGTGGGGTGGCATTTCTTTGGGGGGCCGCACAGCCCTCCATGTGCTCGCCAGAGGTAGCCTGACTGAATATAGTACCATGGCCTATTTATTGCCTTTACCTCCCTTATCTCACCTCATTTGCTCACATTGTATATAGACTTACTGTATTATTGACTGTATGTTTGTTTTACTCCTGTCACGTCCTGACCAGTAAAAGAGGTTGTTTGTTATTGTAGTTTGGTCAGGGCGTGGCAGGGGGTGTTTGTTTAGAGTGTTTCGGGGTTTGTTGGGCTATTTTCTTTGTTAGTCTATTTCTATGTGGTGTTTATTGGGTTGACCTTCAACTGGAAGCAGCTGCTCCTCGTTGCTTCTAATTGAAGGTTCTATTTAAGAGGGGTGTTTTTTCTATGGGATGTGTGGGTAGTTGTTACCTGTTTTGTGTTCGTGCACCTGACGGGACTGTTTAGTGTCGTTTGTTGTTTTTGTATACGTGTTTCTTTTGTTTCCTTCTTTAATAAAATAAGAAGATTAGTTTACACGTTCCCGCTGCGTTTTGGTCCAATCCCTACGACACCCGTGACAACTCCATGTGTAACTCTGTGTTGTTATATGTGTCGAACTGCTTTGCTTTATCTTGGCCAGGTCGCAGTTGTAAATGAGAACTTGTTCTCAACTTGCCTACCTGGTTAAATAAAGGTGAAATAAATAAATAAAATGATTATACTGGTGGGGTCTTGACTGGTCACATGGCAACAATAGCAGTCCTGATAGGCTAGACTTCTCTGGGGCAGACAGACTGATGTTCCCTGGGTATTAACTCCCAGACAGGAGAAGTCTGTCACTCCAGATCAGAGTCCTTTCCTGATTCGCTCATTATTCATTAATAGGTCTCATGTCTCCACTGAGTCCAGTCTCTCAGTTAAATAGCTGCAGCCTGTGGGAGTGTCTACATTGGTTACCTGAATCACCTTGTTCTTTACAAAAGGTAAAGGAAGAAGAAGTGTCTCATCATATCCATTTGAAGACGGAGCACTAATGTTTTACTTTTTACCCAATGGGAGATACAAAGTCAGCTAGACTTTTAAGCGTGGACCTGGTGAATGTAGATTCAAATAATTAAACATCACCTTTATTCTTGTAAAAGGTCTACAGTATGGCGAGCTCTGTGTGTGAAGATACTTCTGGCCAAACAGGGGATTCTGCATTAGGCAGTTCCACTGCCATCTTTGCTCCTCCATTAAATATTTCATAGAGCTCGCTCTCCAAATAGTGGCCCATAACAACTCAATTATTCAGAAGGTTTTACATTAGGATGACTGAATCACAGACAAACAACAGACACTGCATGTGTTCAGTCCTTCATTGGATTGGCTAGGAAAGCAATCAATTACTGTTTCCATTTTATAGCTGCAGTTGTCTGAGGGCACCTTTTGTTTGTGGGAAGCAAAATCATTTGTTGACATCTTGTTGATGGGGCCATTTATATCTCAGAACTAATTCCTGATGATGGTTTTCTGTTCCTCATTTAGCAATAGTGGGAAGTGTTCCTTGTTTTACAAATTGTAAAGCATTTTTATTGAAGTTGTACTTTATGCTTACATGATTAAATAATTGTAATTTGACAGAACATGAATTCCACTGCCATAACAAACACTTTATTTTACCACCCAATAGGAAATAACAAAGCAACCAAACCATCTTCGCTGGACCTTACATAATTTCTCTGAATCTTTAATGTCCACTAAAATAAAAAGAGGCAGTTTTGGTGCCCTCATTTTCCAATGTTTTTCAATCTCTCTTTGTCTATGTAGCGTAATGAAAATCATTAATACCTCTTCTGAAGGAGTCTGAGAGAGTGTCTATGGGCCAGTTCAAGACTTCAAAAGAGGTGCATTAACTAATACTGTATCATGATAATAAGTCACAACATTCAGATTCTGCTTCAACATTTTTAATTAGTTCATTCAGAGCAAGCTGAGAATACAAGCACACAATCACAACACGTCTGCAGTATATGACATCCTATTGTCTTCATTTCACACGGTTTGAGTACATTCGCATCAAACTGACAGCATATAGATGAGAGAGTAATAGCACCGAGGTGTGGTGTGCTCAGCACGTTAGTTACTGTACTGGGGGGCAGGCGCTAGGAGCCGGTGGGCTGCGGAGGTCTAACACACTGAACCCTGACAGGCACTAGAGAACAGGGTGGTCTGGGGATACAATAGACAGTAGCAGACACACAGCAGCATATGGGAGGAGGACTGCCACATACTGTAACACACTGGCGGACTGCAGGTGCACAGACATAAGAGAGACAGGGTGAGATGATTTCAGAGTAGCACTCACTGTGAATAGATGTGATATCAATGGTTCCAGACAGACAGCTGCATGTTCCAAAAAGCGGTTTTGATCTTCTTATCCTGGCCCCCTCTTTATCTTTCTACACCTAACTACTGAGCCCATTGAAGAAGGTGGAGGTGATTGAGTAAATACAGTAGGTTCTCCTATGTCCTATATCATACGTATGCTCATTTTTTACATTATACATGGTTTTGCACACCAATAGCGTCACAGCTTTGTAATAGATAACGACATATCATTAAAGAGGGGTATATTATCAGAAATAAATCAGTTTTCATACTGTATCAAATAACTGGAAAGTGGACAAAGTGGTTCTCACATTGAAGAAGGCAGTAGAACCATGTGTGTGAAGGCAAAACTACAAAGCTTGTGGGTTGACATAACAGTTTCAATAGGCACTAGAGTACTAAGTGCCATCTTTTGTACTGTATGTCAGTGACAGTTTTCTTGTTTGTTTGTGTAGACACTTATGGTATGAGATCAGACTATGAGTACACATGCAGTAATTCTGGAAATGGTTTGCCCCCTTTGATTTCTCATGAATGATTTCAATTACAAGCTAGATTGTGACCGTGAGAATAGGATACTAGAATGCTACTATACAACCACAAATAGGGCCTTGCATGCAAGCTGTAGCAATTACATTACAGTTCAATTGGTTTCTTAGCAACCAAATTTATGAAACCAGATATCCTCCTGAATATGATGAAATATTAAATGAAATCTTGGTCCAAAGAGCGGAGTCACTGTAACCAGGAAACGCTACAGTAGTTAAGATTTTATATCTGCAGAGACCACATAGTCAATGCCGTCTAAGAGATGGAAAAAAAGAACCATAGAGAACCCATCATCAGTATGATGATAGGTAGTCAGAAAGAAAAGCTAAACCTCTCACTGCCTTCAACGGCCGTTTAAGAGCCACATACTGCGTATCAATGGCTCTCTGTTTTAGAATGGTTAATTAGTCTTTCTACAAAGGTTTGACAAATGCGACATAATAATGTGCAAAAATGGTGCTGAAGTTTTAACAGTTAGAGGAAGTGCACACACGCGCATGCACGCATGCGCACACACACACACACACACACACACAAAGTATTATAGTTAAACAAGAGCATGGTGAAGATGTCAAACTGTCAACTTAAAAGCTCCACATCTAGTGAGTATACACAGAGATGAGGAACATGAAGGAAAAGACAAAGAGAAGGAGATAGACCAAATGGATGAGAGTTCTCTAATTCATTAGGCAGCCTTTAATTCCCAAAAGGAAGTAGTGCAGAGATGTTTTGTTTTTACTTTTTTGCCTCAGCCAGTCTATTGCTTATCTCTTTGCTCTTCTTCGAGATTATGCCTCCTTCTGGCTTGGACTCGTCTGGTTTGGTGCTCGTGGAGGTTTTCTTCTTGGTTGACAGTGCACCAGCGATGGTCTTCTCTTTTGCCTTTTTCACCATTTTGCTCGTTGTTGTTGGTGTCTTTTTTGGTTTGGTTTTTGTCTTGTCCACCTATAGGGGCAGAGACGAGGGCATTTTGTACTTGACATCCTCCTAAAACTGGAGGTAAACTATGCAGCCAAAATCTCATCAGTCCAGGTTTCAGTATCATCTTTGCAATGATACTGTATGATACAATAATACAAAGAGCTCATGAATCTCTAAGGTAATTCATTTCCTGGAAATGTTACAGTAAATCTTTATTATGAGCATGCAATACATACCATCCTGTTACTAACATCAAATAAAAATAAAATAGCAAATGTCATCATCTTGTTGGTAATATTTGCAATGCGTGGTTAGTGCACTTACAATGAAAGAAAACCACTTGTGTCCATTGGAACAAAATCTCTGTTTAGAAAAACGAATTTCACAACACAAAGGTTGTGTCTAAAATACAAACTTAAAGTTGGGGTTAGTATATGAACAACTAAGTTAATATGCACAATCTTATTCTATTTCCCTGGGACGAGACTATATTTTTGATCATATTCAACAATTTCTTTTTTTTTTAAGAAAATTGTGATGTTTGCTTTTTGTATGAAGTGCCTCTTCTGACACCAATCAAACCAAAGGACTGAGAGTTGAAATGTCATGCAAAATAATACATTCATTTAATGAATCCAAGCTCTCTTGGTGGTCTTGAGAGAGGCATTCCAAACTCTGAAGATGTGGCTGACAGCTTTACAGAAGGATTGAATTATCTGTCAGTTTGGTGGCTAATGTGACCCTAGTCCTGTTGGTTAAGGTGCATTAATCAAGGCGTGAGTTAATCTGAGGTTAACCTCCATGCCTTCCAGAAGAAATTGACAACACACCTGACTACAGCAGATCTAGAATAGAGCTGCTCTCAGTCTCAGAACAATCCTACAAGAGTGAGAGAGGGAGGGGCCATATAAACACAGCATGCAGACACATGATACTTTCCTACCACGCACAAACATGCACGTGGAGATTTAATTAACCTTGATTGATTACATTAGTTTTGTGATGTGCTAATGCTTATCTTCATTTTGTAGTTTAGACAGTTCCTCTGGGATTTTATGCTGTACAACTTTACAAAGTAATTAGGACCATGGAACAGGTTACAGTGATGATCTCAATCGTTATTATTGTAGCATCTAAATCAAAATAGTATATTGCTTGAAGGAGAACATATACATGAAAACAACCATGTCCAGAAGAACTAATGCAGTTGGAAGTGTAATTTGCATTATCTTAATTTTCAATGAGACATAAATACATAAACAGGAATTGGCCCGTCACAGCAACAGGTTGGAAAACTCTAAATTGAACATGTATTCTGTGCAATTAGATACACATTTTAACATAAAATAGTTAGTGTTCAGTGTCACATGCATGTTGATGTGGACTCACCTTGGTGGTCTCCTTGCCGCCCGGCTCGTTGTACAGGCTGCGTATCCTCCTGCGCTCCAGCAGCTTGTTGTCAGTGGGCTGCACCTTGGTCTGCTCCCCCTTGTAGGTGGCGCTGTAGCTGGTCTCCAGGCTGGTCTTGTCCTTCTCATCCAGAGGAGGTTTGTACTGAGACTGGGGCTTGGTTAACTTCACTGGCTTCACATCTTTGTACGCCTTGAACTCATTCCTGAAAAACAATGAATCAGCAAACTCAGCATTAGTTCCACTGTTGTTTTTTCTAGATGCCACTGTATTAATTAATCATAAAACAAATCACTTAGCCTTATTATGAATCCCAAACAAACATTGCTGTTGCCCAAAATTGGTGGGAGGAAATTGACCAAAATGACATCTACAGCCAAAGTGTACACTAGGAGTGTAGTATGACTCGTTAGTCACATTACTAACCCATTATAGTAACTACAACACAGAGCTTCTGCTTACTTTTACACACAGACGACAGCTTCAAAACTCGCTCCACATTTTACACAAAAACTAATTGACCTTGCAGTCAAAAATGAGAGAAACAAAGGGAGAGACCCCCCAGAGAGGCCTTAGGGATATGTTGAGAACAGTAGACATGATTATATCCAGAGCTCCTTTACTGCCTTGGCCCTGACATGATGTGCTACTGTATTGATCTGGTAATAGAGGAGGATTAAACTGGGGACAATCAATGCTGCAGCAGCTACCTATGACAACATTAGTCTGATCATCATGATCACAGGACACTGAAATGAGAGAACATATGTTATATCAAATATCAAACAAAAAAAACATGTAAGATTAATCTAGAAAGAAACGGACATGAACAGTTCATGATGGAGAGGCAGCGTGGGCTTTCTTGAGTAGATTATAAAGCCCAGTAGGGATTATGTGCACTTTATTGTCAATAGACTGAAGGCTACATGCATCTTGGCTTTGCTACTGCTAGTACAGTAACTACCAAAATTGCATGCATCAATTGTTAATCAATTGTATTTAAATGTTGTGCACAATATGTTCTTCTCTTACCAACATTTAAATACAATTGATTAACAATTGATGCATGTATTTAGGTAGTTACTGTAATGCTATATTAAGATGTTGTGTAATTATTAATTGTACATTGGGTATTGACTAAGCAACACAAAATATTGTGTTATGCCTTATTAAATAATTTGGGGCTCCACAATAAAGTTCATTGTGGCCTACATTCCATGTTTAATTTATGGTTGATATACTGTATTTAAACTGTGAAAAAAATATATTTCAGAGGCAGAAAATGTGCACATAAAGTAATTCAATAATAAACATTCAATGAAAATACATAGTCCCACAGTAATCAGATCGTCACCTATAAGAGCTGCCAGTGCCAGTTGAGACGACCTGTTTTATCTGTCTGTTCAGCGCGTCTGCTGCTGCCCTTCCTTTCCCCTCCACAGTGGCACCTGCTGGTGGCAGTCCCTCCGTTTTGGCACTCACTTTCTTCTCTACAGTCTTCTCCTTCTTCACTGGTTTCTTTTTCCTCTCTATGGATTCTTTCTCTTGCACCTTTTCTTCAATTTCACTCTTCTCCACACCGCTCTCGGGCTCTGTGGCTGCATGCTCCAATTTGGTCCCTACGCCTCCTTCTTGGGCACCGGAGGAGGCGGTGGGGCTGGGTTTGGGGATCCAGGGGTGGTCTCCCTTTTTCGGGACAGGCCATGGTTTATAATCCTTCTGATACTGGGTTACGTTGTTGAAAGGAGTCGCCGAGGGGTGATATTCATTCTTGGGTTTGTAGCTGGGCTCCGGGCGTATATCTTTCCATTCCCTGAAATCCTGGCGCATCACAGACGCACTACAGCCATGTTTTCCTGATGCGGCACCAGTCGCGGGCGGTGCCTTGGCCGCCACCTCCGCCGGTTCACTGTGAGAAGGTTGGGTTTCTATGGTGATAGGTCCGGTCCTCTTCTGTCTAGATGGAGGCTGAGGATGGAGGTGTTGCACCTCGGCCACATCCGAATATTTAGTGAAAACCAGAGGCACGGCGATGTCTGCTTTGTCTAATTCACTCCAGAAGCGGTTAATGCAGCAAGCCCGTGTGATGCACGGCCATGCCATAATCAACGATGGAGATAGAATAACCTATGTACTTCAAATCTGAATCAAATTGTTAGGCTACTGATGAGAGTCCTGAAAGAACGTCCTACTCACGGACTGGAGACGGGGAAATGATGCTCCCTGCACCCACTCAAATTCTGTCCAGTCAGGAAAATGTACTTGTCTACCTATATCTCATTTTTTTCAGAAATCCTACGATGCTTGCTAGATGGTAAGAAATGTAAGAGCCTTATAATACAAATTAGCAAAGTCGTTTGTAGGCTACTAGTTCTGCACGGCTAAAATCATTTAAGTTGAAATAGACTAGATTTGCTGTGTGGAGCACATTGCATTCGCGGTCTGGATCGGCTTTCTGGTTGCGCATCAGAGCGACCCCACCCCGATACGTTTCGTAAAACCTCAGAAGATGCCCTGGGTCTGCATTGTGAACTGTCACCTGGGTCGGTCACGTCTAGGCCTTAAATAGGGAGGAGACGCTGCCTGGTTAACCCTCCTTTTCCCGTGGATGATGTACAGACACGGTCGACCTCGGTCTAGTGTACAGTATAGCTTACCTCTGCCCTCACAAACTATAGAATAGAATGTATGATGGGAGATGTACAGGTAACTGCCAAAATAATGGAAACACTTAAGTATGAGGGATACAAAGTATATTAAAATCAGGTGCTTTCACACAGGTGTGGTTCCTGTCTTAATTAAGCAATTAACATCCCATCATGCTAAGGGTCATGTATAAACATGTTTGGCAGAACATTGTTTTGGCTACCATGGCTATGCCCCCATAAGATGACAATGCCCCCATCCCCAGGGCATGAGTGGTCATTGAATGGTTTGATGAGCATGAACATTATGTAAACCATATGTCATGGCCATCTCAGTCACCAGATCATAACCCAATTGAACACTTACACTATGTGAGATTCTGGAGCAGTGTCTAAGGCAGCGTTTTCCACCTCCATCAACAAACACCAAATGATGGAATTTCTCTTGGAAGAATACTGTCGTATCCCTCCAATAGCGTTCCAGACACTCTATGCCAAGGTCAATTGAAGCTGTTCTGGCTCATGGTGCACCAACACCCAATTAAGACACTTTATGTTGGTATTTACGTTATTTTGGCAGTTACCTGTATGTCTATAGCCTAAAGCTCTGTGAGTAGGCTTTAGTTCAATACAGTACATGACAAAAAGTATGTGGACATCTGCTCGTCGAACATCTCATTCCAAAATCATGGGCATTAATATGGAGTTGGTCCCCCCTTTGCTGCTATAACAGCCTCCACTCTTCAGGGAAGACTTTCCACTAGATGTTTGAACATTTCTGCGGGGACTTCCATTCAGCCACAAGAGCATTAGTGAGGTCGGGCACTGATGTTGGGCGATTAGGCCTGACTCGCAGTCTGTGTTCCAATTCATCCCAAATGTGTTTGATGTGGTTGAGGTCAGGCCTCTGTGCAGGCCAGGCAAGTTCTTCCACACTGAACCATTTCTGTATGGGCATCGCTTTGTGCACGGTGGCATTGTCATGCTGAAACAGGAAAGGGCCTTCCACAAACTGCTGCCACAAAGTTGGAAGCACAGAATAATCTAGAATGTCATTGTATTCTGTAGCGTTAAGATTTCCCTTCACTGGAACTACGGGGCCTAGCACAAACCTTGAAAAACAGCCCCATACCATTATTCCTCCTCCACCAAACTTTAAAGTTAGCACTATGCATTGGGGCAGGTAGGGTTTCCAGATTCGTCTGTCAGACTTCCAGATTTCATGAAGCTCCGGCGAACAGTTCTTGTGCTGATGTTGCTTCCAGAGGCAGTTTGGAACTCAGTAGTGAGGACAGACTATTTTTAAGCACTATGCAGTTCAGCACTCGGCAGTCCCCTTCTGTGAATTTGTGTGGCCTTCCACTTTGCTGCTCAGTCGTTGTTGCTCCTAGACGTTTACACTTCACAACAACAGCACTTACAGCTCTAGCAGGGCAGAAATTTGACAAACTGACTTGTTGGAAAGGTGGGATCCTATGACGGTGCCACGTTGAAAGTCACTGAGCTCTTCAGTAAGGCCATTCTACTGCCAATATTTGTCTATGGAGATTGCATAGCTGCTCGATTTTAAACAGCTGTCAACACTGGGTGTGGCTGAAATAGCCGAATGCACTAATTCAAAGGGGTGTCCACATACCTTTGTATATATAGTGTAGCATCAATACTGAATAATTATAAGTAGACCTATGGTGCTTGAGGGTATTGGGGTGTGATTTAGTGTGAGTAGTCCTACTTTATTGAGTATGTAAAGGTCACAAATATCAGTCGCAGAGACACCGCTGCGAACAAACACAGAAACACAGAGGGATAGAAAAAGCTACAAACAGTTGGAACAACCAGGGCATTATTCAAAACATTTACATGTGGCCAGGGGCGAAAATCTGATATCAACTTTGGAGGGGACAATTACATGAAATTTTCTCAAGAGCAATTCCTGAGGGGGACACCAAAAGTAGTGCTGTAACACATAGCCTACATTGTAATATGGTAAATGTATATTGAGGAACCAAAGAAATAAGGCGTTTGCCGTACTCCTAACTACCGGTACCCAAAACTACACAACTAATCACAACAGCAATACCATTGCCTTTAACAAATCTTAGTTCAGTCACCAGTTTAAGTTGAGAGTGGGGGTATCCATGGCATTTTCCAATTATGTTCCTATTTTACAAGTCAAAAAAATGGAGAACCTTTCATAATGTTGCCAAACAAAGACTCAACAAACTTACCTGAGACTCCCTGTCTCTGCCAGTCTGTCCCTGCATATCTGTCCCCAACTCTGCTGTCTGTGTGCCATCTGTTGCCTGCTCTGCCTAATGACATCATTGTGAAACATTTCCATTAGAATTTCATTTCTTTCTTATGAAAATTTTATCAACTAGTCTTTGAGATATTAGGCTACTAGGGTTCTTACTTTGCGTTTTGGTGTACTGAAAAAAACTCTGATGTCCGTCTTTTATTTTTCTGCCATTTTTCTACCTGGCTGGCTGGCTGGCTACACACACAGTGTGTAGGTTATTTACAGTAGGAGATGGGCTTCTATCATCTTCAATCATTCTATTTGGGCTTCGATCTAAAAGGTAGCTAGCAAATGTGAAACGGATTAAAATGACAAGAGTTGACAGCTGTATGAGTTCACCATTTACACAACATATGCTGCAACCTTTTGTAATTTTAATAGTTTGTTTCAAATTGGCTGGCTTCCAACAATAGCTGAATTTGCAAAGCTAGCGAGCACCAATTCAGTTTCAGTGGTGTTTGCTATAATCTTTTCTACCCGGGTTAAATAAAGGTGAAATAAAATAAATAAATAAAAGTTCACTTGCGACAATTTAGCTTTTGCAACGAGACCATTAAATATATTTAAGACAATGGTAGAAGAGAGTGTAGTTCTGTTCAGTTTGGATTTCAGTTTATCGCTAACCTTATCACAGGGACTTTGAAGCACTAACTTACATCATCTGCATGCTGATTCCATCTTTGACGATGCCACATAAATGGAATAGGTACTAGCTAGCTTAATAGTTAATATTTGCGCGCTAGCTCTGCAAATTCAGCTAGTGTGTGTGCGCGATTGACTGGATGAACCTCCCGTCAGTTACGTGCATTGAGTGCCTTTCAGACAGTAGATACGACCTCTCTGTTACCTAGCAAGCTAAGGAACTGGCAGTGGATCAAACCATTGTGAGGCAAAGGGTGGGGGGTTGCAATCTTTTGAAACTTAAAAACGCGCTATTAAGTGTCTATAATCAGCATAATTGCTTTCATTGCGTATTATTAATATTATTTAAATTACATAGTTATGTTTCAGTGACATATTGGGGGGGACAAATCATATTTTTCCCAGGATGGGGGGGTCGTGTCCCCCCCGGGATTTCCGCCCCTGCATGTGGCTGAGAGATACAAAGTATCATCAATTATAGGCTTTGTGAACGGGTAAATTGCACAATTGTTTTAGGTTTCATATCATGTGGGAACGTTATCGAATAAGCCAATATGAGGCTTATAATGCAGTTAGGCATTTTGTCTCCATCAATGAGACTAAAAGTGTCATTGATGGATAGCCTACCTGTCTTTGCTCATAGTGATCTGTTTAAATCTGTACATTAAGTAAGGAAACATTGCCAATATAATTCAGTTGGCAATATTTATTTTATTATACTTGATTTACAGAAGACTCCTTATAAATATGTACAGTATGCAAGATACATTTTCATGTTTATTTTCACCATGATTCATTCATTGGTTTCAATGTGGGGTCAAGGTTTCCTTTATTAAACAAAAATGTTAAGATTACAGGATCATTGCAAAACAAAGACTGCTAGCTGTTACAGTAGCTGTTATGAACCAAGGACAGTCTAAGAGACACGTTGTCTCAAAGCGCTGAAATGGAATCTCTCTCATGACTACCATTGGATTTTCCCAGCTTGTGTATCTGTTCATTTCGATTTTGACGCCGTGATCCATGGGCTGATTGCTTAGGGAAAACACATTTGTTCAATCAAAGAAAAAATAAATGTACCTTTCTGTTTGATTTTGCTATCGGACACATTTCCTTTATTAGTTGACAATCATCATTGACACCCAATTCATCCCTTGCTTCAACCTGGTCTCAGAGAATTTTGTTTTATTCTGTACGTAAATCCACAACACTTCATCATTTAGTATGATATTACGTTTCATATTAAGTTATGTATTAATATGTGGATGTCCATCACCCCTTTCGTATTATATATTACAAATTACATGATGAAGTTCAAACTCGCAACCTTTGGGTTGCTAGATGTTCACGTTATTCGACCACTCATTCACCCTGACCGACCACCCTACTTTCGTTTCTGCCTTAACTAACCGTCTGTCTTATGTAACCATACCAAACTTAACATACCACACTAATTTGAGTGTCCCAGATTTACATATACTATGTTACGCCTAGTCTATGAGACCAGGATGCTTGCTTATGTAGCTTATAAATGGCATTTAATATGACTAAACAGAGGCAACATAGCCCAGTTGGGGATTTTGACATAATGGAACAGATAATATACAAGGACAATGTTCAGATGTCCCCTGCACTAATAAAGAGAGTACACAATGCTCTCTGTGACAATCCCAGCATCCTTCACACTGTCGCCCCTCCCTTGAGGTGTATAAACTTGCTCAACCGAGTGTGAGAGAGCACTGATGTCATGGGTTGTAATAGAGATCTCTAGTTTTATTGCCCGTTGACGGCTAACATTTTTGGCTTTCTATGTTCAATATTGTGGTTATTAAGACAATACTTGTGGCATACACCAGTGTCCTGCGAGGTAAGATCATTTTTACGGGGTGCAATAAATCCATTCCAGTATCTTCATTCTTAATGACATTTTATTGATATCTTGAATATTGTTGAATATTGGTTACATATTTTGTGTAGTTTTCAAGGTCATGTGAATAGAATATGATTGCATTTTAAGTAGCAAAGGGTTGACATTTAACTTAATCCATCCTAATGGGATGTGTTCCAGGCACTGGCTCCATCCTCCTGTCGGCCCTGCAGTCCCTGCTCTGTGCGCTGGGCCTGGTGGCCCAGGCTGGAGAAGCAGGTCCAGGTCTTCTCTGTCATGCAGTCCATCGTCTCCTTCCTTATTATGGGTGAGATTCCCTGATGAGCTCTAAACACTTCACTGTCAAATGGCTGAAGCACTGGATTTTTGGTTTCTATTTATGTATAGCATATAAATGGCAGCCTTTTATTGGGTTTCTTGAAAAACTGTTGCGTACTAGAGGGCATAAACATGGCACCGTGGTCTTAATGGGTTGCACAACCTCTAACTGGCTATGGCACAGCACAAATAGTAATATATGATTCTCTAAACTTGTGTGCTTATTTGTATACTCTTTTGTATTTTTACAGATTTTAAAGGACAATAGGATGTTTGTCAACGCAAAATAAATCTGTGTTTCATTCCCTGGCGTCTGTGTTGGACCAGGCCCTATATGCTCTGTGATGATGCAGTACCTCCTCTGGACTAACTACTGGTGGGTCACAGCCTCATGTACCATCTGGCTCTTCTATGACTGGAACACACACAAACAAAGCAAGCCAATCGCTACATTACAGCCCTTCAGAGAATACAGTTGGAGTAGGGCACTGGTTGTTCTTCAGACTTACTGTAGCTTTTTGTTGATGATATGGTGTGTTGACTCCTAGCTGGCCGAAGGTTCTCGTGGGTAAGGAACTGGACAGCGTGGACCTACTACCAAGACTACTTCCGTATCCGAGTGAGTGATAGTAACTGCACACTGATTTGTCACATTCCAAGGGCAAATTAACTTTTGTTCAAGCCAATATATGCTATATAGTATAATTTCAATGTTGAGTCTCATATTTAACAATCTTGTGATTTCAGCTTATCAAGACTCACAACTTGTTGCCCAATCGAAACTATATCCTTGGCTACCACCCACATGGAATTGGAGCACTTTGTAACTTTGCAACAAACAGAGGCCAATGGTTTTTCAGCCAAGTTCCCTGGAATAACACTATTTGTGGCTAACCTGGCTGGGAACTTCCACATGCCATTAGCCAGAGAGTACCTGATGTCTGCAGGTGAGGACACTGGTCTCTGGTTAGTCTCAACCCATACTAAAACAATGAGTGATTGTTCGTAACATGGACATATATTGTAGATGAATTTCCCTCCAAGGACAGTAAAGGTTTAATTTATAGATATGATTGGGTAGTTCTGTAAATGTTGCTCCTAAAAATAGTGATTCATTATTCATCTTCAGGGGTTTGTCCTGTGAATCGCGCCACTCTGGAGTTCATTCTGTCGTGTAATGGGACAGGGAATGCAGTCGTTATTACTGTTGGAGGGGCAGCTGAATCTCTGGACTGTACTCTAGGAGTTCATTGTATGACACTAAAGAACCGGAAGGGCTTTGTGAAACTGGCTTTGCAACAAGGGTGAGTCCCCATAGTAAACACAAACAATCCACACCAGAAAGCTACATTGATTCAAGGAGATACACTTTGAACAGACTGTCAAACTAATCAACTGGAGGTGAGACTGACTATGTTGTGTTGTGTCTTATTGTGTTATTGTCTACCAGGGCTGACCTGGTGCCTGTGTACTCATTTGTAGAGAATGATGTGTATAAGCAGCTGATACTGAATGAGGGATCGTGGTGGAGGCTGATCCAGAGGAGGCTACAGAAGATCCTGGGCTTTGCCCCCTGTGTGTTTCAGGGCCGGGGCCTCTTCTCCCCTGACACTTGGGGCCTGGTCCCCTTCTCCAAACACATTCGCTCAGTTGGTAAGCTTACCATGTTCCCTAGAAATACTAGCGGGTCTTGTGTAAAGTTATTGATATGTTATTACTATGTAATTACCATTTGACCATGTCATTTCTTAGTAATTTATGTTCCACTAAAAAAAATGCAAACTTACATTTTTTTTTCTTACCCCATTAAGGTATGTATGTGGAGAATGGCCTTGGATCTAATGTAGAATTCAAGTACATTTGATCTATTTTAGGGTGAGTAACACTGAGAAAAAATGATTTTGCCTTTCAGTTGGAAAACCCATGGAGATGCCCAAGATCAGTTCACCCAGCCAAGAAGAAGTGGATCATTACCACACCATGTGCATGAGCTCCCTTACACAACTCTTTGACAAGCACAAGACCCACTTTGAGCTGAGGGAGGAGGATGTTCTGGTGATTCACTGAGGACTGGTCATACCCTGGCCGGGTCAGACGCAAGCACTACTCATTGACTGCTCCAGATAAGCCTTGTACATTATGACTGAAGCTGTAACTAAAGGAACCATCTCACAGATCAAAGGCTACCTGTCAAGACAGACAGAAACACAATAGATGCTGCCGGTGCTTTTCTAGGATAATCACTAGGTAAAGTGTCCTGGGGGTAAGATTGTTGTTTTCTGTCTGGATCCATAGCCTGCTGTAACACATTGTATGCGTTATTGCTGTCATCACATTCAATTCAATATAACCCCCAGGGGGCAGCATATTTCTTCAATTTATGGTTCTGCTGATGAAAATAAAACAGATCATGCGTATTTTAAATCCATAACATTCATTTTTTGAATCAGGACTGGGTTGTTTTCTGGGCACTTTCTATATATATATTGCAGAGAGAGCATGTCTACAATATATATATAGATGTCAACAATATATATATAGATGTCAAATCATTTCTGTATTTGTCTTAACAAGTCACTTGCATGGCCACACAGGGGCGTCTTGACTTTTCACTACAGTGAACGAACCAATGTATCCCAGCTATTCAAACCTTTTGTAAAATATTGTATATCAAGCAGGCATGCAATATCATGTATTATTAGTTGCTTGTATGTTTTAATATAACTATTCAGTGGTTCAGTGTGTATTTCAAGATATTGTTCAGAGAGACACTATTTATCTAAATTCACTTGTCCTCAAATTTTTTCCCATAAGAACAAGTGAGGTCAATAGACACTCAAGATGTAGCTTCCACATTATCATAATCTGTGACTATCTGTTCACAAAACAGTGATAAGAATGTAGGTTTTAATAAAACATATACACACTATAACATTCCCCCCTTTATTTTAGAAGGGCACAGAACACGAAAAACATTCAACTGTCGTCACACTACATGTTTTATTCCTTCTTTAAAACGATAATAAAGTATGAAGGCCATGATTTCTCATTGGTGCCCTCTGGTGTTATTGATCATAGTTTGAATCACTAAGCCCTCACTGAAAGCCCTGAATCTGCCTGTCAGTCAGTGCAGTGGTCCCCAGCTCTTCATCCATCCACATGTGCATCTGTTGAAGGAGTAATGTGTTTGTTACCACAGCTTAACAAGATACAGTATGTCACCATATTGACTTTCAGTTGCTTCTCAAACATTACATATGCCTGTAAAACATTTGATATCTTTGTTTGTTCATTGTAAAGAACTGATGCCTTTGAGCCATTCACTCTGTAATTGTTGTTGTTCTAATTTTCTGGATTTTACAGCTAAACAATCAAAATGTGGAAAAAACAAAATACTTTATAGTAGTATCATAAAGTTGGGTTGACACCTAATCTTGAAAGTGAATCAATAAATGAAAGACTAGACAACCTGCTGTAGAATATATTATTAGCATGCTATGTATATTGGCATGATTATTTAAAATACGGCACATACATTTCCAATTTTTACCATTACCTATGCCCTCATGTCTCTTGCCTTTTTTCTATTATGACATGGGTTATCATTTGTACCTACAGTTGAAGTCGGAAGTTTACATACACTAAGGTTGGAGTCATTAAAACTCGTTTTTCAACCACTCCACAAACTTCTTGTTAACAAACTATAGTTTTGCCAAGTCGGTTAGGACATCTACTTTGTGCATGACACAAGTCATTTTTGTGGCATCATCATGTTGTGGGGGTGCTTTGCTGCAGGAGGGACTAGTGCACTTCACAAAATAGATGGCATCATGAGGGAGGAAAAGTATGTGGATATATTGAAGCAATATCTCAAGACATCAGTCAGGAAGTTAAAGCTTGGTTGATGGTCTTCCAAATGGGCAATGACCCCAAGCATACTTCCAAAGTTGTGGCAAAATGGCTTAAGGACAACAAAGTCAAGGTATTGGAGTGGTCATCGCAAAGCCCTGACCTCAATCCTATAGAAAATTTGTCGGCAGAACTGAAAACGCGTGTACGAACAAGGAGGCCTACAAACCTGACTCAGTTACACCAGCTGTGCCAGGAGGAATGGGCCAAAATTCACCCAACTTATTTTGGGAAGCTTGTGGAAGGCTACCCGAAACGTTTGACCCAAGTTAAACAATTTAAAGGCGATGCTACCAAATACTAATTGAGTGTATGTAAACTTCTGACCCACTGGGAATGTGATGAAAGAAATAAAAGCTGAAATAAATCATTCTCTCTACTATTATTCTGACATTTTACATTCTTAAAATAAAGTGGTGATCCTAACTAACCTAAGACATGGAATTTTTACTCGGATTAAATGTCAGGAATTGTGAAAAACTGAGTTTAAATGTATTCGGCTAAGGTGTACGTAAACTTCCAACTTCAACTGTACTACATACATTAATGACTTTGACCTCCATATAGATCTTTTTAAGTTTTCTGTAATCTGAGATTGTGTGAGTTCTTTAATAAGAGTGAAACTTACATGACTCCACTTGAAATGTCATCCTCAGTGAGATATACACATAGGTCTACCATGTTAATCAATAGACTTACCTGCCCCACTGTGAGCCAAGCAGGAGATGGAGCCATCAACCAAGCTGAGGTACCTGACAACTCTGAGAGAACCACAAAAAGTTAATTCATACCTCCCCCAAACACAATGCATCCGTAGAAACCTTCTGCAGGATTGTTGAAAATGATGTAGGTGACAGACTGAAAGACAAACAGAAACACAAATCCTATGATAACCTGAGTAGAGACGAGAGAATGGCTCTTAAGGACTTACAATCAGATCCTTCAATTATCATGAAAAAAAATTAACAAAGGAGGAGGAATTTGCATACAAAACAAATGTGACTATGTGAATGAATGTTGCCAACAACTATCTAAAGGTGACTTCTATCACAAACTGAATCATGACCCTACCCTAGAATTCCAGCATAATATCATATCTGGCAAGCGGTACCGGAGTGCCAAGTCTTGGACCAAAAGGCTCCTCAACAGCTTCTACCCCCAAGCCATTAGACTGCTGAACAATTGATAACCCCCCCACCACCTGTACACTGCTGCTACTCGCTGTTTGTTTGTTACCTATGCATAGTCACTTCGCCCCCACCTACATACAGATTACCTCAACTAGCCTGTACCCCTGCACACTGACTCAGTACCTGTGCCCCCTGTATATAGCCTCATTATTGTTATTCTTATTGTGTTATTCTTATTATTATTTTTTTTTTTTGCCTACTTGGTAAATATTTTCTACTTCTTGAACTGCACTGTTGGTTAAGGGCTTGTAAGTAAGTATTTCATGGTAAAGTCTACACTTATTGTATTCAGGGGCATGTGGCAAATAAAGTTTGATTTGATATCCACAGTGGAAATCTATTTGGAATCAGGACAAATCACCAAAAAATTATGTGAATTTCTATTTGTGAAATTTCCTAAGATACCAACTTTTTATACAGTTTCTAAATCACACAAACAAGTGTCTCCTCCCCCAGGTAGACCCATTGTAGCAGCAATTGACTCTGTGACGTCCAGTGGCAATTTTAGCATGTAAATCTTGGTGGGGCAACAAAAAAAAGTGGGATGCATGCCAGCAAATCCACTACACAACACTAAACAATACATTAATTGCACTATAACGGTGACAAACTTTGCCCACAAACTGTTAGGGCCTACATAAAGCTGTCCCAAAAGCAGAGTTCCAACAGAAGTCCCAACACCTTACCACTGCTACACCTGGCTTTCAGCTGAGCCTTGTCTGGCTGTGAAACAGTTCATTCAGCCTAATTTACTGCCTTTAAAAAAAACATAGCTAATGTGGCTGACTTGCTTAAACAAATGTGGTTTCTACTGACAATTTAGATGTACAAACTATGGCATAAGGGGACGACAAGAGGATAAGAGGCAATCCGTAATTTCAATTAAGACATTCATGAGCGAGCGACGACGGAGATAGTCAATATAACTATTTGTTCAGCAGTTTTGAAATGTACAGCGACAGAATTCAGAACATGGGCTGTTCTTACAGTGTACTCCCTGTACAACAAGTCAGAACTGTAGGATAAATAAAGTGGGAATTTAAACAGACAATGAAAGCTCTTACAATATTCGATGATTACATTTCTCTAAAACAGGTTATAGGCTACATGTGCACCACCAAGTTAGAACAGTAGCTGAAATTAAGAGGTGAAAATAGACCAAATTATTTGGGTGAGGCACATTGAATGGCTTTTGGGTCTTTGCGTGTCAAAAAAGATACACGTCATATAAACATTATTTGACTCGTTAAATAAGCTTTTAATTTGACACATCAAATAACACAATTCTATTATAGAATGTTGTGTGTTCTGAAATTGCACCTGCAAGCCAAGCGCCACCCCTACTATCAGTAGCACTGTCAAAGCTGTACCAAACAAGTACACAAACACCACGAATGATGTGTGTACAATACCGCGTTGGTGAAAATAGACCAAATTATTAGGGTGAGGCACATGGGCTACTAACAGCTTAGTATACAACATACACTTAGTACTACTTTCTTAGCTACAGTATACATATCTTCCTGACATATGACATAATTTATGCAGCAGCATACAGCACATTATTGGACTCACCTTGTGAAGGTGGTGTGGTGGTCCTTTGTGGGCAAATTTTGTCATCAAACTTTGTCATCAAAGTCTGGCATTCTCTGGATTTAGGGTGGGAACTCCATTGAATAGCAAGCTAACGTTAGTGGTTGCTTTGCAATGCTTGCAGTTAGCCACTGATTCCTTCCAAACGACTCATTGTTGAATTTGCGATTTCCAACTTGTGTAATATTTATGTCCAATGGCCGAAATCTATCATTTGTCTTCATTATTTCTCTTCAAATGACAAGGATTAAAAAGGATTTGCCAGTAGATTGTCGACTTGATTCATGATGGTGACTGCTAGCTAAGACTTTGAAAGTAAGATGTTGACATGATCAGTCCAATCAAAGCTACTGTACATATAACGTGATTTGATGTCATTTTATCTTTGGCCAATGACCTTGAGCCTTCTTGGAAGGGCACTCTATGGCAGGCCCCAAAGGGCTGAAATTTTGGATATCTACCCTTACTAAGGACTTAAACTTGGCGATGACGTACTGTCTCCATGAGTGACAGAACACTGAGCCAATCATGGCACAATGCTCCTATTTCTGCTGGCTCGCCCCACCACCACAGAAAGCACTGAGCTAGGCTGAAACACCTGCATTTTGGAGCTGCCTTATTCAAGAAAATAAAAAAGAGACCATGTGTGTATGCAGCTTTATTAACATTGTTTGCAAACTGATATGTGACACGTATTAATGCCAAAATAACATGCATAACAGGCAAGCCCCCCCAAAAATGTTTGGCAAGTGGCAAGAAAAAGTATGTGAACGCTTTGGAAATACCTGGATTTCTGCATAAATTGGTCATCAAATTTGATCTGATCTTCATCTAGGTCACAACAATAGACAAACACAGTCTGCTTAAACTAATAACACACAAACAATGATACGTTTTCATGTCTTTATTGAACACACTGTGTAAACATTCACAGTGCAGGGTGGTAAAAGTATGCAAACCCTTGGATTTAATAACTGGTTGACCCTCCTTTGGCAGCAATAACCTCAACCAAACATTTTCTGTAGTTGCGGATCAGACCTGCACAATGGTTAGGAGGAATTTTGGACCATTCCTCTTTACAAAACTGTTTCAGTTCAGCAATATTCTTGGGATGTCTGGTGTGAACTGCTCTCTTGGGGCATGCCACAGCATCTCAATCGGGTTGTGGTCAGGACTCTGACTGGGCCTCTCCAGAAGGCGTACAACAACTAAAATTGAGTGCGGCCTTGTTCTGGGCTCTGTGGGATGTCATACATACCAAACAGAAACAGCTATCAAATAGAGCCACATGCACAACTCTCCCCCAATTAAGTGATGACATACTAAAGCACCATATTAAGGTTGTTGTTCCCAAGCCAGCTATCAGAGCAGCTCCCAGATCACTGCACCTGTACATAGCCCATCTATAATTTAGCCCAAACTACTACCTCTTCCCCTACTGTATTTATTTATTTTATTTATTATTTTGCTCCTTTGCACCATATTATTTATATTTTAACTTTGAACTTTCTTCAAATTATAAATCTACCATTCCAGTGTTTTACTTGCTATACTTTCACCATGGCCTTTTTTGCCTTTACCTCCCTTATCTCACATCATTTGCTCACATTGTATATAGTCTTATTTTTGTCTACTGTATCATTGATTGTATGTTGTTTTACTCCATGTGTAACTCTGTGTTTTTGTATGTTGTCGAACTGCTTTGCTTTATCTTGGCCAGGTCGCAATTGTAAATGAGAACTTGTTCTCAACTTGCCTACCTGGTTAAATAAAGGTGAAATAAAATTGAAAAAAAAGCCATATTACAGTCTCGTTATTATCAGAATTGTTTAAAATAGGTAATTTTGCGCCGCAATAATGTGTAACTATTTATCATCTGGCCAGCTTGTAGTCCTAAAAACTGGAAATTAGTTACCTCTGGTTTGTTCAGCAATTCCTGTAGGGAAAATGTTTGGAAAAAATGTGGGATTTCGGTTAATGCGGCAAATAAGGTCTGAGTTTAACACAGGCTTATGCGATCTTATGTTTTATTCTATGAGATAATATCAATCAGTTAACATGACCATTATAAATTTACCACAGACCTTATTTTCGGTGTAAAAAAAACCCTCCATTAATTTCCTCATATGCTTTGTCAAACATTTCAATAACTAAGACCACATCTTTTCGTTTCCAATGGGAACACATGAGCGATGGGGGGCAGAGCCAAGCATGAGCTAGCGAGATCCTTTTGGCGCGTTCTAGCATCATCTACATATTTCCGTCAGGGAACGCCTACTCTGTGAAGTGCCGGTGTGCAATAACTCGATTCGCCTTTGCACTCCTCCGAAACAACGCGTTTTTTTCAAACTTCTGCAATGGGTAAAGTCTACAAACCTGAGTCCACTCTGTTCTTAACATATTGTAGTAATGGGAACATATAATTGTATTGAGATCAAATGTTTCATCGGTGAGAAAATGTGCAGAATTTCGGCCAAAATCCATCTTGTTTCATCCTCTCCCACTGCCCGCCAGTGGGCTAGTGTGTGGAAACGACAAGCGGATGCTTCACATTTATACATCCAGTGAAATATCTGTCTCATTGTTGTATCTGTGGTTTTGTCCAACGAACAATAGCGGAATTACTAAATTTATGGCTCTCTTTCGGGATGACGATATCTACTTTGCAACTTTTGAGATTGAACTGCCCTCTTGTGGACTTTCCCAAATAATTTCAAGACAAAACTCGGACGTCATAGTAATAACGTAGCCTACAGTAAAATTGCAACAGTATACGATTATAGTATCTTGGTATCATCTTCCCTCCTCTGCACGGCAGGTCACAGTAACTGGTAGACTTGTGCTTGTAGCATGAAGGAGGGAAATGGTATAACCTTTTTTGTAAAGTTGTCATAAAACAGACTGGCAAATAACGGTGACAAATACATATTTACCCTCAAATTGTAGTGGTAGCCTATAGTTAATTGCCTATAGTCCTAAATCAACATAAATGTATATGACGAATTCACATAAAATAAAGAGCAGTATTATTAAAGACACCAGGTGGCATTTAATTAGAACAAATAAATATTTAAAAAAATGTTTAATGGCAATATTCTTAAGGTACAGAGCAATATTAATTATCAAAATGTTACACATTTATGCCCAAAAAAACCTTGTCTAGAGGTAATATTTTACTCAGACTTTACAGTTACAATTTTCATGAAACTATCAAAGACTTAAGCTAAAATACAACAGGGAGACATCATTTGAATGTAATTTTAATTGGATTTTGTCCCCTTTATACGGAAAAAAGTTCAAACTTAATATGCTATATCACCACAGTGCTGATCTCAGGCTCGGGTTCAGGCTCATCCTCGGGGTACAGTCTGCAGTATTTGTCAACCATGACATCCAGGTCATGCTTAACATGAGAGTTTATGTGGAGCACGGCCAGACTCTTGCACCTGTGTTTGATAGGTGTGTCACTGAGATAAGTCTGCAGGCGTTTCCTGGATGTCTCAGAGCTGCCGCTGTCCTCCAGCATCAGGACAGGTAGGGTGGTCAGGACCTTCAGAAAGCAGTTGACGTTGGGGAAGAACTTGACGTCCGACAGCTGAAGTGTCTCGTGGATGGTGGAGGGCAGGCGGACCTCCTTGCTCCGGTGCTTCCATTTAATCTTCCAGCAATGCAGCTCAGCGGGCAGAGTGTCTGGGTTGGGGAGGTCCTTGCGGTACACATCTGCATGGTTCTCCTCTGAGGTGTTGAACTTCATCTGGCCCATGATGGCAGGGACCAGTGACAGGCACTTGAGGGCTTTGAGGTTGCTCTGGGAGAAGATGTCGTCCACTTCATCGATGATGCCGCGGATCACTGGGACCGTCACATACTCCTTGAAGTAAGTCTCTGGCGGGATCTCGCCTGGGTCGGGCGATCGGTGCTTCCGGAGGAACAGACGAGGCACCTTCACCGGGATCTCCATGGTACCCGCCAGATTCACAGCCTCCTCAAACCAAAACTCATGGTAGACCTCGATGTTGTCGAAGACTTCATTCAGAGAATGCAGGACAGCTGTTAGACTGTTGGCAGCGAAGAACACATCAAGGGCCTCCCCTTGCAGGTTTTTGCCGAAGGCTCGTGTGAAAGAAAGAGCATTTTTCAGGATGACCAAGGTGACAATAAACTCAAAGTCAGCCAAGGTCTCTGCGATCGAGTAGGCGACCCCAGTCATAGCGTCAGGGAATTTTACGTTCTCATTGTCCCGAATGCAGTCCATGCACAGCAGGAGGGACTCGAGCAGGTCCACAGTCAGTTCAAACACATTGTGCTGCACTGTCCAGTTAGAGCTGCAGGCCTCCTTCAGCTCGGTTGCCTTCTCATAATTTCCCTGGTGGTAAACAGAGATGGCCTTCTCCAGCTCAGCCTGCAAGGATGGAGACTGCTTAAAGAAGATGCCAATCTTTCTCAGGGTTGCCATGACAACCTGAACACTGGGAAAGGGAAGGCTGTTGGCCAGGTGTATATTCAGTGCGCAGGTGGAACAAGGCGTGTGCATTGCCATGGGGTACTTTCCCATCAGTCCGACTGCCACAGCTTTCATTTTAGTGGCAAAGGTGCCGGTGGCTACATGGGCCTGGCCACGGCAGTCCTCCATCCTCAGCCCCCACCCATCTGTCACTTGGGTCTCCAGCCTCTCCACCAGTGAGGCCTCGTCCCCCTCGAACGGCAGAAAGTCCAAGAACTCCTCCCTGAGAGTGTTGGACTGATCTACAAACCGCAAAGAGAGAGGCAGGTGTCTCTCCCCAGCGAACTCCACCAGGTCCCCTGTGACCAGTGAGAAGAAGCGACTCTCTCTCACCTCCATGAGGATCTCCTCTCTGACAGTGCCCTCACAGACGTCTAGGAGCTGGCTCTGCTGGGCTGTGGAGAGGTACTCCACATTCACTGCTGTGGCCTCAAACCGTCTCCTCAGAGCCTCATCTCCAGCATTAATGCGGTACTCCAGTAAGGCCTGGAAATTACTGGGATCTCTCTCCAGTCCTTCTGGGACATTGGTCTCCAATGGGATGTTCTGCTTTCCTAGCATGAAAACAATCTCAAACAGAGACCTCAGGTAATCTCGGAACTCCTTCTCCTCTGGGGACAGCTTGATTTCCTCCTCAGCGGCATCTTGACCCTCAGTTGCCTCAATGTCTTTCTTTGAGTGGAGCTGTTCAATGGAGGATGCCACTGCAAGGAAACAAAAAAATGAAATTTGATATAAGCTCATGTTTAACAGGTGTATGGATACAACAAAACTTTAAAATAAAAACAATTAAACTTACATCTTCTCTCTTTAATTCTCCTTATGTCTTCTTCAGTCTGTTAAAACAATTATTTGAAACATAAGACAATGTAACTATGTTAACTATTACATTGAAAACAGACCTACAGAAATATAGCCAGTAGTAGTTAACAGAAATGTTCCTTTTTGAAGCAACACAAGGATATAAAGTTCTAGTAAAAAAAGAAGCGATATTATACCAATTCTTTGATCCGCTTGCGATGTCTGCTATGAGGATTTTTGAGGTGGCTTGTTAAATCAAATATGGTTGGAATAGCAGTATCCTTCAGTACTGTTCTGTAAGGGCTCTGAAAAACAATAATGAAGACAAAACAAGTTATTCAAAATCAAAACACAGCTCAAAACCTCTCAAATGTAAGATTATGATCATCTCTAAAAAGACAGATTGTTCAGTGAGGTAGACATGTTTCAAACAAAGACCTTTGTGGTTTGACATGCACTTACTGTTTTACAAACCATAGCCGGGTCAAAGTGTTTGGCACACAGTCTGTAGTGTTTATTGAGTTGGTCTGATGTTTTCACCTCCAGATCCGCCCGGCGACAGTTCTCAACCCAGAGCCTACATCTGAACAAACCAGAATAGGAGGGGTTAGTTGGAATTTTTATTGGCCTAGTTACCTGCAAACTATTCGTTTTAAAGAATCATGGTCCAGACTGAAGACGATGATTATTTTACTATTTAGGTGTGTTAGTGCTGGGGTGGTACCTAATGTATATATGTCCCAAAGTTTCACTAGAGGTACGATGGATCTACATCACAAATGCCATGGGGGCTAACTTATCTGTACAACTCAGCTACAGGCGAATGTCAGCACTGTAAGCCACACACACCACTTGGCTGGCTAGCTAGCTATTTCCCACATATGAAAGTTAGCTATGATGACTAGCGTGCTACTGAACACAACATAACTAAATTTAGCAAGCTATCGTATAACTGGTTACTCCCCGAGAAAGGTAGGGGTTCATATTGTGACGGTCAGATGTTGTCATACCTTTCTGGATCTCTTGGAAACCTGAAAAAAGCCAAATCGGATTGAGTGCTCTTCCTGGTACAATTTGGAGCCGCGCAAAAATTGGGCATTGTGCATAAACGTTTATTCAATTTCAAATGAATTTAGTATTCAGACATATGCTTTGCGTTTGAATAATGTATATTAGACAAGCTAGCTACCTGTTACTTTGAAATTAACCTAAAAGGCGCGCAACAGTGCTAAGCGTGGCCTGGAGGATTTGAGAAAGAGGAAACCGAACGGCTTCCGTTCAACAAACAATGTACGTCACAATGATGTCTTGTCACGTGCTCATTTGTGTTATCTCTGCGCACAGATCCAGGATCAGCTCTAACTAACAACAATTCCACATTTACATTGTAAGGGTTAAAAGAAAAACGTACCTCGGATCAGTGTAAAACCCGTGAACAGAGGATTCCAGATGACCGTGCGTCTACGTTACACTGACGATTTCGTTACACTCGTGTAAGAGGTACCCCAAATTTGCTAAAATATATCTAGTTTGTCATGGCAATTGGACATATAGGTTATATAGTCAACTTTAAACGGCTACAGATCGGATTCATGAAAAAAAACAATACTAATGTACTTATAAACGAGCGTAAATAAAGATAAAACACATACTTAATATACTTAATCTGGCTCGTTGGTCTAGGGGTATGATTCTCGCTTAGGGTGCGAGAGGTCCCGGGTTCAAATCCCGGACGAGCCCTCTTTTTATGTCTAAAATTAAATATGTGTCAACGTTGTGGATAGAAACATGGTGAATTCGCTATACATGTGCATGAGTTAAACCCAGCAAAAATAGAACTCACTGCGTCATAAATTGTTAAATCTCTGTTATAGTCTATGTAGTTGCACCAAATGTACCACTTTTCACTACGTTGTTACAGCATTCAATTACTTGTATTTTACCATTGCTCTTCAAATTTAAAATGATGGGCTCGTCCGGGATTTGAACCCGGGACCTCCCGCACCCGAAGCGAGAATCATACCCCTAGACCAACGAGCCACAGCGTAAAATATGCTGATCTACATGATTATAAAATAAGAAATTCCACGTGATAATTTGACTGACGATGTGCAGTTCATAAGGACACTTCAATCATAATACAATTCATTTACATCTCATCTCCACCCATTACATGTAGCTTGCTGTTGTGTAGAGAATCACTCAGGCTTTCTTACGACACTAGTACGATAACGTTGCCGGTTTGTTGTGCTGATCAGTGTATTAATGAGTGTGAATCATAATTATAGGCTACACAAAGGAGTTATGGTGTTACAGTTATTATTATTGAGCAGAAAAGTGTCCACTATCATGGTAATTTATTTGGTATTTGTGCAGGTATAAATAGCATTGAGACAATAGACAGTGTATTCCTGGAAGAAATACATATTGGTGTGTGTGAAGATAAGTTGAGGAACAGAGGCTCACAACAGTTCAATTAACTTCTTTTTATATATCATACATAAGACTGTCTTAATATAATACAAAGGGCATTGTCATATACACAGCAAAGTCTTGACTAGATCTTACAATCTGTGGATACATGGACTTATCCTTTTCCCCATGCTGTTCAGTTTTATAGTGCATGTTGCATGTACAAAAAATTTGATGAAATAAAAAAAATGAAGGAAAAGATATTCAAATGAAATCAGAGGACTTGCGCTTCTGTAGGGTGAGGGATATGTCAACAAGTACTCAAATGTGTGAAACCCAAACATAACAGCCTTATTGAAAATGGAACCACTTTTTTTCCACCATGTGCTTCTCATACAACCAAAATGTAAGGTTTGTGGATGTACATGCACTTACAATATACCCTGTGAAAATTAAGGTTTGAAGATATAGCTTTCCCTGTTTGATTCAAACCCTACCTCATAGTGTTGTCCTGATGTAGTCAAGTACCCCTGACCAGAGACCATGATACACCACTGACTAAGAAAACAGATCTTGCCACTGAATGGTCACCAAATTGACAAACAATCATCATACCAGCAGGAGCAAGGTAGTGAGTTCTATACTTCCTTTATTAAAAAATATAAATATATACATAAATTCTATTTCAACTATTAAAAAGGGGCTGCATGTCATGACAACTGCTCTAGATCAAAGGTCATTCAGCATGATCTGAAACAGGCTCACACTTAAGAGTCACTCAAGTTTATTTTTTTTAAATACTTTTTTAAACCTTTATTTTGGAATGTTTAGTACCAGTATGAGTGCCAGCAAAACCACTGTCAATTTCTGAATCTCAAATCATGAGGGGTATGAAAAATGATTGTGAATATAATTTTAACATTTAGATAAAATCAAAATATCATTACAGGTAGCTTTGCATTTGAGTTTGTGGTTATACCAAACATGATTTGTCCTTATGACGGTCTCTCCCCTGAATTATGATGACAATAGAATGGTGTCCTGCGGTCTGTGTGTGTTTAACTAAGAAGGCTGTTATGAGCAGGACTTTGGTCTTGTTACTTTTCCAGAGATGACAAAAAAAAAAAGCATTAAAAAAAATAAGCACTTCAAAATCCCTGATATAAAATAAACTGAATGAAACATATATTTTATTTACTGTCGAGTTCTACAGACATGCATGCCTAAGTTGAGCACCATCCTCAGGACATTAGCAAGAGGGCTGACTGGCACCCTTTCCAATTGAATAGGACCAGGCTCACAAGGTGCCCTGCCAAATCATTTTGAAACAATTGTCTGTACGCTGCCAGGGTAATGAAAATAAAATAGTCTTGAGTTATGGCAGTAGCTAGCATGTCGACCAAATTATGTATGAAAGGCAGCGAAACCCTTAAAAATAGTCTACGTGGGGGAAAATGCAGAAATAGAATGCAGTTGTCTCCAATGAACCATGAGCTTTTAATTCTGCTACTCTGGAGCCTGCCGAGTAACTACCAATGTCGCTAAACATACTAAAGGTTAAAAGAGAGAATCCACAAATTAATCAAGCAAATAATATGGAAACAGGTTTGGTAAAACATTGCAACCTTAGCTACCGTATATTTTAACAGTTAAGTTCAACAACGGGTTCCAGTTTTGCTAGAGCAATATATTGCTGCTGTTTTGTATTGACGTTAAAATAAGATCTTGATAAACGGAGTCAAAAGTGGTGAACTGCTACATTATTGGTTACAGACACCTAATATGCTTTAAAAACAACTGCTTTGGTATAAAAAATATCCAAAGGGAAAATAAATTATTGTAAAATTCACAGCATAATTTGAGGAGGAAAAAAGGCAGTCACTTAACTCGTTTTTTTTCTTTTCAGTTTCTGTTTAAGATGGAGAATTTGTGCAGGTGTTCAGATGAGGAACTACATGCAGATTTGGGAGGGGGGGGGGGGTAAGCAAAGGGACTCTGGAAAAGATAGTTCTTTCCACTGTGAAATCCTTAATCTGTGAACAAGATTGAGGAAATAATGTTTAGGAGATTGGTGTGTACAAGAAGACCCTGTAATGTGGGACCCCATTAATGAGAAATCTTTGTAGAGAAAGGCCTCAGAAATCATTCTTAATTACCTTTTTTTATGATGTTTATTCTCCTTAAAGAATTAAGGGCTGTCTAGAGAGAAAAAAAATAGAGGAAAGCCATGTTAATTCAAATGATAATGTCCAGCTCCGTCCCATTCCAAGTCCATGAGTCGTAAGGCCAAAGGGTTATCTGAGAACCAGCCCCTGACTGAACCAGTCTTCCCCGCGCTGGGCCGGATCCTTTTCTTCTCCAGAGCCAATCTCTCGTCTGTGCCAGGCCGGGCCCAGCTCACCAGCCACCTGGACTTAATGGGGGCAGCGCTCCCCTCAGAACCTCCCCACATCTTCCACCTGCAGGGTATCCCCTCCACTGTCTGGGCCAGCGCACGCCATAGGAACTCCACTGCTATGTGCTCCCCTCTCACAGAGTTACACAATACCAACAGACAACACGAAATATCACTGCAAACACTTTCCTCCTGGTCAAGCTACATGTTTTAAAAGCAGCTCTTTTGTGAAAATTCACTTTAAAAAGGGTAAAACAATCAACAACCTGTGGAACAAAAATGTCAGAAATTCCACCGTTTTAAATAAGAGGCTGTGTTAGCATTTCATTACTGACAGCTACCTGTAAAACTGCTTCCAACTTTATCCCCAATGCTCACCAGAAGATTTTGCCACGTAATACCAGACGGTGGTTATTTGTTACATGAATTTTGTGAAATGGCAGATGGATGTCTCAATTTTACTATGGTTATTTTGCAACATTACTATGTGTAATAATTGCAAAAGGAAAAACAGAAACCACATTCTTTTAACAAAGGATCTTCTCTGTAGTAGCGGTTCAGTGATATCTCCCTTCTGACGTGAGCAGCTTTAGTTCGACACACCTGTAGTAAAAAACACCACCTTAAAAATGACGCACAGGGGGAACACACAGCCAAATGTCAGTGCAGTCACGAGCTGGCCATGGAACTCTGCTGCACACACACTCCAGTCATGGGAGACTCCTCCCGGTCCATGCCCTGCCTCATGCCCAGGTGGCCCTCTGGTAGGTAGTGAGCTGGCCCAGTGTTTGTGCCCATGGGGTACGCGGGGTGGGCGGCCATGCCCGTCTCCTGCCGGGGGTTCGAGAAGGCGCCCAACCCCATGCTCAGTCCGCCGTGGTGCCCAAAGGGCAGGTGGCGGAGCTGGTAGGCCTGGTTGCCATGGTTCCCAGTGGAAGAGGAAGATGTGGAGGAAGAGGAGGCAGAGGAAGACAGGGAGGTCATGGACAGATGGCCATGCACCACCTCCATGGAGTCCTGTGTGGAGGCGCTGTGTGTGGGGGAGGTGTAGTGCCGTGGGCGGGGCCTTGTGGCCATCACCTGCGCGTGGTGATGATGGGGGTGGGAGTGGGGGTGCAGGGCCTTGGGGTGCTGAGGGGGGACATGGAAGGTGGTCTCCTGGACTGGGTGGGTCTCTCCGGCCACTGGCTCTGGTCCAACGCCGCCTCCCCTCACCAATGGGGGAGGGTAAGTCTTTCTTGCCTGTCAGTGGACCACAGATACAGAAATCAAATCAATTAATGTCTCTCATTCTGACTTTGCTGATAGATACTTTGAAGAAACATGTACTTAATATGACTGTGATGTGGTTGTCCCACCTAGCTCTTAAGATGAATGCACTAATTCAGTCGCTCTGGATAAGAGAGTCTGCTAAATGACTAAAATGTCAATTTCAATACTCTTGTCAAATGCTTCTTGGAAAATGTCATACCATTACATTCTCAGTGCATTTAATATTGACTACATTAGGACTTTCAACAGGTTGTCTATTGATTAATTAGCTTCTTCAAATGAATGACAAAGACATGTCACCTGTGGACAGAGGGTGTCACCATCGATGGCTGGCAGCACTGCCCCAAAGTGCCCTCCACTGTGTAGGTGGTGATGGGTGGGGTCGGACCTTGCTCTGCCACTGGTACTTGTCCCAGATGATCCTCCTGCAAGAGAGAGACGAGGGCACAACCTCAGCCTAAGTCCATCACACCACATCTAAAAAATGACAACCTAGCAAAGGTTTAAAATAGTATATATTTTTTTAAGCACCATCAACTGTTGGGTTTCCCACCAGTGCACTGAAAAGCCACCACTTTGAGATATGAGCCCACAACAGCAATATTCCGAGGAGAGAAAGAGGGTCAATTGAGCCAGGGAGTGTTACCTGAGCTGGAGGAGGTGCTGGAGGTGGTTCCAGAGGACTGGGACTGCTCCAGCGCTGGGCTGGTAGACACACTGCTGCTCGTGTTGGTCCCCTCGTCTGCAGTCTTCTTGAAGAAGCTGTGCTGTAGGGCGTAGTAGGGCTGTATGCGGCTCTTGGGGTCGTAGTCCAACATCCGCAGGATCAGGTCCTTGAACTTCAAGTAGTCAGCGACGGCGTGGCCAGACTCCCCCGCCCGCCGGCCACCTGGACCCCCGGCCTCCACACCCAGGATGGAGTGGAGCTTTCGAGAGGCTGGAGGCTTATACTGCTCAGAGGAAAGATGAGGGGAAGAGACAGAGGGGGTGTCAGGTACTTGAACTTAAATACACAACACTACCAAAAGCCACTGTTTGGGCACCACATTGAGAGAGGAACTGCAGAACACTCACCCTTTTGCCATCTTTGGTCTTCTTAACGCTCCATGTGCCATCTGATAGCTTCTCAAAGAACTTCCTGGCTTTTGGGGCTAGGTCCATAATATGATTGGGGGGGATACCTAGAACTTCAACTATCTTATTCATCTGGTCCACCTGAGAATTATAGAATAGAACAAAATACTGCCATGGATTAATGTTAATTACGTGTATCAAATGAATTTACTCAGAGTTGGATACATTTAAAAAGATCTCCAGCTAGTCAGTCAAGCCTACTGTACCTCGTTGGCTCCACTGAAGAGGGGCTCTCCGGTGTGCATCTCTACCAGTATGCAGCCCAGGGACCACATGTCGATGGCCAGGTCATAGGGCATGCCCAGCAGCACCTCTGGGGAGCGGTAAAAACGACTCTGGATGTACTGGTATATCTGACGAAGGAGAAAAAGAGTAAATCACAACCTATTCTTAAAGATAACGTTACAGATATCAGCATTACAAGCTTGAGAACAGAATATACGTCAGAGGTATACAGAACATATGCAAAGAATGAGACTTGTGAAAGACAAGGTTAAACTCTTTTGGACCAAGTAGTAAATTAGCATACCCTCTGTCCTAGTTGGCAGGAGCTGCCAAAGTCCACTATCTTGATGGCGCTTCTTTTGGGGTTGCACAGCAGGATGTTCTCAGGCTTCAGGTCACAGTGGATGATGCTGAGCTCAGGCGTGGCCAGGAACAGGAGCGCAGTGCAAAGCTGCTGGGCAAACTTCCTGGTCAGGTTGAGAGAGACGCCACGAAAGTTGGTGTTCCGCAGCAGGTCGTATAGGTTGTATGAGAGCATCTCAAACACCAGGCAGAGGTGGTTCCGGAACATGAAGTGACGTTTCAGGTGAACTACATGATAGGAAAATGAGACATTCTGCCAGTCAAGCTTGGCTGATACACATACAGGAGAGATTGGTGTAAAACATGACAGTACTCCATAATGGCTTGGACAATAGACAAGCACTAGAGTGCATTACCTATGTAGTATTTCATCTCAGTGTCATGTTTGTTCATGAGCTCTAGGAGACGCACTTCAATCTGGGCTTGATTGAGAAAAGCTTTTTTGTTCTTGATGATCTTGATGGCAACCCACTCCTGTTCTGCACGGTCATAAGCTTTTACAACCTACAGCAATCACAAGGAGAGAAAAAACACCAACACATACAATACCAGCCAAAGGTTTCAGAACACGTACTCATTCAAGGGGTTTTCTTTATTTTTGCTATTTTGTACATTGTAGACTAATAGTGTAGACATCAAAACTATGAAATAATACATATGGAATCATATGAGATTCTTCAAAGTAGCCACTCTTTGCCTTGATGACAGATTTGCACACTCTTGGCATTCTCAAGCAGCTTCATGATGTAGTCACCTCAAATGCATTTCTATTAACAGGTGTGCCTTGCTAAAAGTAAATTTGTTGAATTTCTAAATGCGTTTGAGCCAATCAGTTATGTTGTGACAAGGCAGGGGGGTATACAGAAGATAGCCCTATTTGGTAAAAGACAAAGTCCATATTATGCCAAGAACAACTGAAATTTGCAAAGAGAAACAACAGTCCATTATTACTTTAAGACATGAAGGTCGGTCAGTCAATCAAGAAAATATCAAGAACTTTGACAGTTTCTTCAAGTGCAGTTGCATAAACCATCAAGTGCTATGATGAAACTGTCTCATATGAGGACCACCACAGTAAAGGAAGACTCAGGGTTACCTCTGCTGCAGAAGATAAGTTCATTAGTTACCAGCCTCAGAAATTGCAACCCAAATAAATGCTTCACAGAGTTCAAGTAACAGACATCTCAATATCAACTGTTCAGAGGAGACTGCGTGAATCAGGCCTTCATGGTCGAATTGCTGCAAAGAAACCACCACTAAAGAAGAGACTTGCTTGGGCCAAGAAACACATGCAATAGACATTAGACCGGTGGAAATCTGTCCTTTGGTCTGATGAGACCAAATTAGCGATTTTTGGTTCCAACCGCCGTGTCTTTGTGAGACGCAGAATAGGTGAAGGGATGATCTCCGCATGTGTGGTTCCCACCATGAAGTATTCACTATTATGATATCCCATCTGCTTTGCGTTTGGTGGGACTATCATTTGTTTTTCAACAGGACAATGACCCAACACACCTCCAGGCTGTGTAAGGGCTATTTGACCAAGGAGAGTGATGGAGTGCTGCATCAGATGACCTGGCCTCCACAATCACCCGACGTCAGCCCAATTGAGATGGTTTAGGATGAGTTGGACAGCAGAGTGAAGGAAAAGCAGCCAACAAGTGCTCAGCATAGGTGGAAACTCCTGCAAGACTGTTGGAAAAGCATTCCTCGTGAAGCTGGTTGAGAGAATGCCAAGAGTGTACAAAGCTGTCATCAAGGCAAAGGGTGGCTACTTTGAAGAATCTAAAATATATTTTCATTTGTTTAACCCTTTCTTGGTTCCCACATGATTCCATGTGTTATTTCATGGTTTTGATGTCTTCACTATTATTCAACAATGAAAAAATAAAGAAAAACCCTTGAATGAGTAGGTGTGCCCAAAATCTTGACGGGTACTGTATTTTCTTATGTTTTAATCACACTAGCTACACAAGTGATCACGAGAATAATGTTGAATCATTTACAAAAGTGTACCTGTCCAAATGACCCTTTGCCGATCAAGGAGTCAATCTCATAGCGGTCCATCCACTTTTCCCCATTCTTGACAATGTAATCGTAGTTGTCATCGTCATAGCCATCGTTGAAGACCTTCCTCTCTTTCTTGTGACTGGAGTCTTCACCCTGACCCGTTTGGTGCCGTCGCTTCTTTTTTGCATAATACACCTAGAGTCCAGGAAAGAACCGCAATACAGACATTAGCATATTCCTGATCTAACTGACTACATGAAAAATATCCAAAACTATATTTTTTTTGTGTTGTGGCAATTGCAGTTCATTAAACAGCAGAAACCAGTCTCACCTCATTGATCTGTTTATAGGTTTTGATAAGGTCTATGGAGAGCTTCCTCAGGGGAGCCAAAGTAGGGTCACGAAAGCACTGGGGTATGTGCCTCTGTAACAAATCACAAGGAAAGCATTAATATCTCAGAAAAAAAAATGTGTATGAACTTTTCTTACAATTTGCAATCAAAATGATAGGCTACTTAAAGTTCTGATTTATACTGGGCAAGTGCGTGTTAAAAAGTGTATGACAAATTGAGAGGTTTGTGGGTTGCTTGTATACCGGGTTGGCAGTGAGCTGTTGCGTCTGGTCGCTGTACGGTTGGACCGCAGCAGTTTGGTCAGTGCTTGGCTGGTGGCGGTCACTGTACTGCTGGTGCGTATGGGGCATTGGAGCAGCCATCTGAAGACCAGCAGCATGGAAAGAAAAAGAGGGCGCAAGCCGGACGGACGAAGGTTTGCATGCTGAAGTCTCTCCTCCTGAAAGTCAACATTTACACGAGTTAATGCTGAAATTGATATATATATATATATATATACACACACAAATTTAAAAAACAACCTTATACAAACTTTCCCTGAAGTAATGAGAAATCAGGTTTCCTGCAGTGACAAACTGATCTAAAATACCACATCAAGGGGTCTAGAAGTGTAGGCACACAGCTTTAACCTTTACTATGTAGTATGAATCTCAATGACTATCAACTGAAATTCCAAAATAGGATGTTGGTAAACTCTAACTAACATGTTATGGTCAGTGTAATTTCTCTCATATAATTGACATGAGTCGGAAGACGTAGGCCTAACTCTTACTGTTAAATAGTGCTATTATTCAAATTATATATGGCATGTTTGTGGTATTAGCATCCGTGAGAAGGTGCCGACAGAACAGCGGGAGGCTATAGAATATGTACTTTTAGATCAGGAATAAAAATGCAATATTTATATAGCCTGGGTAGCATCAACCTCTTTATGTGAAAAAAAAAATCAGAAAAGTATTACGTAGCTTTTTCATCTATCAGCATCTCACCAGACAACACAATTCACTAGCGCTACACAGTAACCACTATTCAGAATCCCAGCAACAGCACCTAATTAGCATAGCCTATCACCACAGAGATACAGCGTGATTTGGCAAGCCCATCAATGCACAGGCCAATCACAACGCAGTATGCAAATAGCCTACTTTTGTTGCCAGGGCAGAGCGGCTCCTATTTTCCAATGAGAAAGCAAGAAATAAACAAGAAATAAAATTGAACTTTGGCACACTTAGAGGCCGCTTTCAGTACACTAGAGCCTGACAGCAAAATAGCAGCACAGCCTAAAACCTGCACTCCATCTGAGAGCACTAGAAACAGAGCTGACCCAGCTGTGGAGGAACAAATATATCCAGACTGATAGATATTATTAGGAGAACCTTGGAAATAAAGATGTACAGTAGCTACATTCCAGTTTAGAATTATACAATATGCCATTTCTGACACATCATACAATAATAAAACATGTATTAGGTATAACTGATCATGGGGGTGACCTCAGACTCCAACAAAATCAAATAAGGTAGCCTAGTCTAACCCCATTTCTCACTATAAGTAGTACAGTACTATTCCTTATAAATTGCGATTTATATTACATGTATAATATTGTACATTTAATATTATATTGGCCTTTATATAATTATATCTGGGGCTGGTCAGTTCACGCTTGTCCTTTGTGTAACTGTTCAATAATAATGCTTGCCAGTTGTTGAAGCATCCTTCCAAGCTCACTAAATGCAAAAGACTCATCTGTAAGGATGACTGGCATTTCTTTCTTCTCCACTTTCTTGGCTGACATCTTGAGGTGCACCATGGTTCTATTTTAAACATCACTCCATTTAATGTAATGTAATCCCAAATTGTAAATTGTCAGAAGACTGCCTCCTCCCCACCAAAGAGAAAATATTGCAGATATTGCAGCTAACCTGGATGCATCGTCTCCTGTAAAATTTCATATCATCCTGGGAGGAGAGTCCAGCAGCAAACCACAACCCACTATGAAGAACAAAAAGAGATAAGTATCATTGACTGTGCATTTCTGGTGGGATCTACTTTCCAATAGCACAAAAACTTGTGGAAAAAAGGGGGAGGAAAAATACCAAAACATTGCAAAGGCAATGGATGACTCACCCAATGTTTTTCAGAAAATATATATTGTAAAATTAACATTTTGTAAATCTAGAAAAAAAGCTCAAATCAATCCAACAAATCACATTTTCCCAGTCAGTCAGGTTCATTTCAGTGAACCAATGACTCAAAGATTGTATTCCGCATGTTGACAATTAACCATATAAAGCTGTTTACTTTCTGCAAGAACAGTTCAGAAACATGGTTCACACCAAGACAGGTGACATCCTAACAAGCAGGTAAAATCAGGTTGACCATTGTTTTGGACCTAGTAAAACTAGAGATCTCCTCTCAGAATGTCTATACTCATTGTCAAAGCCATTAACTTGATATGCCTGTGATGAAGATGACCCGAATGCCTCAACAGCAACTAATTAATAAAATAAAATAAAATATTACACTATGTATTGACAGTGAGCTGAAGTATTTTCAGTGTGGGAAGGGTTGCTAAATATGATATGCAGTATAAGCCTACATTGCAATGCAAGTGTTTTGAATAAACTGTATACCATTTAAATTATTCAGAACAGTGCATATAAAGTAGAAATAACGCATCCAACTGTTCCACTAAGGAAAAACAAGGTAATTGCTTGTAAAGCATAAACGATGATAACATTCACCGTTTTCAGGACCGTCTTCTGAACAGTTCCTTTCCTGGCTATTGAGTCGAGGCATGAACACAGGCCTAGTTACATTGATATACCGTTATAATACGAATTGTGTGTATGCATCTTCATATCTAACTATGTCTATCCTATGACAGTATTTATTAAAAACGATTCCCTCAGTTTTGTTACATACTTGCACACTCAAATCGGGCTGTCATCAGTTGAAAATAAGGAATTGTCAACTGTTAGCTAACTACTCACAGGTGATGGAGTATTTCTCGCCATGGTTGGAATTTGAAAAGGAAATCATCTGTTTAGTTTAGCCTTCTCAAGAGCAGAAATGTCAACGGCAAAGTCTGGCTTCGTCCACAATGACAAATACTACCTAGCTTGGTTGCTCATTAGCTAACGTTACCCTTCTAGCTTTGGTACGTTAAGGCAAGCCACCCGTTTCCTCTCGCCAGAGTGATTGCAGTGACGATGTGTTCTGCGAGCGAGCTGTATGGGCCTACTAGCAAGCTACGCGTTAGATGACCAGCTAGCTATGTGGCGAGCTTGCCAACTTATTAGCAAGCCAATAACGCATGATATGGGGCCCGAATTGTTAACTGGCTACCTTGTTACTGTTACCTTGCCCACACCTTTCTAACAAGTTAGCCATGTTAACGACCGTAGCTAGCTAACGAGCCTTGCTTACCCATAAATACTTAACGTTAGTTAGCTAGCTATTAACTTCCGTTAGCACTTTGACGTAACGTTAGCTAGCTAGCTATTAACTTACGTTAGCACTCTGACGTAACGTTAGTTAGCCGCTAGCTACAAATAAAGGTACAATGTTGTTAGCTCACTAGCTAGGTTTAAAACATGTTAAGTGTAGCTAGATCCAGAGCGCTAACGTTAGCTAGCAAATATGTACTGGTTAATGTTACCGACATTCTGATGACATCCCCCGGCCAATGCAATGGTTGCTGATCGTTAGCTAGATAGTTTATTAGTTAGCTAATTACCACCCCATGTAACGTTAGCTACCTTTATTACACAACACACATAGCCAGCTTCATATATGGGCTCACCTCTGATGGCACGATCTTCATTTAAAGTCAAATAACCTGTATGATAGGGCAACTTATCCAGCTTGAGCTTCTCCGCCCTCAGTCGTCGGCTAAGTTAACCGTAGCAGTCAGTCAACTCAATTCCCGTAACGCGAAGGTGAAAAGTATCCCCCACTGGCCAGCCAAGTAAAACTTATTGACGATCAAATGCGTTCCCAACCAACAAAATTAGTTATCCACCCAACTTCGACTAGCGCCAGCTAGCTCGTATGCTAGTTGACAAAACGAACGTGGCTACTGCTGTTGACTAGCTAAGGTTAGCGAGTTAGCTAACAAGATTCTGTAGCTAGGAATTCAATAGCTAAATAAAAGGTTGCTACATTCAGATTGTTCCGTTTTCTTGCAAGCTCACCACGGGAAATACGGACGTAGGCAATCATAACGAATAATAATCAAAATCCCCCAAAATATGAAACAAATATCATGCCCTAAAATATACGCTTATTTTGGACAATAATTTTGATGTCAATTTTCACAAAATGGCGCGCGTCCCAAACCTGCGCAGTGAACCGGCCCGGTAGACCAGAGACACTGACAACTATAAGCGCGGCTCCCCCTAAATGTATTTAAACTATACTAAATCATTTGCTTCTTAATTGTCTAAATTCGATCCATTCGACGCATTGTTTTCAACACAAATGTCAATGGTATATCCAGTGATTGCATTATTCCGGCGGGAAGGGAGAACATTTGAAAATAATCCGCAAAAAAACCTCCTGACAAAATGGCGACGGCCTGAGTTGTTACTATGACAACTGTCAATCAAACTATCCAATCCCCGGATGACCCAATGACGAAAATAATTCAACTGTAAATTCAACGTTGCATGCTGTCATAACTTGTCAATCAATCAGTAATTCTAATGAAGAAATAGTCTCAATTTAACTATAACATTCTAAAGTAGAATAAAATCATCGATAGGATTTCTAAATTATTTTGAGAAAATGCATGAATAGGAATTTGCCAAACTTTCTTGCATGCATTTTTGTGGCAGTCATAAAACTGTATGTATGACTGCAAAAATAAATTAGTATTAAATGAAATGCAAGACATGCAGACCTAGTCTTCTTCATTGTAAATAAGAATTTGTTATTAACCAACTTGCCTAGTTAAATAAAGGTTAAATAAAAAATACATTAAAAAACAGTCAGATTGACATCATGATTCCTGAATATGAACAAGCTGTGAGATATTGTTGCATAGAACACATCTATAAAATACGTTCCTTATCAGGACAGAATTAAATTCCGTTTTTCTTTTAGTGGCTGTTGAGCTTCACAGCAGAGACTAGAGGTATAAAGGGCACCCACATGTAGCCTATACTGTATGGCTGTCAGCTTAATGGTTCTCTAAGGTTCCATGAACTGAGTTTAGCAAAACCTGATGCTTAACATGAATTTACTAGTAACGTTTAACATGTGATAAGATATTCACAAATCAGATCAAACTACAGAAAGTAACCTGATTTAAATATCCAAGTGGGATCTTATTTGTAACATTTTTGATCTCTGAATGATGATGAAGCAAATCCATGTGCTATGTTCTTTGGCCAATGGATGGCAGCATACATCCTTTCTATGTGCAGTTCTGGATTTCTGATTATCATGGTCTTGTATGATTCTGATTCTATATTGATTTATCAGAGTCATGCTATTAGTGTTGAGGAATGCTCAATAGTGGTCCAATTGTAAAATATGGATTTATGGATGATAGGGATGAATAGAGATTGATTCTCTGGGATTTGGTGTGTATATATACCTATTCTCAATGATGACCGAAGGGCGATCATTTTTAGGATGTATTGTGAGTAGAATGACAGAGCCAACAAAACATTCTTTAACAACTTTCTTCAAAATGTAGGCTACACTTTATTTTAAACAAAAGTACAAAAACAAAAGCCAGTATTTACAATACTTGCATGGCAACATTTACCCTCTTTGGTCTTATTTCCAATTTGATGGTTTCAGATTAACTACAAAGTAAGAAACAAACATCCAACTGACAGTATGAGATATCATGTGGTAAGTCTCATAGAAATCCACAGAAGGCTTACATTATAATTATTATTGTCAAATACCTGCAAGAAAGTACTATCAATTGTTCAGTACCTTTAAAACTAAGTGGTGGAATTTGTGAGAATAATTGAATATACCTAACAGAGATGCTAACTGTGTAATCTTGAACAATATAAATAGCGAAAAATAACCTAAACAAATCACAATTACATCCAGATCTGATATATTTACAGGTTCATTAAATGCTGCTCCTAACCCTGACCTAAGTTGTGAAGTATACAACTGCTGGACAACTTGTCTCTTTCCACATAAAAAAATGACATGAAAGCACAGAAATAAACACTATGAACACAACTGAGATAAGACATATTCTGTAATGTAGTGGTTATGTTCAAACTAAACACAACCCACTAATACACAAACAGATGGTAAGAGTGTAATGGATGCCTAACAGCATCACTCAATCTCCTGATACTTTTGATGGTAAATTTAAAAAAATAAATAAACAGGAACCATGAAACATGTCATGAAATAATTTGTACAACAGATCCTTTACTTCCTGCAATGCAAGGCGATGCATCTTGGTATAATGCTTAACTCATATTACCTTACAACACCCAAAGCTGTTTATGTAGCCTATACCCTTAGCCCTTTCATTAACATTTTCTACAATTTATTTTCCTAATGGAGACTACAAAAAATGGCAGTGTATGTGCCATTAAAAACGGACAAAATGCACTGACTGTGGTTGTGTTGATGGGTGTTTGGTTGTTTTGATGATATGGAACTGAGACGTAACTGCGGTGAAGACCTTCAGCTCTTCGGGATGCATTGAGAGTCAGGGAGGTATAGGCCAATGTACACATCCTTACAGAAAAGGCAACTGGTCCAGTAATAATTCTACCAGCAATAATGTTAATTAAATCCAAGCCAAACACTCCAATTGTAATTTTTCTCAATTTGACCAAATCCCTCTTAACCAACACTTGAAACAAAAACTATTATAGTAGGAAGGTTAATGCATTTTATCTAGAGTGTAGACAATTTAGGCTTATGTACAAAACATATCCGTTCATTTTGCCAGTTTTTTTCATTCAATATTGAGAGGAAACAAAGTTTTGTGTATAAGTCCGAATCCAAATAGTCTTCCTCCAATTCAATGCCCCCTTTCAAATTTTAACAGAAGTGTGCAAAATCTTCTAGTTGCTGCTTCCACACTGCAGAAAAATAAAAAGTGATGATGTTAACGGCATATTTTAATCTAAAACATAAGTAGCAAATATTGTAATATACAGTAGTAGATGTGTTTTTCAAAACAAGTTCTTTACCTTTTTTTCTCTCATTCTTTAAACATTTATTTTCTTTACACCTCAACTTTCTGGCTGTTCTCCTCCAGCTTCTCTTCTATTTTCTCCTCCAGTTTCTTGCTCTCCTCAGTGGATCCATCCTCCTTCTCACCGGTCTTCCAGCTGCCTTGCCTTTTAACACAAATCAGATTGTTTAACACTAATCACAGCCCTCCAATAATAATACATATATCACCATAACATGCTATATACGAATGGCATTTTGAATTGATGCACTTACTTGGATTTCTTCATGTACAGCCAGTATGCTAGACCCACAACTACAGTGGCCAGGAGCAGACCCACAATAACTCCCACCACCAACTTTGTCGTGTCACCCTCATCTGATGAGTCTGTAAAGGCACAGAGAGAGAGGAGAAACATCAGAAACTAGGAGAGAACATTCTGCAAATGACCAGACTGCAAAAAATACATTTCCGTACATGTCTGCATAAACAGGGTTGGGTAGGCTACTTTCTGAATGTACTCCTTTATTTCAATTTCTTTTGAGTATTTAGTCATTTGTATTTCGCCGGCCTGAACTACTTCATCCAATGTATTTGGTAACAATATACTTTCTGGGCATGTAATTCTTTTCCAAAAATAAATCAAATACAAAATATATTTCTATACCATTTTTTTTAATAGCGGCCCACAATGTTGTGTCCCCCTTTCACCCTACATTGGTATCAGGAGTCTGCTGGCACAATGGTGTGACAAGAGTGTCTGATAAATGACCTAAATGTAAATGTAAAATGAACACTTGCAAAATATTTATTTTTGGTCATTTAACAGACTCTCTTATCACAATACCTATGTAAGAATGCTGTTCATTGACTACAGCTCAGCATTCAACACCAAAGTACCCTCCAAGCTCATCATAAAGCTGGAGGCCCTGGGTCTCAACCCCGCCCTGTGCAATTGGGTCCTGGACTTTCTGACCGGCCACCCCCAGGTGGTGAAGGTAGGAAACAACATCTCCACTTCGCTTACCCTCAACACTGATGCTGACCCCCCCCCCCCCCCCCCCCCCCCCCCCCCCCGTACTCCCTGTTCACCCACGACTGTGTAGGCCATGCACGCCTCCAACTCAATCATCAAGTTTGCAGACGACACAACAGTAGTGGGCTTGATTACCAACAACCACAAGACAGCCTAGGTAGGAGGTGAGGGCACTCGGGAGTGTGGTGTCAGGAAAACAACCTCTCATTCTAAGTCAACAAAACAAAGGAGATGATCATGGACTTCAGGAAACAGCAGAGGGAGCACCCCCTATCCACATGGAAGGGACAGCAGCGGAGAAGGTGTAAAGTTAAGTTCCTTGGCGTACATATCACAGACAAACTGAAATGGTCCACCCACACAGACAGTAGGAGGCTGAAGAAATTTGGCTTGTCACCTAAAACCCTGACAAACTTTTACAGATGCACAATCGAGAGCATTCTGTCGGGCTGTATCACAGCCTGGTACGGCAACTGCACCGCCTTCAACCGCAAGGCTCTCCAGAGGGTGGTGCGGTCTGCACAACGCATCACCGAGGGCAAACTACCTTCCTTCCGTGACACCTACAGCACCCAATGTCACAGGAAGGCCAAAAAGATCAAGGACAACAACCACCCGAGCCACTGCCTGTTCACACCACTACCATCCAGAAGGCGAGGTCTGTACAGGTGCATCAAAGCTGGGACCGAGAGACTGAAAAACATCTTCTATCTCAAGGTCATCAGACTGCTAAACAGCAATCACTAACTGAGAGTGGCTGCTGCCTACACTGAGACCCAATCACTGGCCAATTTAATAAATGGATCACTAGTCACTTTAAACAAAGCCACATTAACTTCACTAGGGTAGGGGGCAGCATTCGGAATTTTGGATGAAAAGCGTGCCCAAATTAAAGGATATGCATATAATTGGTAGATTTGGATAGAAAACACTCTAACGTTTCAAAAACTGTTCAAATAATGTCTGTGAGTACTGATATGGCAGGCAAAAACCTGAGGAAAATCCATCCAGGAAGTACTATTATTTTGAAAGGCTGTTATTCCATTGAAAGCCTATCCACCATACAAAGACTTAGGACCCTGTTCACGATCTCTATGGCTTCTTCTACATGTGGCTAGTCTTTAGGCATTGTTTCAGGCTTTTACTCAGAAAAATTAGGAAGATACAGCACTTTCAATGAGTGGACAGTGGAAATTTCCAGACATTAGTCCAGCGCGTGATCGGGAGCGCACCTTTCTTGTTTCTCCTTTTCTATTGATGAAGCTTTTGTCCGTTTGAAATATTATTGATTATTTATGACAAAAACAACCTGAGGATTGATTTTAAACATCTTTTGACATGTTTCTACGAACTTTTATTGTACTTTTTAGACTTTTCGTCTAGATATTGAGAGCGCGCGTTGTGCCTTTGGATTACTGAACTAAACGCAGCAACAAAACTGAGGTTTTTGGACATAAAGAGGGACATTATCAAACAAAACAAACATTTATTGGGTAACATGGAGTCCTCGGAGTGCCACCAGATGAAGATCATTAAAGGTAAGTGATTAATTTAATCGCCATTTCTGACTTTTGTGAGTCCTCTCCTTGGCTGGAAAATGTCTGTATGGTGTTTTGTGGCTAGGCGTTGTCCTAACATAATCGCATGGTGTGCTTTTGCCGTAAAGCCTTTTTGAAATCTGACACAGCGGCTGGATTAACAAGACGTTTATCTTTAATCCTATGTATAACACTTGTATCTTTCGTCAATGTTTATAATGAGTATTTCTGTAATTTGATTTGGCTCTCTGCAATTTCACCAGTTGTTATTTGAGACAATGCATTACTGAACATAACGCGCCAATTTAAACAGGTTTTTGGACATAAAAAGGGACTTTATTGAACAAAACGAACATTTATTGTGTAACATGGAGTCCTGGGAGTGCCACCAGATGAAGATCATCAAAGGTTAGTGATTCATTTAATCACTATTTCTGACTTTTGTGAGTCCTCTCCTTGGCTGGAAAATGTCTGTATGGTTTCTTGTGGCTAGGCGCTGTCCTAACATAATCGCATGGTGTGCTTTCGCCGTAAAGCCTTTTTGAAATCGGACACTGTGGTTGAATTAACAAGAAGTGTATCTTTAAAATGGTGTATAATACTTGTATGTTTGAGGAATTTTAATTATGGGACTTCTGTTGTTTGAATTTGGCGCCCTGCAATTTCACTGGCTGTTGTCGAGGTGGGACTATAGCATCCCAATGATACCAGAGAGGTTAATAATGTTTACATATCTTACATTACTCATATCATATGTACTGTATATACTGTATTTTATACCATCTATTGCACCTTGCCTATGCCACTCGGCCATCGCTCATCCATATATTTATATGTACAGTCGTGGACAAAAGTTTTGAGAATGACACAAATATTAATTTCCACAACGTTTCCTGCTTCAGTGTCTTTAGATATTTTTGTCAGATGTTACTATGGAATACTGAAGTATAATTACAAGCATTTCATAAGTGTCAAAGGCTTTTATTGACAATTACAGGAAGTTACATTTTACATTTTAGTCATTTAGCAGACGCTCTTATCCAGAGCGACTTACAGTAGTGAATGCATACATTTCATACAATTTCATACATTTTTTTCTGTGCTGGCCCCCCGTGGGAATCGAACCCACAACCCTGGTGTTGCAAACACCATGCTCTACCAACTGAGCTACAGGGAAGTTGATGCAAAGAGTCAATATTTGCAGTGTTGGCCCTTCTTTTTCAAGACCTCTGCAATCCGCCCTGGCATGCTGTCAATTAACTTCTGGGCCACATCCTGACTGATGGCAGCCCATTCTTGCATAATCAATGCTTGGAGTTTGTCAGAAATTGTGGGTTTTGTTTGTCCACCCGCCTCTTGAGGATTGACCACAAGTTCTCAATGGGATTAAGGTCTGGGGAGTTTCCTGGCCATGGACCCACAATATTGATGTTTTGTTCCCCGAGCCACTTAGTTTTCACTTTTACCTTATGGCAAGGTGCTCCATCATGCTGGAAAAGGCATTGTTCGTCACCAAACTGTTCCTGGATGGTTGGGAGAAGTTGCTCTCGGAGGATGTGTTGGTACCATTATTTATTTATGGCTGTGTTCTTAGGCAAAATTGTGAGTGAGCCCACTCCCTTGGCTGAGAAGCAACCCCACACATGAATGGTCTCAGGATGCTTTACTGTTGGCATGACACAGGACTGATGGTAGCGCTCACCTTGTCTTCTCCGGACAAGGTTTTTTCCGGATGCCCCAAACAACCGGAAAGGGGATACATCAGAGAAAACAACTTTACCCCAGTCCTCAGCAGTCCAATCCCTGTACCTTTTGCAGAATATCAGTCTGTCCCTGATGTTTTTCCTGGAGAGAAGTGGCTTCTTTGCTGCCCTTCTTGACACCAGGCCATCCTCCAAAAGTCTTCGCCTCACTGTGTGTGCAGATGCACTCACACCTGCCTGCTGCCATTCCTGAGCAAGCTCTGTACTGGTGGTGCCCCGATCCCGCAGCTGAATCAACTTTAGGAGACGGTCCTGGCGCTGGCTGGACTTTCTTGGGCGCTATGAAGCCTTCTTCACAACAATTGAACCGCTCCCCTTGAAGTTCTTGATGATCTGATAAATGGTTGATTTAGGTGCAATCTTACTGGCAGCAATATCCTTGCCTGTGAAGCCATTTTTGTGCAAAGCAATGATGATGGCACGTGTTTCCTTGCAGGTAACCATGGTTGACAGAGGAAGAACAATGATTCCAAGCACCATCCTCTTTTTGAAGCTTCCAGTCTGTTATTCGAACTCAATCAGCATGACAGAGTGATCTCCAGCCTTGTCCTCGTCAACACTCACACCTGTGTTAACGAGAGAATCACTGACATGTCAGCTGGTCCTTTTGTGGCAGGGCTGAAATTTTGTGGAAATGTTTTTTTGGGGATTCAGTTCATTTGCATGGCAAAGAGGGACTTTGCAACTAATTGCAATTCTTCTGATCACTCTTTATAACATTCTAGAGTATATGCAAACTGCCATCATACAAACTGAGGCAGCAGACTTTGTGAAAATTAATATTTGTGTCATTCTCAAAACTTTTGGCCACGACTGTAGAAGCACAAGCATTTTGCTACACTTGCATTAACATCTGCTAACCATGTGTATGTGACCAATACAATTAGATTTGATTGTGCCAGCAGACTTCTGATATCCACAGCAACTTACAGTCAGTGCATTCAACTAAGGTTGATAAACAACAACAACATCTCACAGTAATGGCAAGTAAAATGCTCAGGTGGAACAAACTTAACTTGAGTCCCATGGTCACGCCGGTTCATTTTGGACTTCTAACCCCTTTAAAACATTGTGTGTTTGAGCTCCAGACTACTGCTGCATTAGATTCTTCTATTTATTTTGCATCCACTGATACTAACCATTAGTGTGTGTAATTAACAGGGACTGTGCTGGAACGGTCTTTGTGAAACAAGGGCAGATCCCAAAAGTGGTTCTTCTCACAAAACCGTCTGTAAAGTCAGAACGGTTTGAGCTACAAACTATTATGACCCATCTATACAGACCACAGGAGAATGGTGGCACCTTCATTGGGGAGGACAAGCTTGTGGTAATGGCTGGAGCGGAATCGGTGGAATGGTATCATGGTTTACATGTGCTTGATGCCGTTTCATTAGCTCCGATCCAGTCCTTATTATGAGCTGTCCTCCCCCTCAGCAGCCTCCACTGGTTGAGACTCTCACTAACACCTTTTGCTCTATGACGCTCACAAGCCATTGTTTTGTGTTCTACCTGTAGCCATGGTTGTCCTGAAAAGAAAATGGTAAAACACTTCAATGTGAGGATAAATATGAGGGCAGTGCAAGCAGATTAATGAAAGCAGTGAATTTCAGCTTTTTCACTGTGGGAGTCCTAGGACCAATGGAGTTAAACATGCCTTTATTGCTGAATTAAATGTCATTAAGAAAATAGAAAGGTGTCATAATGTATGTTTTCGCAAACATCCTTTTTAAATGTAATCCAAGAGGTAATCATCTACATGTTTGTTATTTGACAAATCAAATCAAGTCAAATCAACGTTTATTTGTCACGTGCGCCGAATACAACAGGTGTAGACCTTACAGTGAAATGCTTACTTACAGGCTCTAACCAATAGTGTGAAAAAAAGGTATGTGTGTGTGTGTGTGTGTGTGTGTGTGTGTAGGTTAAGTAAAGAAATAAAACAACAGTAAAAAGTCATTTGAAAATGAGAGTAGCAAGGCTATATACAGACACCGGTTAGTCAGGCTTATTGAGGTAGTATGTACATGTGGGTATGGTTCAAGTGACTATGCATATATGATGAACAGAGAGTAGCAGTAGCGTAAAAAGAGGGGTTGGCGGGTGATGGGACACAATGCAGATAGCCCGATTGGCCAATGTGCGGGGGCTACTGGTTGGTCGGGACAATTGAGGTAGTATGTACATGAATGTATAGTTAAAGTGACAATGCATATAAGATAAACAGAGAGTAGCGGGGGGGGGGGGGGGGGGGGGGGCACACAATGCAAATAGTCCGGGTAACCATTTGGTTACCTGTTCAGGAGTCTTATGGCTTGGGGGTAAAAACTGTTGAGAAGCCTTTTTGTCCTAGACTTGGCACTCCAGTACTACTTGCCATGCGGTAGTAGAGAGAACAGTCTATGACTGGGGTGGCTGGGGTCTTTGACAATTTTCAGGGCCTTCCTCTGACACCGCCTGGTGTAGTGGTCATGGATGGCAGGCAGCTTTGCCCCAGTGATATACTGGGCCGTACGCACTACCCTCTGAAGTGCCTTGCGGTCGGAGGCCGAGCAATTGCCATACCAGGCAGTGATGCAACTGGTCAGGATGCTCTCGACTCTTATCCAGAGCAATGTACAGTAGTGAGTACATAGATTTTCATATTTGTTTGTACTGGGCCCCCATGGGAATTGAGCCAACAACCCTAGCAACACAAATGCCATGCTCTACCAACTGGGCCACACAGGACCATATAGTTTTTCCAAAGTATCTGTAATCTGATTACAACATTTTTGCTGGTAACACAAAACGTAGGTTTTTTTGTAATCAGATTACATGTAACTGTTAAAAGTTACTGCCCAAACCAGTGTATAAATGTCAATGAATGGCCTCCAGAGTGGTGGTCTAAGTGGTCTAAGGCACAGTGCTACCTGTGCCACTAGAGATCCTGATTCGAGTCTAGGCTCTGTCGCAGCCAGCCGCGACCGGGAGACCCATGGGGCGGCGCACTATTTTTCCAGCGTCGTCCAGGTTAGGGGAGGGTTTGGCCGGCAGGGATGTTCTTGTCCCATCACGCACTAGTGACTCCTGTGGCGGGCCAGGTGCAGTGCATGCTGACACGGTCGCCAGGTGTATGGTGTTTTTCTCCGACACATTGGTGCGGCTGACTTCCGGGTTAAGTGGGCATTATGTCAAGAAGCATTGCGGTTTGGTTTCGGAGTACGCACAGCTCTCGACCTTCACCTCTCCTGAGTCCGTATGGGAGTTGCAGCGATGGGACAAGACTGTAACTACCAATTGGATACCATGAAATTGGGGAGAAAAAGGGGTAAAAAAAATAAAATAAATAAATGTGAATGAATACATATGGATGAATGAATAAGGTATACACAAACATGCCACAAAATTAGATGGTTGTTATACAATTTGTAACCTTCTGTATATGATTTAAATAAATGTATCACTGACTACATACGAACAGTATGCAAACCCAGTTTACCCCTAAGCCATGTGTGAAAATGTGATCTGTTCCTTGTGAACATGTAATAAATACAATTTTGGCAAATGAAAGAATAGATAACATTGAGAGATTTTGTCAGGATGCTGGTGGCTCCACTCCTGATCCTCAGAATTTGTATGTTTATCTTACCAAATATTTCCTACATCCCCAGCACCACATCTTGTTGTTGAACAGATTTTCAGCAGTGGGGACATTTCTGGATGCTGTTAATCTGATATTGTGCTCTGAAGGGTATAATACACAATAGCAGATTCCACTTTCTCTGGGAATCCTATATATTTTCTACAGAATCCCTCCTCTCCTCCCTCTTGCTACAGGAAATGATAAAGAAGACCATCACAACTTACCTTGTTTATCCATTCTCACCTCCTCAAATACTGAAATCAGATATAAAGGGATATTAACGTCCAACCCAGAAATCAATTAAGTATACTGTATAATGTCATTGGTCAGACAGTGTGTTATTGGCTATGTTAGACTCTAGCTTGAGTGTAACGCTGTGAGTTGTGTAGATTTTCCGGTCGCATGCAAACTGAGAACGTGACGCAGAGAGGGGAAAGGATAGAGTCCAGCATCCCGACAAACAGACCAAAAGTGAGGGAGTCGAATTAAAAAGGGACAAATGCTTTTCAAAACACACAAAGATGAGTGAGATATGGCTGTCTATACTGATTTATCTATTCAAATACCGCAGAAACCAAAGGGAGGTTATTATTGCCAAGGAGCATGCATAGTATGCCCAGTATGCATACTAGCATGTTTTAGGTTGGCTAGAGACAAGAACTAGGTCCCCATGGCCAAGGTTCCCTCCATAAAACAGTTCCATATTATTTGACTAATCATCATGCATACAGACAGTGGGTGAGTTTGTTAGCGTCGGAAGAGGGTGATAGACCAGAACCACACAAGAATTAGTGAGTTACCCTTTAGAGAGGAAGGAAGGGGATAGGGCAGGGAATTGTAGGCCATACCACCACACTGTACTTACAGGTCGACACGTTAATAGTCCTGGTGTCCTGGCCATGCTCATTGGACACAGTGCAGACAACGGTCAGGTTGACTGTAGGCACAATGGTCAGCTTGTGTGTGATCTTTCCATTGACATAGGGACTTTCATCAGCCTGAAAATCAAATAGACGCAGTTAGTGTACAATGGCTTATCTTATATCTTGTGTATCTGATAGAGATTTAACGATGGCAGAACATAGCTGCTTCCTCTTCAGTAATAGGCATAATGAACATTGCTAGAATCAAATAAAATATGTGCATTTTATGTACTATCACTAGGAGGTGGTGTTGTATTTTTGTGAGGCTCAACCTACTCCTGATAAGGAGTACCTATCAGGGCATAGAGGGAGGTGACTAGAGAAACCCCCAGACACACAGGCAAACAGTGTGCGTCTGCTATGAAAAGAGCCTGCACTAAGCTTACATTTGATCTCTTATCCTATTTACTGTTTTAAAGAACTCTTTATCACACAATAAGAGACGAAAGACTAAACTTTGAATGCACTGGTGTGTTTGTCCCCAGATGCGCAGCAATGTGGGCTGTGACTAAATTACTGTGTGTGAGTGACTCAGCCTTAGAATAGTCATTGAAAGAGGTCAGTGCCGCCTTGGATTGGATTAGTCATGCAGACCCAATGGGTGTGTGCGTGGTCATGAGCCATGACCACGCACGCACACACACACACACACACACACACACACACACACACACACACACACACACACACACACACACACACACACACACACACAGCTGCACATCATCTCACGCTGGCTCATTGTGTAGCTGTGCTATCAGTGCACACACAGGTACGCCAAGAACAAAAAGCCTTTGTCTTCATGACAGACTAATGCATAATAAACGTGGTGTGCATCTGAGAGAAGGAAACCTAACTACAAAAACACTGAGCCCATCCATTTGGAAAGTGTCAGTCTGAAAAGTTTCAAGAAGACAAGTTACTTAGGAAGTCACAAATAGCAACATAGTGAAAAATATTATGGGGGAAGTTTCTGTCTGTCTGAAATAGAGTGTGGAGAGTAAAAAACCACAAGCACTGATTCACTACAAAGACATCCAAAGGTTCATTGACTGTAAACCTCCCAGATTTAGAGTTCCCTGGCCTCCTGACAGATTCCAATAAAAGGAAGCTTAAAATGACTCTTTTTATAAGGTCAGGAGCTGCTTTCATATGGGCAGTAACACATCCGGAAAGATGGCGAGGATTTGTGTGTTCCGTTCCGTTCATGTGGTGACACGCCACATAAAAATCGGTGCATGGCACAAAGTGTTGCTTTGAGAGAATTCCAGATAGACTAATGATTTTGTGAGTCTTTGTTGCAATTCCAAGATAGATAAGGTTGTTGTGCGTTTTACAGTAACCGATGGATAAATACAGTATGTGTGGTCTGTAAAATGAATGTCTCTATGGGTGTGAAGTCTTATGGCGCCTCCTGTGTGTCAGTGGAGTGTCCTGGCACCTTAGTGAAGATGTCTGTGTTTGTTCATACCGAGGTGCCGTTGACGCTCCAGGCCACAGTGGGTTTGGGGGAGCCCTCAGCCTCGCAGGTAAGTACCTTGTGCTGGCCGTCCTCGCTGCGCCGCTTGGCCACCCGCCGAATGACTGGAACACCTGCAAGAAGACGCACGGCCTCCTCAGCTACACCAGAACGAACAAGAAAATGATCACACCATGCCATGCCACAACACCACATGAGGTATGGACAACACAAACAAATATGGAGAAAGCCTCTTCCTCAAGTGAGACTGGGGAATCGGGATCTTTGAATAAAAATCTCTATCATTAGGAATAAGTACAAAAATCGATTTTTGAGAAACAGTGTTGAATGTGCCCAGTAACAACAGAAAAGCCATATCTGAGTAACTGTCACAAAGTCTTTACCTTCAACGACCAGCTCAAAAGAATCTTTCTTGATGAGAGCACCCATGGTGACCACAACCTCATACTTTCCAGAATCAGAGTAGGTCAGCTTGTCAAATTTGGGACTACTGTCCAGCTTGCCATTGTCCTGAAATGAATGAGTAAGACTGACAATTACCAGACACTCTTATTCAGAGAAACAAGGGTTAAGTGCCTTGCTCACCGGAGCATCAACATATTTTTCACACAGTCAGCTCAGGGATTTGAACCATCAACCTGTCAGTTATCTGCCCAACACTCTTAACCATTAGGCTACCTTCACCTACATTAAAATGATGAAAAACATGTGAAGTCATCTTATCGCTTTGAGAAGGTTTTATCACCCATTTCCAACCAAAAACATACATCTTGGCCTTATAATAACTTTGGTACTGTTAAGTCTTACCTTAGTCCAAGACACCTTAAGTTCTCCAGATGCATGGGTCTGCAGGGTCAGAGCCAAGCCTTCGCCAAAGCTCTTCATAACCTTCCCTGAGGGGCTCAAACTCATATCTAAGTCTGAAAGGGAGAAAGGGAGGAGGACACACTGTAAACAGGCAGTTTAACAGTCTGGAGGAGAAGGGGCCACAGCACTCCTGTTGAAAACCATATCAGCTCCCTACAGAAGCCCCAGCACCTCCTCATTGATCCAGCTTATTTAACGCATTAAAGGACCTGACCACTCCAAGCATTTTCACCTCACAGCGTGAGAGGCTTCTATTCTCTATAACAAACCGTATGTCCTTTCCTGCTGAGGGATGAGTTTGCAAACGGAAATATACTCTGACAATGTTCCCCTTTGAGAAAACTAACCCTAATGAGGTTATACAGCCGGACATAAAATGAATTATGAATTAGATGATGAGTAATGCAATCTATAGCAGGAGGAAGTGGGCTATCATTATGGCTGGTATTTCCCATGAATTCATTGCTGGCCTAGCATTTTTAAAGAAATTGCTGGCAGTATCTCAGTTGAAGATAATACGTAACTTAATTGAAGAACCCATAATCAATAACTTAAACCATTGATCAAGATATCTGTAGATAAAGATTGACTTACAATTGATGGTAATGTTCTTGGAGTCTTCCATCTTGGCATTGTCAATGATAGAACACTTGTATTCCCCTGTGCTTTCACGTGTGACATCAGTCACAGTGTAGGAGTCAGAGTTCTCCACCTTCACCACCTTTCCCTTTAGGAACATACGAATACATTTTGAAACTCTCAGATGGGCTTGAGTCTAGGTTAATGTAGCGCTTTAAAGACATGGTGGATGGTGTAGGATGTGTAGAGTTTGACCAGGTGTAGGGTTTGACTGGGTTAAAGAGGACAACAGCAGTAGAAGGCAAGTAATTAATGGGATCAGAGTAGGAACTAAGGGCATACAGTATGCCAGGTTGGGTTTCTGGTTGTGTGGGAGGGTAATGAAGTCATATCATTGAGAGCTTGCCAGAATGTGGAAGTTGAAGCTGGTGGGAGGTGGGTTCCCGTCGGCCTTGCACTTCAGAGTCATATTGGCTCCTTCCATTAGGGGCCCTTTCGAAATGACATGCAGACTGATCCTCTCTGTGGGGTCTGTTGGGAGAGGACAGAGAGACAGAACAGGAGAGAGAGAACAGGAGCAAATGAACAGCAGAGAGTGAACAGCAGAGAGAGAGCGAGAGAGAGAGAGAGAGAGAGAGAGAGAGAGAGAGAGAGAGAGAGAGAGAGAGAGAGAGAGAGAGAACAGGGGTCAGAGAGGAGGAGGACACAGTCAGGCTGAGACCTGGCACACAGTTTTATTTTTTTATTTCACCTTTATTTAACCAGGTAGGCTAGTTGAGAACAAGTTCTCATTTACAACTGCGACCTGGCCAAGATAAAGCAAAGCAGTGCGACACAAACAACAACACAGAGTTACACATGGAATAAACAAACATACAGTCAATAATACAATAGAAAATGTCTATATACAGTGTGTGCAAATGAGGTAGGATAAGGGAAGTAAGGCAATATATAGGCCATAGTGGCAAAATAATTACAATATAGCAATTAAACACTGGAGTGATAGATGTGCAGAAGATGAGTGTGCAAGTAGAGATGCTGTGGTGCAAAGGAGCAAGATAAATAAAATAAATAACAGTATGGGGATGAGGTAGTTGGATGGGCTATTTACAGATGGGCTATGTACAGGTGCAGAAATCTGTGAGCTGCTCTGACAGCTGGTGCTTAAAGCTAGTGAGGGAGATATGAGTCTCCAGCTTCAGTGATTTTTGCAGTTCGTTCCAGTCATTGGCAGCAGAGAACTGGAAGGAAAGGCGGCCGAAGGAGGAATTGGCTTGGCTTTGGGGGTGACCAGTGAGATATACGGGTGGGTGCTGCTATGATGACCAGAGGTCCAGAGGCCAGAGGTCCGGACAACAGGCCCTCCAATTTGACACACTGAACTCTGTCTGAGAAGTAGTTGGTGAAGCAGGCGAGGCAGTCATTTGAGAAACCAAGGCTGTTGAGTCTGCCGATAAGAATGTGGTGATTGACAGTGACCCTGGACAGACAGGGCTTCTGAGACCGTCACAGGGAGCAGACTAGTCAAGCTAGTGAAGTCCTCAGGGATGTACACTCCATTTCTGAGTGTGTTCCTGTGGCGATGGCTGCTTTTGAATGCAGCGGTGGAGCTGTTCGAATGGCAGTCACACCCCGAGGCTCTAGACAAAAAGCTCCTTTCAAACGTCAGTGGTACTGCTCCAGACGAGCCAAATTCCCCACATTTCTTTAAAAACAGGATTCAAGCCCCGTCCTATTTAAAGGGCCATCTAGAGCAAATAACATCGACTATGCTATTCCTTGAACGCTATGCTCCAAATCACTCCCACAACAGACTCATGCTGACCTCATTTTTAAATTAGTGCCATTATGGTGTCATTGTTGTTGTCTGTCTGGGCTGCAAGAAAAAAGCCATAGAGGCACAAATTATCCGACTATAACTTGAAAATAAAATAGCCATCAATCTGGTTGTCGATACACTAACTGCTGACTGCTGAGGCTGATAGCAGATCAATAGCCTTCCTAGGACAACCAGCAGTTAGGGAAGTTGTGTCGGTTAGTTGAGGCAGTTACGGTAGTTGGGGTAGCTTGGGTAGTTTAGGTAGTAAGGGTAGTTGAGGCAGTTTGAGGTTGGTTTGGTCAGTTTAGGTCTTTGGGGCAGTTGGGCTAGTTTGGGTAGTTGGAGAATTTTGGTGGCTCTCTGGTTACTTACAGGTGACAGTGAAGGAGACTGGAGAGGACAAGGTATTCAAAGCCCCACAGGTGAACAGAGCTGCTGTGTCTCCCTTCTCAGCTGTGTACTGCAGAGTGGAGGAGGTGGTGGTGAGGCCAGTGGCTTCGTCCACCTTTACGTTGGAACTGATTATAATGCCTAAAAATCACAACAATACTGATTAGAAATGGTATGGTCACAGAGTAGCCTACAGACACACAGATAAATAATAATATGATCACCAAGTCACTGACATTTTAGATCCTGTAGAAACAGACACATTTATGAGTATTGAAGAAATATGTAGCTCTAGAGGTGATATTTCACTGCTCGGTTCTTGTGGAATCTCACACCGAACAAGTGAAATGTGTGAATATGCAATCTTCATTATTTACCACTTGTAAATAATCCATCAGAATTTCAATAACGTACCTTTCCCATCAGCCACCAGAGGTTTCTTGTTCTTGAACCATGTGATGCTGGCAGCTGGGTTGGCATCAGAGGTTCTGCATTGCCCTAGCTGTACAGATGATAAAACAAAGTGAGGGAAAAAAGCTGCAAAATCCTCTTTTAGAACAATCCACAAGGGCATACAAAAGGTTGGAAAATCCTTATGTTATGAAAGTAGCCCAGTAAAATTCCAATATTTTTGTTGCTAAATTTATCAAATATCTGTGCAAACTAGCTCTCATCTATGTTGGCTCTACTGCATTTGTGAACTCCCCTCATGTAGCATGAAATGCCCAAAGCATTTTAAACCCCCTCTTAGATCCCATGGTTGTTTTAATTGGAGGAGGGATATTCTGCTGTTTGCTAATTCATCAGGATCACTTCAAATCTCTCATCATTCCAGCAGCACCGTCCTTCTTTAGTTTGCCTCAAGATACTTCATCTGCAATGAAGGATTTCCCTTGATATTCCTGCTGAATATAATGTAGGCATAAGCAAAGCACATGATGAACCTACCTGGGTCGGTTTGCCAATCTCCAGCTCTGTGGCTAGGGCTGTGATCTCCACTCCGGTTGGAGCCTCTGTAGAACAGTTCATAACATTAACTAGCTGTAGGCATCTCAGAGAGCACTCACTATCACCAGGGCTAACCATAATAATATCACACAGCACAGCACAGCATTGAATTGTACCTCAAAGGCCCATTCCATAGCATGCATTAGTATGGCTGCACTATTGCCCTTATGTACTCACTGTGGATAAGGAGTTTGACTGGGTATTCTGAGATGTCAGCCCCAGCCACCACCATGCAAGTAAAAGTCTTCTCGTCCTTCAGTGTTGCTGCAGCAATCAGCAGGCTGGAGTTTTCGGCCATGCTGACACGGTCCTTGTACTTGTCAGTGGCTATGACAGAGGCGTCCTGGTCTTTAAGCTGGGTCAGCAGGTCTCCATCGTCCTGTAAATATAAAACAGCTTGCGTTTTAAAAACTTAGCTAATGGAGCTGCACTACTTTAAGACTGTCTTGGTATAAAAACCATTGAACAAAACATGTACCCACTAATGGTGCAGGAGCTAAATAGACTTAGTTTATGACTTATTAATAGCTATTTTAGAATATCAACCATTATTTTTACACTGTTGCTGCTGTGGATGCTTGAAGGTGTAAAGAGGACATGTATACATATAGTATACAAAATATTAAATCTCCTTGTGGTTTTCACAGTGGAAATATACTTAAAGGTGTATATGTGTGTCCAGACATTTGATTTTATTAGGATCTTTTAGTCTTCATTTGGACTAATCTTCCAAGAGTCCTTAAACATTAAAATACAGTTTATAATACAATCACATTTTCACATATAACACACTGTTACAAACAACAGGCATAAAACACTGTCATATTGACCAGATAAATACTCTAACAGTCTGAAAAGTTAGATTTGTTCCTTCATCTACCATAGCCCTGTACAACCTTCCAATGTATTATATTTAAATGGTTCTAATGTATTGTTTGAATTTATATATTGAAAGGTTTCTGGTTTGCTCAGATAAATTATTCAATTTCTTTATTGCTCTGAATCTAAATGTTATTTAGCCTATTTCTCTTTTCTGCCGGGATAACACATGGTGGACAATCTATTCCTAGTATTGACTGAATGTCTGTCTCTTACTAACTGAATACTTTTGTGAATGGAGTTTGGCCGTTTTAAATGGTGTACATTGTGATATAAAATAAGCATGTTTTTTATTGATTGATGACCACCCAAGAGCAATGTGCATGACTCCAACAGAAGAATCATATCTCCACCTTAAAACAATTCTTGCTGCTTTGTTCTGTTCAATCTGCAGCCTCCTAATCTCACCTGCTGATTAGGAGATGATCGTGGACTTCAGAAAACAGCAGAGGGTGCACCCCCCTATCTACATCGACGGGACCGCAGTGGAAAAGGCGGAAAGCTTCAAGTCCCTTGGCGTACACATCACTGACAAACTGAAATGGACCACCCACACAGACAGTGTGGTGAAAAAGGCGCAATATAGGAGGCTAAAGAGGAGGCTAAAGAAATTTGGCTTGTCACCTAAAACCCTCCCAAACTTTTGCAGATGCACAATTGAAAGCATCCTGTCGGGCTGTATCACCGCCTGGTATGGCAACTGCACCGCCCGCAACCACAAGGCTCTCCAGAGGGTGGTGCGGTCTGCCCAACGCATTACCGGGGGCAAACTACCCGCCCTCCAGGACACCTACAGCACCTGATGTCACAGGAAGGCCAAAAAGATCATCAAGGACATCAACCACCCGAGCCACTGCTTGTTCACCCCGCTATCATCCAGAAGGCGAGGTCAGTACAGGTGCATCAAAGATGGGACCAAGAGACTGAAAAACAGCTTCTATCTCAAGGCCATCAGACTGTTAAACAGCCATCACTAGCACATTAGAGGCTGCTGCCTATAGGCATAGACTATAAATCACTGGCTACTTTAAGGAATGGAACACTTATCACTTTAATAATGTTTACAAATCTGGCATTACTCATCTCATATGTATTTAATGTTTTCTATACTATTCTACGGTATCTCATTCACTTAATAATGTTATTCATATCTTGCATTACTCATCTCATATGTATATATTGTATTCTATACTATTCTACTGTATCTTAGTCCGTTCTGCTCTGACATCGCTCGTCCATATGTATATTGTCTTAATTCATTCCTACTTAGATTTGTGTGTATTGGGTATATGTTGTGTAATTTGTTAGATATTACTTGTTAGATATTACTGAACTGTTGGAGCTAGAAGCACAAGCATTTCGTTACATCCGAAATAACATCTGCTAATCACGTGTATATGACCAATAACATTTGATTTGATAATGCATTTCCCCAGACCACAGAACAGTAGTTCACCTAACTCCCAATTAATGCTTGGGTTGTTAGCTTAAGAATCTTTCCCGGTAAATATTTAGCTATCCTTCTGATCATGCATGGAGTTTTTTTTTATTTGTACATATATTAGTTATTTGAGACGACCATGAAAGCAGTTGTTTAGCTGCACACCAAGTAGTTTGGTTTCTGCCACTTCCTCAATTTGTACTCCCCCAAGCTTAATTGCATCCCATTCTGTGTTGGCCTTTTCCTGGTGGAACAGACCAACATAACATTGGTTTTCTTGACATTCAAAACAAGTTTGTTCCGGAAAACCCACTCCCTGATATTTCCAAGATCTACTTGTAGCTTGCTGTACCGATTGTTTGCTGTATAAATTGTAGTATCATCTGCAAATATAGTAGCTTGAGTTTCAGATAAAGCATAGGAAGGTCGTTGGTATATATTAAGTAAATAAGTGGCCCAAGGCAGCTGCCCTGCGGTACTCCACAGTTTAAAGCATGAGGGGAAGAAAACAACCCATTGATATACTGTAGGTGGACTGTTTACTGTCAGTTAGATATGACTGTACCCAATTCAATGCTGCCCCCTTAAACCCATAATGCAATAATTTTGTCCCAGTGATTTAGTGATCCACTAAATCAAATGCTGCACTGAAATATAAAAATAGTACACCCACAAACCTGCCATTATCCATAGCATTCATATCAACCAATGCAGTGGTAGTGGAATGTTTTTTTGCGATAAGCATGCTGATCGGCTGTGATCAGATCATTATTTTCCAGATACTCTCATATTTGTCTACACACAATAGTAGACTGATTGGTTGACTATTGGCAGGAGTAATGGGTTCTTTGCCGTCTTTCGGATTGGCCACAGTTTAGCATTCTTCCAAACATTTGGAAATTTCCCCTTTTCCAGTGACCAATTAAATATGTATTTCAGTGGAGCTGCAATCTGGGGAGCAGTATAGTAAAGTCAAAAATTGTCCATAAGATCATCATCTGTAGATTAACCATAGGTAATGACTTTAACAGGTTTAACACCTCCTCTGCTGACACCAATGGTAGACTAAAATAACAGTTTTTTTGCTCATAATATGATCATCAGTCCATTGGCTTGTTTGGAAGAATGGGTGTTTACATTATCTCTCAGTAAATTAGTTTTCTTTGTAAAACAATCTGCAAAATGTTTGGCAATATCAGCTGGTTCTGTTACTGTTCTCCCGTCAACCACCATGTCACGTCCTGACCAGCAGAGGGCATATTGCTTAGTCTAGGTCAGGATGTGGCAGGTGGTTTGTGTTTGTTTAATGTTGGATGATTGGGACTTCCAATTGAAGGCAGGTGTGTATAGTTGCCTTTGATTGGAAGTCCTATATAGGTGTGTGTGTTTGTCTTTGGGGTTGTGGGGAATTGTTGTGAGCACTGCTGTGTTTGGTATAGCCTGCCACACCGTCACATTGTGAGTACCGTTCATTGTTTTGTTTATTGGTTTTCAGTGGATGCTCTACTCCTTTTGTTTTCAACATTAAAAACATGAGTATCCACACTTCCGCTGCGCCTTGGTCCTTCTCTCTCAAATACGACATATTCGCCGAAGAGTACGACATATTCTGTGACACACCACACTAGATGGGCATGATGAAATAGATTTACCAAGTAAGCCCATAACTGTATTCCATACCTTTTTTAATCATTAATACAATCAATAAAAGCATGTTTGTAAAATATATATTTTCTCTTGCGATTTAATTTAACTGCATAATTACGTGGTGTTCTATAATTATGTTCACCAATTTCTAGTTTATGGGCAAGACAAAAGACTTAAGTGCCTATGAACGGGATGTGGTATCGGTTTGAGTGTGTCAAGAACTGCAACGCTGCTGGGTTTTTCACGCTCAACAGTTTCCTGTGTGTATCAAGAAAGGTTCACCACCCAAAGGACATCCAGCCAACTTGACACAACTGTGGGAAGCATTGGAGTCAACATGGGCCAGCATCCCTGTGGAACACTTTCGACACCTTGTAGAGTCCATGCCCCAACAAATTGAGGCTGTTCTAAGGGCAATAGGGGGAGCAACAAAATATTAGGAAGGTATTCTTAATGTTTTGATACACTCAGTGTTTATGAACAACTTACGTATTTCCATTTGGTCATGAACAGGTCCTTTGGTTTGGGCGCTCCATTGTTGCATGGCACCTCAATGGTCTCTCCATACAGGCCGATAACTGTATCCATACCGCTCACTGAGAGAGAGTGAAAAACACATGGTTATTTACTCAGTCTTTGGGAAAATGTGATTTATATTTAACACAGCCCGAGATCTATTGACATTCAAATGGATTCAGGTCTTACTGATTTTTGTGGGGAATTCCAGCTCATCTTCATAAATATTTCTAATCTAACAGGTTATTAATTGACAGGTGTCTGTCTACCTTATAGCACATTAATGAAATGCACAAGGGTAGCCAATGTTTGAAATTGCTTATTTACAGCCACTTTACTTCACAACCTTTCCCGCCCCCAATATGTTGCTGTGGAGACAAAGTCCAGCATGAGAGAGGGAAAAAACAGGGGACTGAGGGGAGGGATAGTCACACAGGCATAGAGAGAAAAAAAGAGGTCCTCCACGGTTCAACTGATTACAAGGTGTTGCTCAGCTAGCCATAAACAGCACTCACATTTCAGCCTTTCCAGAGTTCAGGTCAGGGTTAGGGGGTGTGTAGGAAAGGAAATGACATAGGAGAGCCATGGAACCAATAAAACCCCTTGAACGGAGGCTAAAGGACGGCAATTAACATACTGTACCTGCTAGATTTACTGGTAAAAAGCCTTAACCCCATACGTAAACAATTAACTAAGTACTCAACTGTCCAGATCAATTTTACATTCAAACCTAAATTGATCACCTCCATTGCAACATCAGGGGATATAATCTCCCCAACAAAAGCAGCACCAGCAAGGTATGCTATCTTTATAGACGCTCGCTACACTGTTTACACATGCCACTTCAATATAGTGTTGTTTTTTCCCCAATGAAAAACACAGAAATAAAAACATTTTTTTGGCAGAGCTGAAGTTCCTGTCAGCAAGCAGTAAGTAACCATTAGAAGTGTTTTCATTTGCTTTCCATGCACCATTGAATTTGAATCCCTTTTGAATGGGAGTAAATGCTTTTACCATGGTTACCATGGAGTCCACACAGATCTGTCCAGAGTGACCAGTGTCATCCTGCATCCTGTACTGTATGTGCACACCAGATCTAATAGCCCAACGTGTGATTTTCTACACTCAATACCCATTCTGTTACACGTCAAACTGAACACAGTAATAGAACCTGGTAGACCTGCAAATACTGGACAGTGACAAAGGGAGTTACAAGGATTTACAAAAAGAACACAACCTTATTCAATATAAATGTTTAACCAAAAGTCTAAAATCCTAGTTCTAAACCTTACACCACCACAAAACCATACAGTATAATCTCAAACAAAGCAGTTGTGAAGTTATCCTATTTCCATTGGATAATAGCTACTCCTTGTAATTCATATTCAAATAGGTATTTTTGAATAGTCAAATAAAGCCGTGTTCACCCTATTGGAGAACTTTAAATTAGTTTGTATTAAAAAAAAATACTATCTGTCCAGACTGCAATGGACCACAATGGGAACGAATCACAGTGTGCTAAATGACACGATTACAGAGGATAAAGCTCCTGCTGCCTGTTGAGATAAGGTAATCCTCAGCAACAGGAGTAGGTGACCATCAACATGACACAATGTTAACCATGAACTGAATAATCAGCCATTTAAATTACTAGCCTTAAAACCCCACTATGTTTTTATTACAAATGACATGTGCACTCCATTTAATGTTTAGTTTCAAAAACAGAGCATTAGTTGTAGAACTACTTAAGAAGTAAGGCATAAGAACCCAGGGATTATCGCCTCGGGCCTAAGAACAGCCCTTAGTCGGGAGTTATCACACAATAATCCCCTGGCTCAAGAGCCTTTGTAACGAGTGTCGTGTGTGGAGGACCAAGACGCAACAGGGAAGTGTATACTCATCTTCTTTTTAATAGTGAAGAAGGTGAAACAAGTATACAATTACAAAAACAACACTAACAGTTCTGTCATGTGAAGAACACAAAACAGAATACAACTACCCACAATCCACAATACAAACACACCCCTAATTATAGGACCTTCAATCAGAGGCAACGATAGACAGCTGCCTCCAACTGAAGGCCCCAACACCAATTAACTAAACATAGAAATACAAATGACTAGACAAAACATAGAAATAAACTAACATAGAACAATAACCAAAACCCTGGACTAATAAATCAAATACCCCTCTCTACATGGACACATACACACAACCACCCTGAACCACATAAAACAAATACCCCCTGCCACGTCCTGACCAAACTAAACACTAACAAATAACACCTTTACAGGTCAGAACGTGACAGCCTTATTGCTTTTATAAAACGGTTGCCAACATATTTATACAAATATTAAAAAAATATTTTCATTAAAAACATTATTTTAACGAGTAAAATCTTTTTTGCATTTTGAAGTTGCTACCCAAGTGGGCTGGTAATTAGATCTTTTCTCAGGTTTTGAACCAGTCGTTAATTCTAATATTTCTATTCATTCGACATTGCTATGCTAAACAAATCATTGGCATATACAGTGCCTTCAGAAAGTATTCATTCCCCTTGACTTATTTCACATTTTGCTGTGTTTCAGCCTGAATTCAAAATCGATAAAATATATTTTTTTCTACAAACACTTCATAATGACAAAGTGAAAACATTTTTAGCATTTTTTTTGGAAATGAAATACAGAAATATCAAATTTCCATAAGTATTCACACCCCTGAATCAATACTTTGTAGAAGTACCTTCGGCAGAGATTACAACTGTGAGTCTTTCTAGGTAAGTCTCTAAGAGCTTTGCACACCTGGATTGTACAATATTTGTCCATTACTCTTTTCAAAATTCTTCAAGCTCTGTCAAATTGATTGTTGATCATTGCTAGACAACCATTTTCAAGTCTTGCCATAGATTTCTAAGCAGATTTAAGTCAAAACTGTAACTCGGCCACTCAGGAACATTCACTGTCTTCTTGGAAAGCAACTCCAGTCTAGATTTTGCCTGCTGAAAGGTAAATTAATCTCCCAGTGTCTGGTGGAAAGCAGACTGAACCAAGTTTTCCTCTAGGATTTTGCCTGTGTTTTGCTGCATTCCGTATCTTTTTTATCCTGAAAAACTCTCCAGTCCTTAACAACTACAGGCATACCCATAACATGATGCTTGAAAATATGGAAAGTTGTACTCAGTTTTGTGTTGTATTGGATTTTCCCCATACATAACACTTTGTATTCAGGACAAAAAATGAATTGGTTTGACACATTTTTTGCAGTATTACTTTAGTGCCTTGTTACAAAAATGATGCATGTTTCTGTACAGGCTTTCTTCTTTTCACTCTGTCAATTAGGTTATTGAGGAGTAACGATAATGTTGATCTATCCACAGTTTTCTCCTATCACAGCAATTAAACTCTGTAACTGTTTTAAAGTCACCATTGGCCTCATGGTGAAATCCCTGAGTGGTTTCCTTCCTCCCAAGCAACTGAGTTAGGAAGGACACCTGTATCTTTGTAGTGGCTGGGTGTATTGATACACCATCAAACGTGTAATTAAAAACTTCACCATGCTCAACGGGATATTCAATGTCTGCTTTTTTTATTTTGACCCATTTACCCATAGGTGCCCTTCTTTGCGAGGCATTGGAAAACCACCCTGGTCTTTGTGGTTAAATCTGTGTTTAAAAATCAGCGCTCGACTGAGGGACCTTAGGGATAATTGTATGTGTGTGGTACAGAGATGAGGTAGTAATTAAAAAATCATGTTAAACACTTTTTCTGCACACAAAGTGAATCCATACAACTTATTATTTGACTTTTGAGATGGTTTGGGATGAGATGGACTGCAGAGTGAAGGAAAAGAAGCCAACAAGTGCTCAGCACGTCTGCATTGTAGAATAATAGTGAAGACATCAAAACTATTAAATAACACATATGGAATCATGTAGTAACCAAAAAAGTGTTAAACAAATCCAAATGCATTTTATATTTTAGACAGACTAACTAGATAGCCAATTCAAAACATAACTTGCAGCAGTTATCTCACCAGTTTAGATTTTTACCCCTTTTTCATGATATCCAATTGGTAGTAACAGTCTTGTCCCATCGCTGCAACTCCCATACGGACTCGGAAGAGACGAAGGTCGTGAGCCGTGCGTCCTCCGAAAGATGACCCTGCCAAGCCTCCTTGCTTCTTAACACACTGCTCGCTTAACCTGGAAGCCAAATGCATCAGAGGAAACATTGTCCAACTGGCAACTGTGTCAGCATGCACGTGCCCGGCCCACCACAAGAGTATTTAGAGTGCAATGGGACATCGCGGCCAACCAAACCCTCCCTAACCCGGGCGATGCTGGGCCAATTGTGAACCACCTCATGGATCTCCCGGTTGCAGCCTGCAACGACACAGCCTGGGATCGAACCCAGATCTGTAGTGACACCTCTAACATAGCAATGCAGTGCCTTAGACCGCTGCGCAACTTGGGAGGCCATCTTGCTAGTTAACTAGTGCTAACTAAGCATTCATTTCGTTGTTGCCTTTAAATGTCTGTGCATAGATCTCGCCCGAAACATGAATATTTGAGCCCATATGAACATGTCTAGTTAGATAACTTTCTTTGAAGTAGCCTACCTTAACCAATTGATCCCTGATTTATTGAATGAGGGAATAACTTTATAAAGACAAAAGTATTTGGTTGTAATGTTGGAAAAGCCAAGCCTGCACACCCAGGAGCTCTCCAGATGGAGGGTTGACCACATGTTGACAACATGTGACTAACAGTGCAGTTCTAAATATATTCTATGTTATTAATTACACATTGGATAAATTTATGCACTGAGAGTACAAAACATTAAGGACACTTTCATAGTATTGAGTTGCACCCCTTTGTCGGGGCATGGGCTCTACAAGGAGTCGAAAGCGTTCCACAGGGATGCTGGCCCATGTTGACTCCAATGCTTCCCACAGTTGTGTCATTTTGGCTGGATGTCCCCTTTGGGTGGTGAACCATTCTTGACACAAACCGGTGCCCCTGACACCTACTACCATTCAAAGCGCAATTAATTATTTTGTCTTGCCCATTCACCCCCTGAATGGTACACATACACAATCCATGTCTCAATTGTCTCAAGGATTAAAAATCCTTCTTTAACCTGTCTCCTCCCCTTCATCGACAGTGATTTGAAGTGGATTTACCAAGTGACATCCATAAGGGATCATAGCTTTCACCTGGATTCACCTGGTCAGTCTATGTCATGGAATGTTTTGTACACTCAGTGTATATGTATGTATATGGTTCCCAGTAGATATTGTGGGCTTCCAACGATGTCCTTTTGTATGTATGTTACTGCTTTACGAGAGAGTTAGTTAGCATGTTCTAAATGTAATGGTTGCATTAGCTCCCTGCTAATTCACAGTTATTTCCATGCTAACAGACAAATCACAAATCTACAGCCATCAACATATTGTTGTTCTGCAAATCTATTGTGCTTCCTTGTGTCTATCGTCAGAATAAACACCAATCAACTGGGGCTGCTGGCTGGACAGTTTTTTCTTTAAAAACGCAATGGAAGAGAGTTACGAAGTAAGGTCACATCTGTTACACTGGTGCTGAGACCAGTCTTCTTGTCTTCGCTGGGCAGCTGTTACATGATCATAGTGTCACAACCATACTGTAACACATTATCCGGTAACACTTTACTTGACACCCAGTGTCATAACACGGTATGACACGGTCATAATCATGTCATAATATGGTCAAAACACTGTCATGACCCTTATATTTACACATGAGTTGTGTTCAACAAGGGAAATAGTTTGGCTAACATTAGTTAACATATTACATTTGTTTTGTGTTAGCCGCAACCGTTCGCTAACATTAGCTAACAGTCTGAGAAGATAGTGTGCGGTGAACGTAAGTGTCTGTTTCAGGTCTAAACTGCCGCTAAAAATAATCAAGTGGCCATGTAGACTTTTTACTATATTTAGTAGGAATAGCTAAGTAATTTTCAGTTTGAATATTGTCGCTAAAAAGCCACAACAACACTTACAAAAAGTAGCTGTTTGATGTTCACCGTAACATTTTGCAATGATCATTTCAAATCGTTCAACTGAAATTGTTACTCTGGCAACATGTTCGCTGCAAAGAGAAGCCTTGTTGAACTTGCCTGTGTTGTGACATATTTAAGCAATAAGGCCCAAGGGGTGCTATTACGCACGACGCAACGCGGACTGCCTGGATATAGTCCTTAGCCGTGGTATATTGGCCCTATACCACAAACCCCCGAGGTGCCTTATTGCTATTATAAACTGGTTACCAATGTAATTAGAGCAGTAAAAATACATGTTTTGTCATACCCGTGGTATACGGTCTGATATACCACGGCTGTCAGCTAATCAACATTCAGGGCTCGAACCACCCAGTTTATAAATTGTATTATTTTATGGCTAGGTATGACACCTACATAAAATTGTGTTTTTTACCCGCCAAGAAGTTTCCTTTCATTTGAAAGTTTGTTTTATAAGTTTTGTTGTAATGAATTCTTTACAGTCATGTTTTTTTTAGCTTATTTTAAATAACTTGTAGAAAATACACTTTATGACACTGTCATAAAGCATTATGACCATCCTCTGTTACTTTACTTGGACTAAGAAAATGCACTTTATGACACGTATTATGACCATCATTAGCCAGATTGGCCTATCACATACATGCTAGAGGTCGACCGATTATGATTTTTTAACACCGATAGCAATACTGATAATTGGGGGGCCAAAATAAGCCGATACCGATTAATCGGCCGATTTTTATATATATATTTGTAATAAATGACAATTACCACAATACTGAATGAACAATGAACACTTATTTTAACTTAATATAATACATAAATTAAATTAATTTTGTCTCAAATAAATAATGAAACATGTTCAATTTGGTTTAAATAATGCAAAAACACAGTTTTGGAGAAGAAAGTAAAAGTGCAATATGTGCCATGTAAAAAAGCTAACGGTTAAGTTTCTTGCTCAGAACATGAGAACATATAAAAGCTGGTGGTTCCTTTTAACATGAGTCTTCAATATTCCCAGCTTCTTAGGGATCGGCGTCCCGTCAACGGGACAGTTGTAAATCATGCAGCGCCTTGTGTCACCATCGCAGATTTTAGAGAAACAACAAATGTCGATACATATAAGTGTCTTATTTCGGCTGAAAGCTTAAATTCTTGTTAATATAACTGCACTGTCCAATTTACAGTAGCTATTACTGTAAAAAAAATGCCATGCTATTGTTTGAGGAGAGCTCCTAACAACAAAACACTTTTTTCACCGCGATAGGTTTGATAAATTCACCTCTGAAGGTGAAATGTGTACTTACATTCTGAAATCTTGCTCTGAATAATCATCCAAAGGGTCCCAGAGATAACATGAAGTGTCGTTTTGTGAGATAAAATCCCTTTTCATATCCTAAAAAGGCCCATATAGCATGCACGATCGATTTTGTATTTCCACTCTTTCAATTTGCGAAGAAAGGAATCTGTGAAAATCTAACCCTAAACGTTGTTTCAACCGATCAAATCACGTTCATATGTATTCCTCAGAGATCCTAGAACATAACCAGACTTCACTATATCATTACGGGTGTAGTATATCCTATAGGACACCATATTTGGTCAGAGAGCAACACCTTCATGGCATGCCGATGACGTGGGCGGTCTTCACCTGAACGACTCTAACTTTGTCAAATGAGCACCAATCGGGTTCAACAAAGCTAGCTAGATAGCCAATGAGCTGGGCTTTACGGGAGTATCCGGAAACCCTGTATATGTCAAAAAATGTAGCTACTAACCTTGTACGACAGCATGCCTTTTCCTTTTGGACAAAAATTATAAGAATTTTCAGTTATGAAGTTATGAACATTTGTTTTGCAAATGTTGAACTTATAATATGGCTACTAATACTGGAAAAGCTAAATCAAAGTCAAAGTATACAGATTTGACGATATGCTTGGAGAAAAATGTAATATGAATGCAAATGCCTCCTTCACGATTTGCCAAAATGTACCTGGGTGACTTCACACTAAATGTCATGTAGTTCGCTCATTTCTCAAGTTATCCGTCTGAAACTTTGCACATACACTACTGCCATCTTGTGGACACCATCGGAATTACAACCAGTGTGATGGCTAGAACTGGGACCTTTCTCTTGCATTTCAAAGATGGTGGGAGAAAAAAAACGTTTGTTTTTTCCTTTGTATTTTCTTATACCAGATCTATTGTGTTATATTCTCCTACATTCAAAGTGTTTCCTTTCAAATGGTACCAAGAATATGCATATCCTTGCTTCAGGGCCTGAGCTACAGGCAGTTAGATTTGGTATGTCATTTTAGGCTAAAAAGGTTTAAAAAGTGGGCTATCCCAAAGTTTTAGGTTGCAGTTATTATAGGAATTATAGGACTATTTCTCTCTATACCATTTGTATTTCATATACCTTTGACTATTTGATGTCCTTATATGCACTTTAGTACTGCCAGCCTAATCTCTGGAGTTGATAGGCATGAAGTCATAAACAGCGCTGTGCATCCCAGCATTGCTAAGAGCTGCTGTTCGAATGAATCCTTACAAGCCTGCTGCTGCCTACCACCGCTGAGTCAGACTGCTCTATCAAATATCAAATCATATACTTAATTATAATATAATAAACACACAGAAATACGAGCCTTTGGTCATTAATATGGTCAAATCCGGAAACTCTCATTTCGAAAACAAAATGTTTATTCTTTCAGTGAAATATGGAACCGTTCCATATTTTATCGAATGGGTGGCAACCCTAAGTCTAAACATTACTGTTACATTACACAACCTTCAATGTTATGTCATAATTATGTACAATTCTGGCAAATGAATTACGGTCTTTGTTAGGAATAAATGGCCTTTCAACAGTTCGCAACGAGTCGGCGGCCCAAACTGTTGCATATACCCTGACTCTCCTTGCACTGAACGCAAGAGAAGTGACACAATTTCCCTAGTTATGTAACAACAGTTGTCATGGACAGAAGACCAAGGCGCAGCAGGTATGTGAATACTCATATTTAATTTCAAATAAGGAGTAAAGCATCCACTGAACAAAAACAATAAAGGTGACAACAGCAACAGTTCTGCATGCTATGAAACGCAGTGCAAAAACAACCACCCACAACCCCAAAGAAAAACACAGACACCTATATAGGACTTCCAATCAAAGGCAACGCAACACACCTGCCTTCAATTGGAAGTCCCAATCAACAACCCAAACATTCACATACACAAAACTGCCACGTCCTGACCCCAAAACTAATACAATAGCTCCATCTGCTGGTCAGGACGTGACAAGTTAATATTGCCTACTAACATGAATATCCTTTAACTACATATGCAGGTTTAAAAATATATACTTGTGTATTGATTTTAAGAAAGGCATTGATGTTTATGGTTAGGTACATTATTGGAACAATTGTGCTTTTTTCGCGAATATTGAAGTTGAAGTAGGCTGTGATTTGATGATAAATTAACAGGCACTGCATTGATTATATGCAACGCAGAACAAGCTAGTTAACCTAGTAATATCATCAACCATGTGTAGTTAACTAGTGATTATGTCACGACTTCCGCCGAAGTTGGTCCCTCTCCTTGTTCGGGCGGCGTTCGGCGGTCGACGTCACCGACCTTCTAGCCATCGCCGATCCACTTTTCATTTCCATTGGTTTTGTCTTGTCTTCCATCACAATTGGTTCCAATTCCATCAATTACATGTTGTGTGGAATTGATGGAATTGTTCCACCCCATGTCCTTGTCCGTAATTGTTTGTTGTCAGTGCTTGTGCACGTTATGTTCTGGTGTGCGTCGGGTTATGTACCCATTGATTTTCATTGTTCTGTATCCGGTAGGTTTTGATGATTAAACTGAGCCGTTGGAAACACAGTTTTGCTCTCCTGCGTCTGACTTCTCTGCCGCCAGTACGCACCCCTGACAGATTATGTGAAGATTGATTGTTTTTATAAGATAATTTTAATGCTAGCTAGCAACTTACCTTGGCTCCTTGCAGCCACAAGGTCCTTTTGATGCTGCACTCGCATAACAGGTGGTCAGCCTGCCATGCAGTCTCCTCGTGGATTGCAATGTAATCGACCATAATCGGAGTCCAAAAAGGCTGATTACCGATTGTTATGAAAACTTGAAATCGGCCCTAATTAATCGGCCATGCCGATTAATCGGTCGACCTCCAGTACATGCCCTTATGTGAGCCATCAGTCACAAAGAGGGTGTCTTGTCCTGCTCCTAAAATCTGCTTCTGCATTCATCCCAGTCATCAGAAACAGAGCATTGGGGTAGGTGCATGACTGACATCAATGTGTGCACAATTACAATGATAATTTAACATGGTCAATTTCAGAAAATGTTAAAATAACATAAACATACCGTTGACAAGTAGGCTATGGTGTAATGGAATGTTTTGCCTTGTGTGGTAGGTTTTGTGGTATTTGACACTCTTATGTAGGTGTAATAACCAGCCATAAAATAACACAATATGTCACAACAGGTCTAGATATGTGTCATGACAGTGTTATGACCATATTATGACAAGTTATGTCACGTTAAGTCAGCTGTTATGACATATTATGACATGGTTATGTCCTCTGAAGATTTAAATGCCCATTGCAGTCAAACATTTGATTTCATGTGTTTTATATATATTTCCACACTATGAGGTTGGAATAATACTATGAAATTGTGAAAATGCTGATAATGCCCTTTTATTGTAAGAACTGTTTGAAAAGACCACCTGAAATTTCAGCCTGTTTTGGTGAGATAGAGTTTTGGCCTGCCTGGTGACATCACCATGAGGTAAATTAGTTAATAGACCTATAACAAAGAGAGTTCCAAACCTCTCTGCCAATAACAGCTCATTTTCAGTTTCCCCCTCCCACTCAGACCACTCCCAGACAGTCCTAGCAAAATTATTGCATGAGAAATTGCTATTTTTGTTTCTTTTTGATCATTTTAATTGAAAACATTCACAGTATGTTACTTAATTGTTACCCAGAAATTATTTGACATTAAAATAAAAACGGCTGCATTGGACTTTTAATAAGTTCAGATCACCAGTTCTGATGTGAAATCATCAAAGTCATATCCTCAGGTTCAAATGAGTTAATACTGCATACAGTGGAAATGTGTTAATACTGCATACTGTGGAAATGGGAAATCAAATAAAAGAGAGAGAGAGAGAGAGAGAGAGAGAGAGAGAGAGAGAGAGAGAGAGAGAGACAGACAGACAGAGAGACAGACAGACAGACAGAGAGACAGAGAGACAGACAGAGAGACAGACAGAGAGACAGACAGACAGAGAGACAGACAGAGAGACAGACAGACAGACAGACAGACAGACAGACAGACAGACAGACAGACAGACAGACAGAGAGACAGAGAGACAGAGAGACAGAGAGACAGAGAGACAGAGAGACAGAGAGACAGACAGACAGGCAGCGGCACCACAGGACGGGAGATACTTTCATGTTCCTGATTAAGGTGGCTCTGTCCCTGAGGAGAGACAGCTGAAGACAGCTCCGATGCGCGCTCACTGGGGAAATCAGCTCCCCCCCACCACACCCCGCCTGCACTCCTCTCCTTTGCCTCTCTCTGTTGTTCCTCTTCCTCTCTATCTCTTTCTGTGCCACACACCTCTTCGGAGAGAGATACAAAAAATAAGCCCACACTTATTAAGTGGTGAAACTGACGGGCTGTGCAATGAATGGTGATCCCGT